>NC_069699.1:3939393-4242424 GCF_023699985.2 Odocoileus virginianus
TATTGAGACCAGAGTTTGCAGATGTCAACCACCCAGTGATAAAACTGATCTGAGCCTGTCCTGTAGGGAAAATAATGGAAAGTTGGTCTTCTCGTGGCATCTTTCATGCCAGAAAGAGGCAGGCAGGATATGACATCTCATGAAGATAGATTTTTTTTTTGTCCCCAGATGGATACTTTACCAATATCTTCAGTGTGGGCATGTACTGACATCTAGTGGATGACCAGGTGGCTGATGTTTTGGCCACAAATGATAAGGTAGGAATCAGTAAACTACATAGTAATAGTACCTGAAAAAAACTTCGTTCAAATAAAATCTAAAGTAGAAATATAGATTTTCTTTTCTCTCATGGTTGAAGCCAATTAATTAAATTCATATTTAAATTAATATTACATTGAAGACTTTTTCCTGTTAACAGTACCACCCCTCTGGTCTTGTGAAACACTGGTGCATGGTTGGATGCCTACCAGAATTAATAAGTTTACAGGTAGGTAAAGACAGGTAACAGAACACCAGAGATACCCAAATAAGGCAGGAAATGCTGTCCATTTTGGTTTCAGAAAATAAATATTTTATCTAACCATCAAACACAAGTTGAATTGTTAGGTTCTAGCCACCTATCAGTAAGGAATTTGAGAATTTTAGAAGTTGGATCAAAAAACTGCAAAGCTGAATATGATTATACCAGATGCTACTCTGGAATGGGGAAGAGGGCATTTCAAGTCTAAAGAAGAAAGTCTGTGTGTCTAGTGTTCCTAGAATCACTGATCAAGAGCCTGTAAAATAAATCTTATGTATCTAGTTCACTGAATGATACATTGAAGGAAGTAATTAGTGTTAAGATGTGAGGAGAAAAATAGACTCTTGGATTGTGAAACAACTGGGAAATGGACTCATGGAGTAAATCAGACAAAGATTTAAGAATGCAAATCCTACTCTGGGTAAAACAGATTGAAGAATGCTGTTCAAATTGAGCCCGACAGAGACTTTTCTAATAATACCTTTGACTCTTGGGATTAAATTTATGCTGATAAGATTATAGTGCTTCTGTCCAGTTTCTGTCTTGTTTCTACTTTTTCCAGAACACTATGTGTTACCATCTCTTTTATCTATTCTTCCCTAACATACAATGATAAGAAAAGCATTATCCAAAATTTGGAAATAAGGTAAAGAGTATGACTTTTCAATGGGGTGTCTTTTCAATGTCATGCTAGAATTTTGTTTAATAGGGCAACACAAAGGACTTTGTAATTTTCTAAGAGAGTGCACCTGTATTTGACTTATAGCTTACTATTTGAACAGAGCTCAACCACTGTGAAGTTACATGCTAATTTGTAGAGTTCTGTATGAAGAATCTGAATACACAAATGGGCAGTAGCCAGACCAAGTATAAAAACAGAATTCTGAGACAGAACTTGAAGGAATTCTCTCTAACAACCAGCCCTGGAAGCCAGATGGCTGTAGGTTAGACCTGTAAGACATCAGATCTCCATCTCCAGTAACAACTTAGGAGGCCAAACAATAAGCTCCGTAACAATCAGTCCAAAATGGCTAAGACTGGATCAATAACTGACAGATTTCTAATTTGTATGCATGCTTCCAATTGAAAAGCAACCAGAAAGTCAAATATCAGTTCAGTTCAGTTCAGTTCACTCACTCAGTTGTGTCCAACTCTTTGCAACCCCATGGCCTACAGCATACCAGGCTTCCCAGTCCATCACCAACTCCTGGAACCTACTGAAACTCATGTCCATTGAGTCAGTGATGCCATCCAACCATCTCATCCTCTGTCATCCCCTTCTCCTCCTGCCTTCAATCCTTCCCAGCATCAGAGTCTTTTCCAATTAGTCAGCTCTTCGCATCAGGTGGCCAAAGGATTGGAGTTTCACTTCAGCATCAGTCCTTCCAATGAACACCCAGGACTGATCTCCTTCAGGATGGACTGGTTGGATCTCCTTGCAGTCCCAGGGACTCTCAGAATCTTCTCCAACACCACAGTTCAGAAGCATCAATTCTTTGGTGCTCAGCTTTCTTCATAGTCCAACTCTCACATCCATACATAACTACTGGAAAAACCATAGCTTTGACTAAATGGACCTTTGTCAGTAATGTCTCTGCTTCTTTATATGCTGTCTAGGTTGCTCATAGATTTCTTCCAAGGAGCAAGCATCTTTTAATTTCATGGCTGCAGTCACCATCTACAGTGATTCTGGAGCCCCCAAAAATAAAGTCTGTCACTGTTTCCATTGTTTCCCCATCTATTTGCCATGAAGTGATGGGACTGGATGCCATGATCTTAGCTTTCTAAATGTTGATTTTTACACTAAACTTTTCACTCTCCTCTTTCACTTTCATCAAGAGGCTCTTTGATTCTTCTTCACTATTCTTCACCTATAAGGGTGGTGTCATCTGCATATCTGAGGTTACTGATATTTCTCCTGGCAACCTTGATTCCAGCTTGTGCTTCATCCAGCCCAGAATTTCACATGATGTACTCTGCATATAAGTTAAATAAGCAGGGTGACAATATACAACCTTCACGTACTCCTTTCCCTATTTGGAACTAGTCTGTTGTTACATGTACAGTTCTAACTGCTGCTTCTTGACCTGCAAACAGATTTCTCAGGAGGCAGGTCAGGTGGTCTGGTTTACCCACTTCTTGAAGAATTTTCCACAGTTTGTTGTGATCCACAGAGTGAAAGGCTTTGGCAGAGTCAATAAAGCAGAAATAGATGTTTTTCTGGAACTGACTTGCTTTTTCAATGATCCAGTGGATGTTGGCAATTTGATGTCTGGTTCCTCTGCCTTTTCTAAATCCAGGTTGAACATCTGGAAGTTCTCGGTTCATGTACTGTTGAAGCCTGGCTTAGAGAATTTTGAGTATCACTTAGCTAGTGTGTGAGATAAATGCAATTGTCAAATATACACCCCACCAATGAGACAGGATGCCCTGCTTCTGTTTAGCCCACCTAGGCTGCTCTATGCCAACAGCCTCTGTCAGGGCACACCCAAAGCTCCCCCTCATTTCCACTATAAAGGCTTCTTCCTCTAAGGCCTACCATTGAGTTTCTTCCAGAATGTGAGTGACATGACTGACTCCCTTGCTATACCAAGATCTGAATAATAACCTTTGTCTGTGTGGTTGATCTTCATTCACTTCCACAATCCAGTAGAAAAGAAAGCCTCCAAGGTTAATGTTTCCTCATTCTGTAGAGAATTAACCAGCTTTGTATGTAGCCTAGCAACTTTCTTTTAGCAATCTTTTTCTGAATGCCCAGAAATAACTGTCCCTTATATGCTCTTGGAACCAGTTTTACCATCTCACTTGTTCCCTCATTAATGTGTTGATTAAACTGGTGACATGTGTTCACTCTATATTTGTAAGGAATGATGTTTTTAAATTTTTAAAAATTACACATTGACAACAGAAAAGAAACAAAATGCCTATAAACATCTAAGGAGAAATTCAAATACATATTATATTAAAAGTTATATTAAAAGATGAAATAGCATACTTATTACGTCTATAGAATATCTTCAATTTATTTTAACATTGTGAAATAGCTGTCTGAGCTATTTGTTGAAGAGATTAACCAAAGTTACTCAGCTCATGGACAACCTGGAATTACTTGGCTCTGAGTGACATTAGTCAGTTTTTGCTGTGTAACAACCCCCCCACACCCCGCCAAATCCTCCTTTCAGCAACATTTATTTTTCATACTCAAAGCTGTGCAGTCAGCGAGAATGGCTCTGCCTCAACATGAGCGGGTTCAGATCTGCTCTACCTTTGAACCAGATGCTATCTGAGACAAATTCTTCCCACAGTGATGACAAAAGAACAAGAGAACAAGCTCTTCCAGGCCAGCCACCTCATCTCCTGTCATCCTAGTCACCCAGCAGAGCCCCCGTTCAGGGTGAGGGCAGGACACACACTCCTCCCGCAGCAGGAGGCTCTGCAGTGTCAGGTCAAAGGTCACAGACGCATGCACCCACAGAGAGGCAGTGACCGCACTGAAGCTCCAGCAGACGCAAAGCCATGGAGGAGGGGAGGACCCCACTGACCAGCCTTCAGAGGGGCTACACAGAGCCACAGACCAGACCCGGAGGACGGCCGGTGGGGACAGCACTCACCCCCGAGGGACGTGCCCCGCGCTGGTGTGGTCACAGCTCTTGGAGACCTCAGAGCGCTTCTGCAGCGTGAAGCTCACAGTTTCAGAAGCAACCTACAGGGAAGCACGAATCGAGCTTTAAAATGCCCGTGTCAGCTCTATGAGGAGAAGCTCAGGAATAACCTGGTGGTCGCCCTAGCGTACTTAAGTTCCCAGAGGCACTGACGGGGCTAGAAGTGAACCATGCAGAGCCTGAGGCCTTGGGAACAGAAGACAGAGACACTCTGAACACTTGAAACAAATACACTGCATAAAATTTCTTAAAATCTTATCACAGTGTAATTCTCAGTAATGTTCATGAAACTGATGAAATGAAAAGCTAAAGTCTAACATCAGTGATATGCCTATTTGTATACATCCCAAGCCGGCCACTAATTATTCTCTCTTAAAGTATCAACAGCTCACTGATTGTGACAGATGGTTTATTAGGTGTAAGCTTTGTTTTTATCTGAATAAATTTGATGAAATGTTGAAACTGTTCTTACGTAATTGATAAAGTCTATATTTCAACTATCAAATAAGCTATGATCACTACCTTTTCCCATGCAGCTTATCAATGTCCAATTATAGGACCACAGGCTTAAAAAAAAAAAAAATTAGATGCCTGACAGAAAAATGCTTCACTGTGCTACCCAAGTTGATTTTTCACTCGATACTGTGTCTGTGAGATTTTCTCTCATACATGTCGTTTTTGTTTACTATTTTCAGTGCTATATTGCATTTCATTGTCTGTACATCCTGTTTTCAAATGCATTCCTGTACTAATAGTTATTTAAAGTTATTACTTCAGTTTGGCATCCCAAAATCTTCTTTTCCTTATCTCATCATTTACCCTTCCACGTACCCTCGCGTCACTCCCCAGCAGACGCACACCATGGTTGGAGTTTAGCACTGAAGTTCTCAGTCTGTGACGAAGGCCTGCTGGGGGGGTGCTTCCTCTCCTCTACTCCACTCGTGGTTGGGGCCACGGTGACTCAGGTAAGAGAAACACCCAAGATGCTGCGCGCTGCGCCAGGCTTGGAGGGTCCTAACTAGCTTGCTCATGCATCTGCAGTTGGTCACTGGGAGGTGGACTGGTCCAGGAAGGTTTCACATTTCTAGAGGCAGGGTGGTTACTGGCCTGTTGACTGGGGCAAAGAGCAGCTGCGCAGAAGTCTCTTATCTTCCCGCAGGCAGGATACCAAGATGGAACTAGATGCTCCTAAGGCCTGTTAAGTATCAGTGTAAGCTAGACATCACTTCTTCCACATTTTATCGGCCAGTCAGCTCCTATTCAAGGGCAATACTTCAGTTATCTATATTTCTATATAACAAATCACTTCAAAACTAACTAGTTTAAACACAATTCATTATTTTACTCACCAATCTGTCATTTGGCCAGAGCCCGGTGGGGACAATTCATTTCTGCTCCACTAGATGTCAGCTGGACTAAGGCTGAAGGATCCACTTCCAAGATGGCCCCATCCCATGACTGGCAAATTCCTCTCCAGGTGAGACTCTCAGCGGGCAGGTTACACTTCTTGCATCAGGGGAGATGGATCCTAAGAGACCGGAAATGGAAAGCTGCTAGTTTCTTAAGGTGTGGCCCAGAAACTGGTACGGCATCACTTCTGCCAACTGCTTTTGTCATGTCCTTATTCAGGAGAAGGGAGACTTGAGGCTGTATCTTAAAACTGCCATAAGTGGACTCTAGGCCCCAACTTTATGAGAGAAGTAACAATGCCAGCTTGTAAAGGGCATGGACACTAGAAGAGGAAAAGAGTCACAGACATTTTCGCAATGTGAGCGTGAAGCGGGAGAGATTTCTGGTTCAATACTCTCCTTTTACAAAGCTACTATTTACTCATCTCAGCTTTATATTAACTATAACTTGTCAAGAGGCAAATGTAGAAATCCTACTCATTATTTAAGTGGCTTAGAGGATTTTATATAGAAAGGATTTAAAGTGCCTTCTTTTTATTTCAAAGTAAATGTTAGCACTTTAACTCCCCTTGAAAGATGTGAAACCATGTTTTACTGATGGTATAACTATTATGCAACAAGAGTGAGGGTAATCATCTTATTCCACTCTACCGGATGAACATAGCCATTTTTGCACAGAAAAGACAGTGAAATGCTCAATTACAGCTGTGTGGTCAGTGTAAAATCTCTCGTTTACATGAACCGCAGAGTCATTAATTAGACATGGGCAGGGAACTTTGTAATCTGTGACCACCTTGGATTTTCTTTAGACTGTATGAGTCACAACCGAAATGACCTAGAGGCCAGCCAAATAGAATCAGTCACTGACTCTCCATTCTCGTTTACACTCTTCACATGTGACTCCATGGGACAGAACCTCTCCTCCAGGGAGGAAATTCTGAACTTCATGCCTCAATTGCATTCCCAAATCCCTACTTTCCTTTCCTAGGCAGCAACTTAATTCCAGTAAGATCTGACCTCCCGGAAGTCCTAAAAATAAAGTACCTACAATGTCCACCTAGTATGGTTTGGTAAGCTTTGTCCAAAAGTTCCACACCAATTCCACCTCCTGGGGAGCACTGAGGTGGTGATAGCTCCATTCACTGAGACAATCTGAGTCCGTCTGTGTACTATGGCTTTTCAGCTGCTTTCAGTTAAGGACTGTGTTTGGCAACAAATAATGGAAAACTCTACATACAGTAGCTTTTGAAAAACTGAGTGGTTCTTGTTTCCCTTCTGTGTTAATATTGACTTATTTATTCATTTATTGAAGCATAATTGATTTACAGTGTTGTACCAGTTTCAGGTATACAGCAAGGTGATTATTATATAATAATATATATTCTTTTCCAGATTCTTTTCCATTATACGTTATCATAAGATACTGAATAGAGTTCTCTATGCTATATAGTAGTACTTATTGTGTATATATTTTTATATGACAGGTTTCAGGAATCATTTTTATGGTTTGCTTTTGTTTCTCTAAATGCACCAAGAAGTATAAAATTCTGGCAACCTCATGATGCAACCAGGTACTTATGCGCTGTTTGGATTTTCTTATTTTGTGGTTTTCATCCTCATGTTTGCAACCACAATGTTACCAATCAACTTTTTTAAATTTTGGATTGAAGTTGCTACGATGATCTTCCTAGGGGAAGTGTTTGAGGTTGTAGACAACAGACAGGAACCACAGCCAAGAAACATCAAGAGCCCAGAGCCTTTATTCACCTAGGTTAAGGCAATTCTTAAAACACTCTTAAAATATATGGACCTGTGGTTTTTTAAATTATCTTTTTAATAAATAGATTGGCAAGAATTTGGAACATGAGGAATTCCTGAACTGAATTTGGGAAAAACTACAAAAGTTGTATTTAGAGGGGACAGATAGTCTTGGATGCTTATAACAGAGGTAGAGACTGAAATTTATTGAGCTAATCACCAGTGCCAGAATTAAGAAAGGGACTGAATATCTGGAGGCATTTTCAAGACGGTGGAGAAGTAAGACATGGAAATCATCTTCCTTCCCACAAATACAACAGAATACATTTACACATGGAACAACTCCTGCAGAACATCTACTGAACGCTGCAAGAAGACCACAGACTTCAGAAAAGGGAAGCTGATCTCCACAAAATGGGGTAAGGCCAGAGAAAAAAGGAATGGGATGAGGCTTGCAATGTAGGGAAGGAGATGTGAAAGAGAAGTTTCCGCACACTGGGGAACTCCCTTACAGGCGGGGACGGGGCCCGCTGGAACCTCAGAGGGAGTGCAGCAGCAAGTGCATGGAAGACAAAGTGGAGAGAATTCACCGCAGAGATCAGGGCTGACCAGCACGCCCACCGCAGCGAGTAGGCGCTGGGAGCTGAGGCTCAGGCTTCAGAGGCAGACCTCAGGAGAGGGCTGGGGTAGACTGCTGGGAAGATACTCTGGAGGGGCTAGTACAACACAGCTGAGGGAGACCGGAGAACAGCCTGGGCCAGTCAGAGAGCCAAGAGACCTTTGTTGCAGGGCCCCTCTAGCTCCCTTCACTCGCAATCTGCAGAACACCACCTTCACAAGGGCCAGCGGCAGGGTGGGGTGTGGCAGTGGTTTGCGACCCCAGAGGCAGCCAAGCCTGCCGGCCACCAACCACCACAAAAATCCAGGGGAGAGCAAGAGGTGGGGGACTGCAACCTGGAACTCCAAAGACGAGCAGGCTGGCTGGCTGGCTGCTGCCTAGGCATACTCAAGAACCAGGGGCAGGAGGTAAGACGCTGCTGCAGCCCCTGACCTCAGAGCGGGGCACGACGGGCCTCTACCGCTGCAGGCACTCCCCGCATGTCCCAGCTGCGTCTGCACTACCCCTCACTGCCCCCAGACCAGCTGAGCAAGTGAGCCCCGATAAGCCGCTGCTTTGGCCCCTCTCATCTGGGCAGGGAGCACATACCAGTGGGAGGCCCCCCAACAGAGACGGGACCAAAAGCAAAACTGAGCACCCGGGGCTGCGTGCCCAAACCACAGGAAGGCTATTTGCTTGCAGTCACAGGATCAGCAGATTACATGCCCACAATCAGCTTGCGACTGTGGGCTCCGGGGGCAACTACAGCTGGAGCAAGACCAGTCTGACCTGACCACACAGTGCCCACAGCAGTTCCAGAGACCCACACAGAAATCCTGAGGGAATTCCCGAGGAGGAAGACGGGCTGGGGCTCACTGTGTGGCAAAGACACTACAGCGGAGGCCATGGGAGCAACTCTTATTACCACCCTCTCTATGCAGGTTTTCATCTTGTTTCTTTTCCATATTCTTCTACTATTATTTGCTTTTATCATTGCTTTTCAATTTTTTACTTACATTTCCCTTTTTTAATGCTTTTACTTTTATGTAAACTTATTTTATTTTACTGTTTTCCTATTGCTAAAGTACTTTTTTCTTATATTGCACTTTTTCCATGCTTTTGGTTTCCTATTTTTTGCGAGTATAGTTTTAACAGTTTTGTTTTTATTTAAGGGTTAATTTATTGCTTTGATTGCTCTCTTCTCTTTTGGTT
This sequence comes from Odocoileus virginianus, assembly GCF_023699985.2. NCBI lineage: Eukaryota > Metazoa > Chordata > Mammalia > Artiodactyla > Cervidae > Odocoileus > Odocoileus virginianus. Next base: position 3,948,553 of record NC_069699.1, read on the forward strand.
CCTGTTTTTATTATTTATCTTCTGTATTCCCTTCTCATCTTTTCTTTTTGGGAGTGCATGAAGTTCTTTGTGAGTTCTTGTCTATTTAATGCTGCTTTTACCATTTGTCTTGGGGTTTTGTCTTTCTGGTTTTTTTTTTTTTTCTTTTCTCCCCTCCCCTTATTTTCTCTCTCTTTCTTTCTCTTCTATGCTGTGTAGCTTGCAGAGTCTTGGTGCTCTACCAAGGGACTGGCCCTGAGTCTCAGAGGTGGGAGACCCAAATCCAGGTTCACTGGGCCAGCAGAGGACTCCCAACCTCATGGACTATTAGGCGAGAACAGCTCTCGCAAAGGCCTCCGTCTCAGCACTAAGACCTGGCCCCACTCAAAGGGCAGCAAGCCCCAGGGCAGGGTGCCTCCCACTAAGCAATGAGCAAATCAGGAGCACAGTCCCACCTAGCAGACAGGCTGCCCAGAGCCATGCCAAGTCCAGAGACACCCCAAAAGACACCGCTGGACATGGCACTGACCTTCAGAGAAACAGGATCCAGTTCCCACCAAGAGAACACAGGCACCAGTTAGCCTCACTAACAAACTTCCACAAGGCACTGGTCCGACCCCCCCCCCCCAATCTGGGGGCAGAATCCCCAAATAAGAGGAACCATGACCCTCAGGCTGCAGAAAGGAGAACCCAAACAACAGTAAATTAAAAAAAGTGAAGAGTCAGAGAACACGCAGCAGATGAAGGAGCATGGCAAAAACCCACGAGACCAAACAAATGAAGAGGAAATGGGCAGTCTACCAGGACAACAATTCATAGTAATGACATTAAATATGATCCAAAATCTCAGAAATAAAATGGAGGCACAGATGAAGTGAATGAAGGCACAGATCGAGAAAATACAAGAAATGTTTAAGAAGGACCTAGAAAAACTAAAGAACAGACAACCAGCAATGAACAACACAATAACTGAAATAAAAAATACACTAGAGGGACCCAATGGAATAACTGAGGCAGAAAAATGGATAAGTGAGCCGGAAGATAGAACGGTGGAAACAACTAAAGAAAAGCAGAATAAACAAAACAATGAAAGGAAATGAAAAGAGTCTTAGAGACCTTTGAAACAACATTAAGCACACCAACATTCGAATTATAAGAGTCCCAGAAGAAGAGAAAAAGAAAGGATCTGAGAAAATATCTGAGGAGATTATAGTTAAAATGGGGCTTCCCTGGTGGCTCAGATGGTAAAGAATCTACCTACAATGCAGGACACCTGGGTTTGATCCCTGGCTCTGGAAGAGCCCCTGGAGAAAAAAATGGCAACCCACTCCGTACTACTGCCTGAAGAATTCCACGGTCAGGGGAGCCTGGCAGGCTACAGTCCATGGGGTCAATAACAGTCAGACACAACTGAGTATCCAGCACACACAGAGTCAAAAACTTCCCTAACATAGGAAAAGAAATAGCTGCCCTAGTCCAGGAAGCCCAGAGTCTCATGCAGGATTAATGCAAACAAAAACACACTAAGACACGTAGTAATGGAACCAGCAAAAATTAAACAAAGAAAAAATATTAAAAGCAGCACAGAAAAAGCAACAAGTAACATAGAAGGAAACCCTCATAAGGTGCAGTTTAGTTGCTCAATCACGTCCAACTCTTTGTAACCCCATGGACTGCAGCACGCCAGGCCTCCCAGTACATCACCAGCTCCTGGAGCTTGCTGAAACTCATGTCCATCAAGTCGGTGATGCCACCCAACCATCTCATCCTCTGTCGTCCCTTTCTCCTCCTGCCTTCAATCCTTCCCATGAGGTTAACCATTGATTAATCAACAGAAACTGCATGCCAGAAAGGACTGGCAGGACATACTTAAAGTGATGAACAGAAAAAAACCTACCACCAACATTCCTCTATCCAGCAAGGATCTCATTCAGATTTGATAGAGAAATCAAAATCTTCACAGATAAGCAAAAATAATGAGAATTTAGCGCCACTAAACCAGCTTTACAAAAAATGACAAAGAAATTTCTCTAGGCAAGAAACACAAAACAAAGAAAAGTCCTACAAAAACACACCCAAAACAATAAAGTAAATGGTAACAGGATCATACATATCAATAATTACCTTAAATGTAAATGAATTTTATGCTCCAACCAAAAGACACAGACTGGCTGAATGGATACAAAAACATGACCTATGTATCAGCTATCTACAAGAGACCCACTTCAGACTTAGGGACACATACAGACTAAAAGTGAGGGGCTGGAGAAAGATTCCATGCAAATGGAAATTGAAAGCAGGAGTAGCAATACTCATATTATATAAAATAGACTCTAAAATAAAGACCATTACAACAGACAAGGAAGGACATTACATAATGATCAAGGGTTTCCTCAAAGAAGATATAACAATTATATATGCATCTAACCAAGGAGCACCTCAATACATAAGGCAAATGCTAACAACTACAAAAGGAGAAAGCAACAGCAACACAGTAATAGTGGAAGACTTCAACACACCACTCACATCAGTGGACAGATCACCCAGACAGAAAATTAACAATGAAACACAAGCCTTAAGTGATACATTGGACCAGATGTTCCTAATTGATATCTATAGAACATTCCACTGAAAAGCAGTAGAATTCAGTTTGTTCTCAAGTTCACATGGAACATTTTCCAGGATATATCACATCTGGGGTCACAAATTAAGCCTTGATATACTTAAGAAAACTGAAATTGTAGTGAGCCTTTTTTCTGACCACAGCACTGTAAGATCAGATATCAATCACAGCAAAAACTGGTAAAAAGCACAAACATATGAAGACTAAACACTATGCTCCTAAATAACCAAGAGGTCACTGAAGAAATTAAAGAGGAAATCAAAAAATACCTAGAAACAAATGACAATGAAAACACGACAACTCAACACCTATGGGATGCAGTAAAAGCAGTGCTAAAGGGAAGTTTATAGCAATACAAGCTTACTTCAAGAAACGAGAAAAGCATCAAATAAACAACCTAGACCTGAAGCAACAAGAAAAAGAACAAAAAGCCTCCAAAGTTAGTAGACTTTGGATAATAAATCATAAAATGAGAGCAGAAATAAAAAGAAATGAAGGAAACAACAGCATGATCAATAAAACCAAAAAAGCTGGTTCTTTGAGAAGATAAACAAAACTGACAAACCATTAGCCAGACTCATCAAGAAAAAAAAGACTCAAATCAATAAAATAAGAAATGAAAAAGGAGAAATTACAACTGACAATGCCAATAAATGGACAACCTGGAAGAAATGGAAAAAGTCTTTAAAAAGTACAACCTTCTAAGACTGAACCAGGAAGAAATAGACAATATTGACAGACCAATTGTAAGCACTGTAATCAAAACTATGATCAAAAACTTTCCAACAAACGAAAGTCCAGGGCCAAATGGCTTCACATGCAAATTCTACCGAAAGTTCAGAGAAGAGCTAATACCAATCCTGCTCAAACTCTTTCAAAAAAGTGCAGATGAAGGAGCACTCCCAGACTCATTTGACGAGGCCACCATCACCCTGATACCAAAACCAGACAAGAATATCACACACACACACACACACACACACACACACACACACACATTTCAGGACAGCATCACTGATTAACATAGATGCAAAATCCTCAACGGAGTTCTAGCAAACAGAATCCAAAAACATATTAAAGGGATCATACACCATGATCAAAGGATTTAGTGCAGTCAATGAAGCAAATATTTTTCTGGAATTCTCTTGCTTTTTCTATGATCCAACGGATATTGACAATTCGATCTCTGATTCCTCTGCCTTTTCTAAATCCAGCATGAACATCTGGAACTTCTTGGTTCACCTACTGCTAAAGCGTAGCTTGGAGAATTTTGAGCATTACTTTGCTAGCATGTGAAATGATTGCAATTGTGTGGTAGTTTTAAGATTGTTTAGCTTTGCCTTTCTTTGGGATTAGAATGAAAACTGACCTTTTCCAGTACTGTGGCCACTGCTGAGTTTTCCAAATTTGCTGGCATATTGGGAAAGGAAAACACCAAGGTTGTATATAGTCACTCTGCTTATTCAACTTATATGCAGAGTACATCTTGCAAAATGCCAGGCTGGATGAAGCACAGGCTGGAATCAAGACTGCCAGGAGAAATATTATTAATCTCAGATATGCATTTGACACCACCCTTATGGTAGAAAGTGAAGAGGAACTAAAGAGTCTCTTGATGAAAGTGAAACAGGAGTGTGAAAAAGCTGGCTTAAAACTCAACATTCAAAAAATAAAGATCATGGCATCCAGTCCCATCACTTCATGGTAATTAGATGGGGAAACAATGGAAACGGTGAGAGTCTTTATTTTCTTGGGCTCCAAAATCACTGCAGATGGTGACTTCAGCCATGAAATTAAAAGACACTTGCTCTCGGAAGAAAAGCTATGAAAAACCTAGATGGTATATTGTAAAGCAGAAACATTACTTTGCTGACAAAGGTCCATCTAGTCAAAACTATGGTTCTTCCAGTAGTCATGTATGGATGTGAGAGTTGGACCATAAAGAAGGCTGAGTGCTGAAGAATTGATGCTTTGGACTGTGGTATTGGAGAAGACTCTTGAGAGTCCCTTGGACTGCAAGGAGATCCAACCAGTCAATTCTAAAAGAAATCAATCCCGAATATTCATTGGAAGGACTGATGCTGAAGCTCTAATACTTTGGCCACCTGATGTGAAGAGTTGACTCGTTAGAAAAGACCCCAATGCTGGGAAAGACTGAAGGCAGGAGAAGGGGACGACAGAGGATGAATGGCTGGATGGCATCACCAACTCAATGGAACATCAGTTTGAGCAAGCTCTGGGAGATGGTGAAGGACAGAGAAGCATGGCATGCTGCAGTCCATGAGGTCGCAAAGAGTCAGACATGACTAAGCAGAACACCACCACCACCACCATGATCAAGTGGGGTTTATTCCAGGGATGCAAGGATACTTTAATATATGCAAAATGATCAATGTGATACACCGTATTAACAAATTGAAAGATAAAAACCACACGATCATCTCAATAGATGCAGAGAGATTTTTCTTTTATAAAATTCAACACCCATTTATGATTAAAGAAATCTCTCCAGAAAAATCAGCTAGACGAAACCTACCTCAACATAATAAAGGCCATATGCAACAAACCCATGGCAAACATTATTCTCAATGGTGAAAAACATAAGGACATTTCCTCTAAGATTAGGAGCAAGAAAAGTGTGTCCATTCTTGCCACTATTATTCAGTATAGTTTTTGGAAGTCCTAGCCACAGCAATCAGAGAAGAAAAAGAAATAAAAAGAATCCAGATTGGAAAAGAAGAAGTAAAACTCTCACTGTTTGTAGACAACATGATAATAAACACAGAAAGCCCTAAAGATGACACCAGAAAATAACTAGAGCTAATTAATGAATTTAGTAAAGTCGTAGGACATAAAATTTATGAGAAATCAGAAGGAGAAAATTTTAAATTAAGAAACAATCTCATTCACAACAAAAAATATAAAATATCTAGAAATAAGCCTACCTAAAGAGAAAACCTGTATGCAGAAAACTGTAAGACAGTGAAGAAAAAAAAATCAAAGATGACACAAACAGATGGAGAGCTATATCATGTTCTTGGATTGGAAGAATCAACACTGTGAAAATGACTATACTACCCAAAGCTACCTACAGATTTAATGCAATCCCTATCAAAACACCAATGGCAATTCCACAGAACTAGAATAAAAAGTTTCACAATGTGTATGGAAACACAAAAGACACCGAATAGCCAAAGCAATCTTGAGAAAGAAAAACGGAGCTAGAGAAATCAACCTTCTGAACTTCAGACTATATTACAAAGCTACAGTCATCAAGACAGTATGGTACTGGCACAAAAACAGAAATATAGACCCACGGAACAAGAATAAAGCCAAGAAATAAACCCATATGCCTACAGGCACCTTGTCTTTGACAAAGGAGGCAAGAATATACAATAGAGAGAAGACAGCCTCTTCAATAAGTGGTGCTGGGATAACTGGGCAGCTACATGTAAAAGAATAAAATCAGAACACTTCCTAACACCATACACAAAAAATAAACTTGAAATGGATTTAAGGCTTAAATATTTCAGGCCAGAAACAATAAAACTCTTAGAGGAAAACATAGGCAGTTTGAAATCACAGCAAAATCCTCCTTGACCTACCTCCTAGAGAAATGGAAATAAAAGCAAAAATAAACAGGTAGGACCTAATTAAACTTAAAAGCTTTTGCACAGCAAGGGAAACAATAAACAAGATGAAAAGACAACCTTCAGAATGGGAAAAAAACAATTGCAAACAAAGCAAATGACAAAGGATTAATCTCCAAACTATATAAGCAGCTCATACAGCTCAATATCAGAAAAACAAACAACCCAATCAAAAAATAGGCAGAAGACCCAAACAGACATTTCTCCAAAGACATACAGATGGCCAACAGATTATATGAAAAGATGTTCAACATCACTCATTATTAAAGAAATGCAAATCAAAACTATAATGAGGTACCACCTCACACTAACCAGAATGGCCATCATCAAAAAACGACAATAAGTGCTGGAGAGGAAGTGTAAAAAAGGGGACCCTACTGCACTGTTGTTCGGAATACAAACTGATACAGCCACTACGGAAGACAGTATGGAGATTTCTTCACAAACTAGGAATAAAACTACCATATAACCCAGGAATTCCACTACTGGGCATACACCCTCAGAAAACCACAATTCAAAAATACACGTGTACCCCAATTTAGTATTTGGGATATATCCCAATAGCACTATTTACAATAGCCGGAACAAGGAAACAACAAAGATGTCCACTGACAGGTGAATGGATAAATCAGATGTGGTACATAAACACACTGCAATATTACTCAGTCCGAAGAAGGAACAAATATGAGTCAGTTCTAATGAAGTGGACAAACACAGAACCTATTATACAGAGTGAAGTAAGTCAGAAAGAGAAGAGCAAATAGCATATATTAATGCATATATATGAAATTTAGAAAAAGGGTACTGACGAACTTATTTGCAAAGAAGGAATGGAAACACAGATGTAGAGAAGTGACACATAGACAGAGCAGGGGAAGGAGAGGGTAGAATGAACTGAGAAAGTATCACTGACAGACACACTCCATCACGTTAAAATAAATAACTCGTGGGAAGCTGCTATAGGACACAGGGAGCTCAGCCTGGTGTTCTGTGATGACCTGGAGGGGTGGGATGGGAGGATGGATGGAGGCTCCAGAGGGAGGGTGTGTATACATACACATGACTCATCCACGCGGTTGTGCGGCAGAAACCAGCACAACACTGTAAAGCAGTTATCCTCCAATTAAAAAAAGAGAGGATTTGCTGAAAAACTTCAGAGAAAGGGAGACAAGGATGAGGAAAAAGACATACAGATGGCTAACAAACACATGAAGAGATGCTCAACATCACTCATTATCAGAGAAATGTAAATCAAAACCACAATGAGGTACCTTCTCACCTGGTCAGAATGGCTGCTAACAAAAAGTCTACAAGCAATAAATGCTGGAGAGGGTGTGGAGAAAAGGGAACCCTCTTACACTGTTGGTGGGAATGCAAACTAGTACAGCCACTATGGAGAACAGTGTGGAGATTCCTTAAAAAACTGGAAATAGAACTGCCATATGACCCAGCAATCCCACTTCTGGGCATACACACCGAGGAAACCAGATCTGAAAGAGACACGTGCACCCCAATGTTCATCGCAGCACTGTTTATAATAGCCAGGACATGGAAGCAACCTAGATGCCCATCAGCAGACGAATGGATGAGGAAGCTGTGGTACATATACACCAAGGAATATTACTCAGCCATTAAAAAGAATTCATTTGAATCAGTTCTAATGAGATGGATGAAGCTGGAGCCCATTATACAGAGTGAAGTAAGCCAGAAAGATAAGCACCAATACAGTAAATTAATGCATATATATGGAATTTAGAAAGATGGTAACAATGACCCTATATGTAAGACAGCAAAAGAGACACAGATATAAAGAAAAGACTTTTGGAATCTGTGGGAGAAGGCAAGGGTGGAATGATTTGAGAGAATAGTGCTGAAACATGTATATTACCATATGTGAAATAGATGACTAGTCCAAGTTCGGTGCATCAAACAGGGCACTCAAAGCCGGTGCACTGGGACAGCCCTGAGGGATGGGATGGGGACACATGTACACCCATGGCTGACTCATGTCAAAGTATGGCAAAAACCACCACAATATCGTAAAGTAACTAGCCTCCAATTAAATAAAGAAGGGTTTGCAGAAAAACTCCAAAGAAAGTGAGACAAAGATGAAGAAAAGAGCATAAGCTTATAAAACAAATCAAAAATAAAATACAGAAGACTGAAAATCATAATGGAAATGTAAAAATATTTATACCTGAATTATAATGAGAATTCTATTCACCAAGACTTGTAGGTTGAAATAAAATTGTTACTTGGAAGAAAACAATTCTAAATCTTGTATTTGAGGAAAAAGCCTAGAAGTTAATTTGCTAGGTATCCAACTTAAAAATTTAGAAAAAAACAAAATAAATCCAAAAAGCAAAGGGAAGAAAGGAAAACAAGTGCAGATCAAAGAACTGGACCAAAAAGCCAGAAGCTGGTCCTTTGAGAAGACCGTGGCGACAGGCAAAGGCTAGGAGCACTCCGCACGAGGAAAAGCAGGGAGGGGGACAAAAGTTAGTAATATTAGGAACGAAAAGTGGCCCTACAGGTAGACTCAGCAGAATAAAACAGCATTATGGACAATTTCCATGCTAATGATTTGACAACCACTAAAATGGACAATTTCCTAGAAAAAAATAATTTAATAAGATTGATTCAAGAAGGTACGCAGTGCTAGAAGCATTTAAAAAACAGATTCAGTAATTTAAAAATCTTCCCAGAGGCAAGATCTTTTTTCAGGAGGATTCTATCAAATTTTGAAAGACTACATTTAAAGTGCACAAACTCTTCCAGAGAATAAAAGATAAAATATTCACAGCCCATTCTAAGAAGTCAGAATAACTCTGATCCAAAACTAGAAGAGAATATGAAAATGACCAGCTTTTTTATTGACAGAATATTTTTATGACCCAAAGGTAGGGAAGAATTTCTTAAACAAACAAAAATCACTGAACAGAAAGAATTGAAAACTTCTACATTAAAATTAACATATATTCATTGAGAACCACCATCCTCAGCATAAAGACATCATAAAATAAGGGAAAATTTCAAAACACATAAATAGACAAAGGATTAATATCTAGAGTATTGAAAGAATTCTTTAAATCAGAAAAACAAACAAAAAATGGACAAAGACGTGAATTGGTATTTTACATGGAAAAGAATTACAAATAGCAGATAAACATACGAAAAGATGATCAACTGCACTATCAGTGAAGGAAATGCAAATTTAGACCATAAGAAGGTACATTTTAAATAGAAACCATGGCAAAAATTAAGAAATTTGACAATGCTATGCCCAAAGGATACAAATCAGTGAGAACTCTTCTGCACTTCTGATTGGAAGGTAACTTGTTAGAACAACTGTGGCAAGCAACTTGCTCTTCCTTATAAATTCAAGCAGTCACATATCCTAAGACACAGCTACCTCTTCCTTGAGTTAACACCTTAGAGAAATTTGCACATATGTACCACTACCAGAATGATCATAACAAGATTGTTGCAAATAAGTTACTAGTTTAAAATGTCCATCAGTAGGAGATGGGGTAAATAAACTGTGGAATAGTTACACTGGGGACTATTTTATAGCACTATCAATTGAACACTGAGGTTATGAGAAAAGGAACCCTCATGGAGAGTTGACGGGAGTTACAACTAGTTCAGACAATACAATGAACAATCTGGTGTTGTTTATTCCTATATATATATGTATATACATACATTTGGCATCATCTATTTCCAGTATGCATGTGTGCTCACTCATGTCTGACTCTTTACGACCCTTTGGACTGAACCTGCCAGGCTCCTCTGTCCACGGGATTTTCCAGGCAAGAACACTGCAGTGGGTTGCTCTTCCCTCCTCCAGGGGATTTTTCCAACCCGGGAATCGAACCCTCGTCTCCTGTACTACAGGCAGACTCTTTACTGCTGAGCCCTTGGGAAAGCCCAGAGAGCCTCTCAAACAGGCCCACGAGGAGGCATGTGCGAGCATGCTCATTCCAGCACTGTTTGTGAAGGCAAGATTCGTCTCCAGACAAAGGGACAAGTGAAACGTAACCGGTGCGTGTGATGGAACGCTGTGGCAACTGTAACAGGCAGGAGCAATAAACCAGACTCACCAAGTGCACACAGAGTTAAGACGTAACATCCAGTGAGAGAAAGAGGACTTGATTAATCTCAGCTATACTTACGTAAATCTAAATAAACATACACACCACCATACGTTTTCAAAGTACACCAACACCTAAATACTATCGAAGAAGTAGAGGAAGTTCACTTCTTAAATACAGCAGACTGAGTGTCTAAGAGGCAAAACGGCATTGGAAGTGGGGATGGAAGAAAATAAAATAAAAGAGGAGGACTTCTCTAGCGGTCCAGTGGTTAAGAATCTGCCTTCCAATGCAGGGGATGTGAGTCTGATACCTGGTCAGGGAACCAAGATCCCATACTGCAACGGTCAACCAAACCTGAGTGCCCCAACAACAGAGCCTGCATCCCACAACTAGAGAGAAGCCTGTGCATTGCAACTGAGACCCAATACAGCCAAACATAAATAGTTTTAAAAATGAAAATATTAATATAAAACAGAAGAAGATGCCTGCACAGACTAAAGCAGGCAGCATGCCATTAACTGCAGTGTACACTTAAACTCCTCTCTGTGCAGTTGAGTCTCTCACAAAAGCATGCACACACACACAGTCATTCATTTTCAGGGAGGTTTTAAAACTACCTATAAATCTACTGAACCCTCGGATCTTACAGCCTTTGTTTTATACTAACAATTGACTTGTTATCAGAGACCAGGTTAGTTAGACAGGACTTACACCAGTAATTGTCAAATTCTTCTCCAAATTCCCACAGATAGAACACTGCTTGGTTACCTTCTAGAATTGTTTTTGATTCTTTTCTATAAACTATTAGTTATGTGGGCTTTCCCTGTAGCTCAGCTGGTGAAGAATTGGCCTGCAATGCAGGAGACTCCGGTTTGTTTCCTGGGTCAGGAAGTTCCCCTGGAGAAGGGATAGGCTGCCCACTCCAACATTCATGGGCTTCCCTGGTGGCTCAGATGGTAAAGAATCCACCTGTAATGCGGGAGACCTGGGTTTGATCCCTGAGTTGGGAAGATCCTCTGAAGGAGGGCATGGCAACCCACTCCAGTATTCTTGTCTGGAGAATCCTCATGAACAGAGGAGCATGGCCAGCTCCAGTCCATGGGGTTGCAGAGTCAGATATGACTGAGTGACAAAGCATAGTGTTAGATCTGTAATTCCTAGTATCTCCCTTTTGAAAAGCAGGTCATATTTTCCCCAGCTTTACTCTTCTCGAGTCTCTCCCATTCTCCAAAAATTTTCAAATATGGACAATAATAATAATCTTAAAATCATAAATCAGATAAAACCTGCATGTGCTTTCAGGACTCTGGAATGTAACCTGTCTGAGCTTGTTGGGGTAAACGCATTTAAAGCAGCTTTGTGATTTCTTTGCTAATGCATTAATACTTGCTGCATCTTCATACTAAGACATTGATTACTCAATAAAGGCCACAGCTTTTACAAAGAGCTTCTGTGATTTAGAACAAAACATCAAAATATAAACATAACATGGAGACAGAATTAGCAGTGGAATATGAAACTGCTCATTCAATATTCAACTGACTATGTTTAAAAGGAATTTACATGGTGATGTCATGAGTAAGAACCAGAAATGTAAATTCTAGTTTCTGACTGCCCATTAATGACCTTCATCTATAAAATGGTGCATATATTTGTCAGGATCAAATGGGATAATGGATGTAAAATATCCCTGTAAACTTCAAAGAATTTCTAAAAAAGGAACATTTTATTTTTTTATTTCTAAAACTGTGACTGAAGAAATGGAAGGGTGTATTAACTGAGACGTGTTTTGTTACTCAAGCAGTAAGAGGAATGTAGTAGTTGAATGTCTGGAGAAGCTAGATGGGGAGGCAGTGCCCACTCCCCTCCCTCAGTGTTCCGCCCCAGGCCCTCCACTGACTCCCACCTTCACGGTCACATGCTGGCAGCAGCACCAGGGCCATCACACAGACGGTGGTACAAACCTGCAAGAAACTAGGGCTACAACCCCGAGAGTTTAAATGACACCCCTGCAACTGTGTCTTCTGTTCTGAGTAGCCTGACTTGGGATGCATGTCCACCCTCTAACCGTCCCTGCAGCCGGGAGCCTGGGACATGTGGATGGGCTGAAGCCAAGCAGGAAGCCTGGCCAAAGGAGCAGGAGGGTGCAACTCCAGGGGGCAGCACTCCTGCATCTCTGAGAGGTAGGTCCTAGAGAGTCAGTCAATACAAGTAGAAGCTGTGGACCCCTGCGAGAAAAGGCAAGGCTCGGACTGAAAGTCCTCTGAGAGTTGGGAATAGGAAAGCCTTCCTCACATCCACAGGCCAGATCCCCAGGAAAGCCCTGGATCTCACCCCATGACAATTTCCCTCATCCCTGAACACTCCTCTCCCCAGTTCTTCACTGGACTCCTTCCCATCTCGGCTCCTAAACCCACAAGCTGAGGAAGTCATGTGCAGCCACACTGGTCATTTCCCAAGCGCCCCTGGTCATTTCCCAAGCATCCCCTCCCTGTCAGCTTACTGACAGCCTGCCCCCAGCACTGCAGGCCAACATCAGGAACCTTTCCACCCTAATCCCACATGACCATTCAAAGCCACACTCCCTTCTTCTCTCCTTTCTTTAAGAGTCTGTGACCCAAATCACAATTTTCCTCCTTTCCTCTGGCTTAATTCAATTTCTTTTACTGGTTCCTCTGTTTTGACAAAGGAATGCTGATGTGTTTCTGGCCTCGCTTCAGGGTTCTGTTCTTTTGTTATTGCAGGTTCCAAAGGACTTAGAGTATATGTACTGCCTCTGCCTGGATGACTCACAGGGGTAAATACACCCAGCCACCTGGAGATATCTGACTTCCCCAGGCATCCTAAGTCAACCACGGGTCTCTCCAACTCAAGCACTCAAACCAAAGTTGATTGCTATTATTATCTGGTCCACCTTGGAATAAAAACAAGCAGAAGCCAGCCGCTATCTGGTAAGTGGCGCTCAGGCACTGCACCGTACCGTCGCCCGAGCCAGAGGCCTCGGGGCTCCTCCCCGGCGCTCTCCACCTCCACACCAGCCAGGGACGCAGCTCTCCCCTTAGCCCCCAGCCTCTGGCCCCGTGGAGTCCCTTGTGTACACCCGAAGTATCGTCTCAGGTAAACGCTCTCTTCCCCCAAGTGGTCTCTCTGCTTCCATTGTGTGCATCATCTGCACACCTAAGGCAAAGAAAAAGAAAACATAAAAATCAGATCTAGCACCTCCCTTACTTAAAACCCTCTGTGGTTTCGCATTGCAGAGCAAACTACACGTTGTCTACAGAAGCTGCTGTGTGCTCTAGAGGACAGTGTCTGCAACAACTTTAAGTCAATGAATGAGATTATTTATCACCAAAGAATTGATCAAATCCAGGGTCTTCCTTAAACCTGATGTCTCTAGCACCAGGCCCTTGGCAAGTTAGGTCCTTGTCTCCCTTACTGCTGACCCAGCTTCAGGAAGTGGGTCCTTGAAGTGGCCCCAAATCACAGGCAATGAAGCAAAGGGACAGAGAAGGGAAGAAGCTTGCTGAAGATGCGTAAGTAGCAGAGCTGGCAAGTCAATAAATCAGGGCAGTCTAACTCAAGAGTCCATGTTTCCAGCCATCCATCCAAGGCACTGTATTCCTCTATGTGGGTTCCATTAACCGGCTCAGAAACAAGCCAAGAGTTACTGAAATTACTGTATGCGTATATGCATATTCCTAGGGAAAGTACACATAGCTTTCCTAAAATCCTCAAAAGAATCTGTGGCACAAACAAAATGGATAAAAAGAAGGAAAAAAATCTGCTATAGAGCTATAGATTCCACAGGCTCTAAAGCAACTTTCAGAAATCTTTCTTGGGGGACTTTCAGTGGCTAAGACTTTGCCCAAAATGCCATGATCTGCTCATTTAAAAACTTATCAGATATACAAATTCTTCCTTATATTAAATTTGTTCCAATTGGCATGAACATGGAACTGCCAAGGCAAGAGTGACAGGCTGCCCATAGAGCTGGGAGTGACAAAAGTCCCTCCGGCTGGAAGGTTAGGTGTATCGCTGGACATACAGGTGAGGTCACAGCTCACCTTCAACCAAGCATGCGAACGGCAAGACCAAAGCTGGCCACAGGGAATGCCGCCGCGGAAGGCAGTCGTACGCAGGGGAGGCCGGGCCTCACTGGGATTCTCCCAGGTCTGAGGGCTCTCAGTGGCCATGGTCACCTCCTCCAGGCCTGGATGGGTGCAGGGTGCCCTGCTCGCCGTGATGAATGACTCTCTCCATAAAGCCAGTCTGGGGGATGACATGACGAGATCCTCTGCCCCTGTGTGTTAGCAGTGCAGCAGGGCCATTAGCTGTTGGCACGTATCCCAAGACTGGTCTGAGGCTGTGGAAGAATTCTAATGAAATGTAAAGCATTCATCAAACAGGAACACAATAGATTTTTCAAAGCTCATGCTCAGTACTTTAACTGAACCACTGTCCCTCTTTAGGAAACACTACAGGCATATCCCTGCTAGGAGGGAAAAAAGCAAAACTTTTCAAATTGTCTTATCATTTTTGTATTTTTTAAGTTTTAGGTTATAGACATGTTCTATTATTATAAGGAAAAAGAATTTATAAATATTTTTAACATTTTTTTTCCAAAGTCAGGTATTCCCATGGTTCTCATAGGTGGTTCATTAACAGAATCAACAGGGAAGATGTGTTCAAATGCAGACCAACTGAATCAGACTCCCTAGTGCTGGGGTCTAGAACCTGGGTAAGTTCAGCTCTGAAGTTCAGAAGTCCAGGCCTCTTGTCTATGTGAATCGAGTTGAATGTCCAATACATTTCCTGTCTTTCTCGGCTTAACAGCACCCAGATTTTATTTCGGTAGCTACCTCTCTCTCCGCATCCCATATTTTTTCAGAATAAGCGCATTCCTTCTCTCATTCCACTAATTGTCCCTGGTTGGTTTAAATCAGGCCTGGGTCCAAGGCTGAGCACATGAGCTATGCAATCAGAGCTGATCTCAGGACTTGACCAGAATGCTGGGGCAGAAACTCTCAGCATCTCACCAAAGCTGAACAGGAACCCCCGAACCCCAGGCCTATGTCAGCCATCTTTAAACCACAAGTAGAAACAGGTTTGGGTAGAAATGATGCCATGGAAGCTGAAGCAGGGAGATGGAAAGAAACTGCAACCTTCTGGATCAGCCAATCATGGAGAGTGCATAGGCTCTGAAAGCTCAGGTACGTGAAAGGGTAAATCCTTTCTTAGAAAGGGCTGACTGAAATTAAATATTCTGTTCTTTGCAATGTGGAGTCCTGACAGCTCCTCACTGCTCTTGATTCCGGCTGCAACACCATGTTCTGATTTAATCTAGTCCAGTACTCTTTTGGAACACCAGGATCAAGTTCTAGCTACCCTCATGGCAAACAAGTAACATTTACTAAAAAGAAAAAAACAATCACCGGATGCAGGACACAGTGCCTTTCTTCCCATCCATGATCATGACAAGTGTCCTTGCATTACAAGACCTTGGCTTCAGGGCTCCTCAGCTCCCAAGCTGGCCCAGGCTCTCCCTCGGCTCCACTCTCAGGTCTCCCAGCGCTACAGGGAGGCCTCTAGTTCTGGGAAGTTGCCTCTAACCTGGACTTTGCTTCTCAGCCCACTGACCCTCTACTAAGACAGCCAGTGTACCATTCCAGTCCATTTTCTCCCAGACACTGGCTCTCTGATAGGCTTAGCTTTTCTTCATTCATCTGCCATGAGGGAGTCTCATCTCCCACAAGACCAGGATGGGTGAGCCCTGGAAGGCACTCAGTGTTTCTGATAGGGAGATGACTGGCCTGGCCTGGAGATACAGTTACAATGAAGTTACAATGAATAATAAGCATCAGTCTCTCTTCATAAATAAAATGAGGTCACTGAGCTGGAGATCACTCTGAGATTTCTTCCAGTTTTAAGATTTAAGAAGCTAGAGACACACCCCCTACAAGCCTACCACTAGTGTGATCCTGGAGGTCAGAGGACTCAATAATCAACACACACTAGCTCAGCGGCCTCAGGACATAAGCGGGAGCCTGTATCATATCCACCATATCCACCTGTATCATATCCATCATATCCACCATGCCATATGGGGCCTCTGACTCTGACTATAAACAGATACACAGAATACAAAATATATTAAAAGTGAGTGGTGGGATATAAACCACTATTCCAAAAGCTGACAACACAGAAATCAGGAAGTACACATTTTAAATAGTCTCATTTTACTTATTCATCCAAGTCCTCCATATATGACCAGTATCCTAGAAACTATTCAAGGAGTTAAAAATGCTACACAACTTAAGAGGAGCAGAAATTATAGTGGAGTCATTGAAGTAAGCCGTTTCAGTAGTGTCCGACTCTGCGATGCCACTGACCACAGCCCGCCAGGTTCCGCTGTCTACGGGATTCTCCAGCAAAGAAGACTGGAGTGGGGGGCTGCCATGCTCTCCTCCAGGGGATCTTCCCGACCCAGGGGTCGAACATGCGTCTCTCACGTCTCCTGCGTTGGCAGGCGGGGTCTTTACCACAGGAGCCATCTGGGGAGCATTATCTGTCATTTATTACCGTCGTCTGAGTGAACGCAAATAAAGCACCTTAATTTAGTCAAATGAAATCAAAGCTTTTTATAATGCTTTTAATTATAAAAAATAGAAAACAAAATGTATTTGAAGGCTATGAAGTCCTTGAATCTTACAAATATTTGAGAATTCTAAGTAGTTATTAGAGAATTCATGGGCAGGTTGTAGGAAAGAGTAGTTTCATGGTATGGACTAAATGACTTTAGCTATTTCCAATCTGTAGCCACGTCCAAGCAATTATAATTTGTGTCACTAGACAACGGCCCAGAAACCTCTTCTTTTAAAATTATATGTGTAATTGTTTATTTTTTATCATGTTGGTGGTTAAAATTTAGGGTTCTGTAGACAGCTTGATTTGAGCTTCAGTTCCAGCCTGAAAATATATCAGTGATGTGATGTTGGGCAAGTTACTTAAATTCTCTTAGCTCCAATTTCCTTGTCTATAAAAGGAGTACAATAACATTAAATATTAAATAATATTTATTATTAATAAATTTCATTTATATAATTTATCTAATATAATTTATTTATGTAAATAAATTATAATTAAATATTAAATACTGAAGAATTAAATATTAAAGACTGCATAGGGTTAGAGTGAGGGATTACAGGAGAAAGTACAGTCACTGTTTACATCAACACCATCACCTCCGTTACTGTATCCACTAAGACCGTTACTTATGAGTCACTGTGGAAAACAGAGAGAAAAGCCTTCTCTTCCTTGGAATAAAAAGAGCCCAACCCCAAGGAAACACACAAGGGCCATTCCAAACAGTATTCAGCAAAGGTCAGTATTTCTCGGGCCCCGGGCTCCTACAGCCCCGGCTGAAAGGGAAGGAACGTGAGTGGGCCCCTCGTCCCAGCCTGCGAGCTGATGGTGAACAGCAGGAGGGAGGAAAGACGCGGTGGAGGCAGTGGAGCTGCACAGGATTGGGATGTGGACAGGGTAAGAGGAAGAGCCCAGAGGTTCAGGCCGCACTCAGCACGTTACGTAGCATACTGAATGTGCGCGGCCCAGCAGAGGAGCCTGGGAGAACAGGAGAAGCAGGACGCTCGCTCTGCTCTCCTCCCCTCACCCTTCCTCCCTGAAACGCGTGGAGAAACCTCCCTGCGAGAGGTGCCCTCCCTACCGCGGAGCAGAGGAGCAGCCCCATCTCCCAAGGCACAGGGAGACGGGCGGGAACTCCAGCAGACAGGCCGCTGCACTGGCCTCACACCCCCAGGCTGTGATCTTCCCCCGCATGGCCCACCCGGCACCACACCAAGCACAGAAATAGCAGGTCTGCTTCTCCTGGTCTTCATTTCCTCATTAAGGCTCCACCTCAGGGAAAACATCTATCAAGCAAATGTGCATGCTTTTCTCTTGTTACTGTTCTTGTCACTTCAATTCTCACACTCAACCAGGGACCCTAAAAGGGTAAAGGGAAGCCTTCTTCTCTCCTACAGAAGAAAACAGACCAAAATAGAATAAAAGCCACTTGCTTGGGCTCAGGGTCACTACCCACTCCTTGAAGAAGAGACATTACAGGTTTCTATCGGGATTTACTACATATCTTCTGTAGTGTGCTGTTCTAATGCTTTAAAGTTCATATATAGTCAGTGTCATATAGTTCTAATTTTAGGGACAGACTGGGTCATTCTTAATTTTTTTCTTACAAGAACATCCCAAGATTAAAGAAAAAAACCTGAGTATAGTTACAGATAAACAATCCAGACCTGATGAACTGGAGGTCTTCTGTCAGCCCAGAGTGGGCAAAACCAGGAACACTACTTTGTTCATGTTCTGAGGCAATGCACGTTATTATGACGTGAACTGCTTTAGTCAGCTTTGAAATCAGGTGAATCCTATTTGTGACAATCAGATTAGAGTAACTCCTTCAGAAACACAGTATTTAAAGCAGTGCTACATATCACTTCCTGGAAGCCCCCCAAGTACACAGAAATCTCCTAGCAAGCAGGTCTTATCCCTTTAATAAGTAATGAGGTAAGGGCTTTCCTGGAGGCTCAGGGATAAAGAATCCACCTGTCAATGCAGGAGAAAGAAAGTGAAGTTGCTCAGTCGTGTCCGACTCTCTGTGACCCCATGGACTGCAGCCTACCAGGCTCCTCCGTCCATGGGATTTTCCAGGCAGGTGTACTGGAGTAGGTTGCCATTTCCTTCTCCAGAGGATCTTCCCGGCCCCAGGATCAAACCTAGGTTTCCCACATTGTAGGCAGATGCCTTACCATCTGAGCCACCTTCCTACAGGGAAGTGCTGCAGGAGACATAGGTTCAATCACTGATCTGGGAAGATACCACGTGCTTCAGAGCAACTAAGCCTGAACACCTCAATACTGAGCCTACGCTCTGGAGCCTGGGACCCGAAACTACTGCGCCCACGCGGTACAGCTACTGACGCTGGCGCCCTAGAGCCTGCACTCCACAAGAGAAGCAGCCACAAGGAGAAGCCTGCTCACCACAACTGGAGAGGGGCCCCTGCTCGCTGCAACTGAGGAAAGCCCGGGCAGCAGCAAAGACCCACACAGCCAAAAATAAATATATGAGTCATCAGGTGTCCCAGCAAGTTTTCCCAAAGTAACAAAAACCAGAAACAACTTCCTGGAGCCGTGCAGAATCATCTTCGCCACCTTCACTGAACAGTCAGATGAAGGTGGAATTCCTGTGCCCCAACCCACAGCATCCAGGAACCAGCGCTGTGTGGACCTATCACAGCCCACAGAGTAGGCTGCCCCCTGCAGAGGCCGAGGGAAAGCAGGCACGCCGTGTGGGAGCCCAAGAGCTGCACATCGCAGGCGCTGCTTATCTGAACCCTTCCGGAGGCCACGCGGCAGACAGCGCTGCGGATGCCAGTCCCCCACTGATCACTCCCTTCAGAGTACAGAGTGAACAACGAGGATGGCAACAGTACCACCAGCAGACACTTAGGAGGGCTGATTATGTGCCAAGCACAAGTATAACTGCTTCAATCCAGAGGAAAAGGTTTCATTTTCCCACAAGTAGGTAGTTAGGATACCCGTCTTACAGATGTGGTCGCTGGGACACCAGCCTGTTAAATAACACAGCCACAGCCAGAAGCTAGTGAGGGACACAGCAAAGATTTTAAATCAAGCTAGTTTACCCTAGAGCTCACTTTCTCAACCACCACTCTTACTGCCTCTTGGAAAAGTGAGGTGTACTGGTTTGTGTCCAATCTCCCCTGTTCCCAGACCTTCTTAGAGTTCTAAGCTTGCCTGGCATAAATAAAAGGGAAAGAGGAGGAACAAGGACCAGGAAGCTGTGAGGAGAGAGAAACAGGACTGATTTAACAAGCAATCCTGTTGTTTAATTTCTATACCTGCTAAATATAGCCCTTCTTTCTTCAAAACTTTTTTTACAGCAGAACAGAATACATTTGACTGACAGTTGAGCAGAGAAAGGACAAGAGCAAGTAAATTGTTATCTGTAGATCACTGCACAAGTGTAAGGTATTTTCGCAGTGTTTGAAGCCGTAAGAAATTCTGTGAAAGAAATCCTGCACAAAGACTAGCTCACTGAAAGTCTGTTAACTCTTTACAGCTTCTGGCACTTTTACCACAAAGTACTGAACTTTCATGCACCACTACTGTTGTTGTTTAATCACTAAGTTGTGCCCAACTCTTAGGCGATCCCATAGACTAGAGCCCACCAGGCTCCTCTGTCCATGGGATTTCCCAGGCAAGAATACTAGAGTAGGCTGCATTCCCGTCTCCAGGAGATCTTCCCAACTCAGGGATGGAACCATGTGTCCTGCATCTTCTGAATCGGCAGGTGGACTCTTTACCACTGAGTCACCTGGGGAGGCCCACGTGTCACTATTACCAAGGGTCTAACTGAGGCATGAATGGTGGTCCAGGAGACGGATGCGGAGAGCATGCTCCAGTTAGGAGAATGAGAACAAGGGTGCTTCCTCCTGTATCTGGCACGTGGAAGCCCCTCCTCCCAGGAATGAGTGCTGGGGATACAGGAGGACTCCTAGCCTTAGGAGCTTATTGCCTAGTGCAGGGGTCTGAAAACTTCCACCTCTTTTAGGCTATGCAGGTCATAAAAGCTCTGTCCCAACTACTTAACTCCGCCTTGCAGCATGAAAGCAGCCATGAAAGTGAAAGTGAGTCAGTCGTGTCCAACTCTTTGCGACCCAATGGACTATACAGTCTATGGAATTCTCCAGGCCAGAATACTGGAGTGGGTAGCCTTTTTCCCTTCTCCAGGGGATCTTCCCAACTCAGGGATCGAACTCAGGTCTCCCGCATTGCAGGTGGATTCTTTACCAGCTGAGCCACAAGGGAAGCCCAAGCAAAGCAGCTATAGGTAGTATGTAAACGAATGGATGCAGCTGCATCAAATAAAACTGTTAAACAAAAAAAAGCAGCTGGCTGTATTTGAGCCACAGACCACAGTCTGCAAACTCTTGTACCTAGACACCTAAAGAACGGCTTATGGGGAAAAACAATTTCTGTGTTACTTCGTGTTCAGATCTGCTTGCTATCTCTATCCTTAAACAACTTTTATCTGGGTGTGGAATCTCTGGATCCACCTAGCTCCTGGAGTGTGTGGAGCTGTTATTCCACTGTCTGAGAGCGCTGGCTGTGGCGTCTTCAGTTGATTCTGCATCCTTGAAGTCCAGGAATCTTATTCGGAAATGGCTTAGTGATCCCAACATAAAAGGCTTTGTTTTCCACAAGAGATTTTTAGCTCCTTTATAATTATTGATATGATAAGTATGTTTGTCATCTTATTTTATATTATACTTTGTTTTCTAGTTTCAAAACTTCCTTCACCACCTCGTGTTTTGCTTTATGTTGTCTGCTGCTTCTTATCCTAGTAGCATACATAGTTTTATACAAGTAGGTTACTTTTATGATCGCAATTTATACTGTATCTGATAAACCTGTACTGTAAACAGGGATGAATTTAATATATTATCCTTTCTCCTTCCTTCACTTCCATCATCTAATTATTCAATCAAGTAATTTAACAGATACCTTTATAATATTCATTTATGTGATGACTTAATATTTACTATTAATATTTTCTTTCAATTTTTGTGCTGAAGTCCTATTTGATATCTTCTTTTTTCTTACTATTTTTTTCTCTGAGTTCATACATTTCTGTTTTATGTTGCTGTTACACAGTGGTAATATAATTAAACTGAATTAATTTGTTAGAAAAATTGGTTGTGATTTTTGTTTTATAGTAACTTATTTTTTCTGAGCAAGTACCTTTCTGACACTATTTTCTATTGTTTTCCATCACGTTTTCTGTATTATTCTTTGCATTGATCCTGTGCTGTATTAGTTTCATTACTCACCATGGAAGATAGCGTTTTCTCTAACAATTATGTATGGGAGGCCTGTGTTGTTTAGACCTCCTGTTCCAGGTGTAGTTGAATTGTGTGTGTGTGTGTGTGTGTGTGTGTGTGTGTGTGCGCGTGCACGTGTGCATGTATGTCCCTCACCCCTAAGAGAGACAGACAACTACACGGGTTTCTGCAATGCAAAGACCTTTCCCTCCTCCTCCGCCACAGACAGCTTCTTGCAAACAAGGCTCACCTATGTGATTCTTCATGTAACCTCAGCGCCTCTGTCATCTGGAAAGTCTAGTCGAGGTCTAAGGAGCTCTGGCAACCACCGAGACACAGATTTCTCGCCCACAGGTGCTCTTACCTGGAGACGACTTGTTTCTGGCTCTTTTGAGCTGTGACATTGCTCTCTGCTTCTAGAGCATCCCTTTGCTGGACACACTGCTTTTGGCAGCCCCTCCATCAGCTTTTCAATTTGGAATTTTTGCTGTCCTTCAGTTTTGCTAAAAATGGTGTTTGTATTTACATTTTTCATTCACATTTTCACTTCTGAGAACAATGTATGAAAATCCCTTTTTATTTACATACTCTCAACAGATATTTTTATCAGCAAGTTCTGATTTATATTTCCCTTTTCAGTCTTGAGATAATTTCCTTTTTTTGCAAAATGATGTCATGAAGACATGCGCAGAGAGAGAGTCAGAAACAAAAGTCATGGTATCAGATGACTTTCCATATGGAGTTGTGGGAGCATTTGCTCTGAAAATACTTTTTCAGGTACTTAATATATACGCAGAGTACATCATGTGAAATGCTGGGGCTGGATGACTCACAAGCTGGAATCAAGATTGCCAGGAGAAATATCAACAACCTCAAATATGCAGATGATACCACTTTAATGGCAGAAAGTGAAGAGGAATTCAAGAGCCTCTTGATGAGGGTGAAAGAGAAGAGTTAAAAAGCTCTGAAACACTTTCAAAAAATGAAAATCATGGCATCCGGTCCCATCACTTCATGGCAAATAGATGGGGAAAAAGTGAAAACAGTGACAGATTTTATTTTCTTGGAATCCAAAATCACTGCAGATGGTGACTGCAGACAAGAAATTAAAAGATGATTGCTCCTTGGAAGAAAAACTATGACAAACCTAGACAGTGTATTGAAAAGCAGAGACATCACTTTGCTGACAAAGGTCTGTATTCAAGGTTATGGTTTTTCTAGCAGTCATGTACAGATGTGAATTGGACCAAAAAGAAGGCTGAGCGCCAAAGAATTGATGCTTT
Source organism: Odocoileus virginianus (assembly GCF_023699985.2). Lineage (NCBI taxonomy): Eukaryota > Metazoa > Chordata > Mammalia > Artiodactyla > Cervidae > Odocoileus > Odocoileus virginianus. Next base: position 3,972,096 of record NC_069699.1, read on the forward strand.
TGAACTGTGGTGCTGGAGAAGATGCTTGAGAGTCCTTTGGACTTCAAGGAGACCAAACCAGTCCATACTAAAGGAAATCAACCCTGAATATTCACTGGAAGAACTGATGCTGAAGCTGAAGCTCCAATTCTCTGGCCACCTGGTACAAAGAACTGACTCACTGGAAAAGACCCTGATGCTGGGAAGACTGAAGTCAGGAGGAGAAGGGGATGACAGAGGATAAGACAGTTGGATGGCATCACCAACTCAATGGATATGAGTTTGAGCAAACTCCAGGAGATAGTGAAGGACAGGAAAGCCTAGTGTGCTGCAGTCTATGGGGTCACAAAGAGTCAGACACGACTTAGTGACTGAATGATGAACAATAACTGTACGTGCATGCAAAAACTGTGCAAGGCAAGGGTAAAATTTTAAGATATATAAATATGTCCATAGACGCACACTCTCCAGATGGGGATAAACTGTAGCCCAATATCTCTATTTAGAAAGGCCTAGAATCTGCTTCCTTATAATGTGTGACTTCTTGAAACCTCAGTTTTCTTATCTAAAGAATGGTTTTGATGATACTACCTACCTTTGTGACTGCTGTGAAAAGTATACAAGTTGATGTCAGTTTTTATATATGAAAGTAGTAGGTTATATTAATAAGATTAGACTGATAAGTCAGGGCCAGAATGGAGAAGAACTTGAAGATCTCATTAAGAAATTTCATCTTTAGACTATGGGTTCCCTGCAGATAATGATATGAGGAAAATGGTGCTTAAGGAAGATTTTCTGGTCATTCATCTGTGGATAAACGAGGCAATGAAGAGGCTAACAGCAAAAAGACTGGGTAGGAGGTATATCAGTTAGATGTTTCCTCTACACGGCAGCCACTGAGATATTTTAAGGGAAACAGCATTGGCACTGACCAGGAAAAGAGGCATCTAAGTCATGACTAGAGATGTTGGCTGTAAACAACCTTACCTCTGCACCAGAGCATACGAGGTGAATGGCCCCCCTACCCCTCGGTGAGAGTCCATTCCTGAAAGTGCTACTCACTCACATAAAAGGAAGATGCTTCCAGAGTTGGTTAATTGTGCCACCAGTCGAAATGCCAGTGCCCACTCACGTCCCTCACAGCCTGCCCTTCCTCACCCCCGGATCTAAGGGGGCCTCTGGCGGCAGCCTCTCTCTGTCCCTGGGGCTGTCTCCTCCCATGTGGAGGGAGGCAACACCTGGGGAAAATGCTCCACAACGCCTCAGGAGGTTGATGGACAGAATTCAGGTTTACTTACCTCCTAGGCAGGACAACTCTGAGATACAGCCTACACTTCATCCCGGAGGTCCCAGCAGGACTGAGGCTCAGTGACCAGGAATGAAACTTGCTCACCAAGGCTTAGCATGCTGACTGCCTTCCTCTCCCTGCCATTTCTCACTTCCCTACGGACAATGCCTGAGATCACTCCCAAATAAACTTCTTGAACTTAAATATTTTTCTCAGCATGGTCTTCTTGAGGAGACTGTATATATAGACTTTCAACCTGGGGTTTGTCCAAAAGACATTCTTCTCAATTTAATAGAGAAGAAAATACTTTTCAGGAGGCCCACAAGCCTTCTCCACATACGTCCCTGCCCAAGCGTAATCACACAGGGAAGGCGATGAACACGATGGGCACTACACAGCAGACACTTGAGCACCACTGGGGTCAGGGACCAAGGAAGCACACCTGGGGGTGAGAGCCACAGTCCTCCCAGAAAAGGCGTCTCTCCTAAGTGGGCACAAGCAATGACAGGGTCCGCTGTCGCCGTCATTGTTTCACTGCCCTAGCAGAGAAAACCTACATCTGAATCCTGGACTGGATTTATCACCCAGTGAATTCTGAGCTTTTCATTTTCCTTTATAAAAATAAGTTTTAGCCTTTAACTCTGTGAAGAACCTACCATGAGTCTGATTTGCGCATTTCTACTGCAACAGGCTTAATACATCTTCATCGCCCATATTAGGAATAACATTTTCCATTAATGATTAGGTATTCATACCACTTTTCCCTTCATTGATCTGAGTGCTCAGATCTACATTAGAACCACTTAGAAGTAGCTGTGCCACACGCCAGCCCTTGATTATACAGCAAAGTATCGAACATCCCCACATGCATCCACAGCTTCACATCTAACATAGGTGTAGAATGGTTGCCTAGAAAGCACTTATTCTTATCCAGTCTTTGCGGCCAAGACAGCTAATGATCAATAACTTGGGTCACAAAGGGTCTTTGGAAACAGAATCTAGAGTTATTCTTCTTTTGTATGAAAGTTTCCTCACCAGCCTTCTCTTCAGAGCCAGGAGCTGATTCCAGGCACACCTTTTGCCTCAGTGTGAGACCCTGGCTGCCATTTTGCTCCCTTAACTTTTCCTAGATCCCAGGCAACAGAATGGTTCACCAAGACTATCCCCCAAAGGGTAAACCCTTCTGAGGAGGTCACAGAGAGAGAACACACCCCCAGCTGGGACTGTCAAACACCTCATGGCAGACAGGAGAAGAGAAAGGAGAGTGCTGGAACCCAGAGCTGTCCCTTCAGTGTGGACTTGAGGCCAGAGGCCGGCGCTGTCAGCCACGTGCAAAGCACAGAGTGATGGACTTTGCCTTCAGCTGGGGCTTTTATCTTTGTTGGCATGGAAATAAATTGGTTCTACTTTTTATTTCCTCTGTAAAAGTCCTTTAAATTCTCAAAAGCTAATGGAGGCAATTTCCTTTGCCACCCCAATCCAAGTCCATTAACCCCCACCCTACTTTTCATCGTAACCCGTGCCCTTTCGAAGCCAAGCAATCAATCACGTTAAGTTTGTCCTGTAGGAGGAAAGATCCAAAGGTGTCTGACAGTTCCTGCTTGAGAGAGAGATTCAGGGAGGATGGCAGGCATCTGAGTCCTTCAGAGACTACTTGTCAATCTTGGCCTTTGGGCTGACATCCAGGAAGACGGGCCATTAGCAGGAAGCCATCTTTTGACCTTCACTAATGGCGGGTGCTGCAGAAGTGGGAGGCATGGTGAGCACCATCCTTGGAAACAAATGCAGAAGGTCCTCCACAAAGGAAAAAAGAAGCAGTGGAAGCTTCCAGTTTCTGTCTCACTGAAGAGGCAGGCACTGCACAGAGAAAGACTTAAAGGATTTTGAAGCTTATTCTCAATGGTGCATTACCCTACGTTTGTTATTTTATCTCCCTGTTTTTGCATGATATTAACAGGAAAGCCCAATATGGAACACACTTGTGGTCCCAAATCAGGAAATGGAGTGAGACAGGGAAGAAGGTCTGGGTCCACCACAGCTGGTTTCAGGAGGAACACAAACTAATGAACAGAGTGAGTAACAGTAGCTTTAGGAAGAGACGAAGTCAAGTTGGGGGATTTCAGAAAGAAAAGGCAAGTGGAAGAAGCTGTCCTTGACCTCAGACAGGTCTACAGAGGTCAGACCAAAGCCAGGACTCTAGGAAGAACTGTGTCAATAGGAGCTGCATGAGTTTTTAAGTCTAGATCTATACCATCCAGTATGGTGACCACTAGCCATGTCACGCTAGTAAAGTAATGCTCAAAATTCTCCAAGCCAGGCTTCAGCAATACGTGAATCGTGAACTTCTAGATGCTCAAGCTGGTTTTAGAAAAGGCAGAGAAACCAGAGATCAAATTGCCAATATCCACTGGATCATCGAAAAAGCAAGAGAGTTCCAGAAAAACATCTATTTTTGCTTTATTGACGACGCCAAAGCTTTCGACTGTGTGGATCACAATAAACTGTGGAAAATTCTGAAAGAGACGGGAATACCAGACCACCTGACCTGCCTCTTGAGAAACCTGTGCAGGTCAGGAAGCAACAGTTCAAACTGGACATGGAACAACAGACTGGTTCCAAATAGGAAAAGGAGTACGTCACGGCTATATATTGTCACCCTGCTTATTTTAACTTAAATGCAGAGTACATCATGAGGAACGCTGGGCTGGAAGAAACACAAGCTGGAATCAAGATTGCCAGAAGAAATATCAATAACCTCAGATATGCAGATGACACCACTCTTATGGCAGAGAGTGAAGAGGAACTGAAAAGCCTCTTGATGAAAGTGAAAAAGAAGAGTGAAAAAGTTGGCTTAAAGCTTGACATTCAGAAAACTAAGATCATGGCAGCTGGTCCCATAACCTCATGGGAAATAGATGGGGAGACAGTGGAAAAAGTGTCAGACTTTATTTTTTTGGGTTCCAAAATCACTGCAGATGGTGACTGCAGCCATGAAATTAAAAGACACTCCTTGGAAGGAAAGTTATGACCAACCTAGACAGCATATTAAAAAACAGAGACATTACTTTGCCAACAAAGGTCTGTCTGGTCAAGGCTATGGTTTTTCCAGTGGTCATGTATGGATGTGAGAGTTGGACTGTGAAGAAAGCTGAGCACTGAAGAATTTATGCTTTTGAACTGTGGTTTTGGAGAAGACTCTTGAGAGTCCCTTAGACTGCAAGGAGATCCAACCAGTCCATCCTAAAGCAGGTCAGTCCTGGGTGTTCATTGGAAGGACTGATGCTGAAGCTAAAACTCCAGTACTTTGGCCACCTGATGCGAAAAGTTGACTCATTGGAAAAGACCTTGATGCTGGGAGGGTTTGGCGGCAGGAGGAGAAGGGGACGACAGAGGATGAGATGGCTGGATGGCATCACTGACTCGATGGGCATGAGTTTGAGTAAACTCCGGGAGCTGGTGATGGACAAGGAGGCCTGGCATGCTGCGATTCATGGGGTCGCAAAGAGTCGGATACAACTGAGCGACTGAACTGAACTGAACTGAACTGAGCCAAGTCAATACTGACCTCTTGAAATGTGGCTGCTCAGAACTGAGATATACATCCAATTTTGGAGACTATATATATATATATTAGTTGCTCATTAGTTTTTTATACTGCATGCTGAAATGACAGCAACTGTAATATATGAGGTTAAATAAAACATTATTAAAATTAATTCCCCTTGTTTGTTTTCACCCACTTTACACATATGCAGTTCATATCACTATCTACTGAACACCACTTGTCTGTGCAGCCAGAGCAAAAGCTGCCCCACTTTGAGCAGCACAAGACTGGAAAGACATATTATCCATTCCCATTGACTCAAGCATGTCTGAGAGCTGTTTTAGACAATGATTAATTGACTAGGAGGGAACGAATGCTGCTTGCTTAATTCCAGACCAAAACCTCCAGGACATGGGATAGGAAGCAGGCAACAATTTAGACTATAAACCAGCCACATAGCAATGTCACTCTCAGTTCCCTGAATATATGGATAAAGGTCTGACACACACTCCTAAGCTGTTTCTACAGGAGGAAGACCCCCACCAGATGAAAACTGCTGACCACAAGCACTCAGACACCAGATTGTTTAAAACCAAAGATTGGTGATGTTCAAAACTTTACTTTGATGCCAACCAATGTGAGGATTGTGTACAAGCTGACCAAGCACACTGCAGCCCCTCCCTGATATTGTCTTTAAAAGCTTTGTCTCCTGGGGAATTTCCCTGGTGGTCCAGTGGTTAAGAATCCACCTTCTAACACAGGGGATGGGAGTTCCATCCCTGGTCAGGGAACAAAGATCCCATATCCTTTGGGGCAGCTAAGCCTCTGCAGCACAAAGAAAACTCAGTGCAGCCAAACAAACAAACCAAAATAACCTTTGTCCCCTAACCAGCACCATGGAGATGGTCTGAGGACGCTATCCCCCATCTTCCCAGGGTGCTGTCTCCTAAATGAAGAGACTTTTCCTTCTCCACCAACACTCATCTCCTGAGTATAGGTCTTTCCAGCGCTGAGCAGCTGAATTTGGTTTCAGTACACTTGGACAAAGGGGTACAGAATTTCACACCTCTGGGTGGGTAAGGTCATCTGTGGAAATGTGCCCTCCTCCTCTGGACCCCAGAGCGTCATACTCCCATGAGACGCACTGGCACCAGCCTCAGCAAGGCCATCAGGCAGGAGGGTTTGGGCCTACCAGCCAGCCAGAAGCACAAGCATGCATTTCATTTCATGCATTCACTCTTCCTTTTGCCTCCAGAAAAAAATCACCTTTGAGGGGTGCTGACAACACAGGAAGGAGGAAGCAGGAAAAGGTGTCAGCTCCCTTCTCTGCCCAGTTTTTTCAGCTTTTGCTTGAGCTCCACTGGGTCATGGAAATTTGCATTTTCTTGCTGCCCTGACTCGGCCCAGCAGCCTATTTCAATAAGCTGGCCATCGGGTGTGCCAGCACCCTCCTCTCTGCATTGAGGCACCAGCTCAAAATCATTTCATTACTAACAGCTGGGAGGCAATCTGAATATCCTGGAAGCCAAGTTTGTTCTATTTACTCAAGTACTGAGGTTTTTCTTTATCCTATTGACTCATTACTGGGATTTGCAGAACATTTTGTGAATTCTGGTTGATTAGTAGGTTTTGATTTTAAAAAGTCTTTTTTTTTCAGCTGTGTTTTACTTCTTTAAGAAAACCCATTCATCTGGTTAACAAAAATGAATGATTAATGCAAAGCACAAGCACTTTTTCATGCCCTCAATGAACTCCCAGACTAATTGAGTGAGATAGATTTGTTTCTAAAAAATTACAGATACCATGAGAGAAATCTATACAGAATAAGGAGGTATGTAAGGGAAGGAGTGATCAGTTTTCCTCTGGAGAGATAAGAAAAGGTTCTAAGGGTCTTTGAGTTCAGCCCCCCATCCCCACCCCACACACACACACACATACACACACTCCTCCGCCAAGTGTGAGATCCAGATTAGCATATCTAAATGCCTCCAGACATTTCCACTTTCATGCCTCAGAAACATCTCAAACATAATATACATAATATGTATTTCACTTTTTTCGAAGAAGCCATTCCTTCCCTGCCATCCACAGCCCCTTCAGTTTCCCCATCTCAGTGAATGGCATCACTAACAACTCAGTTCTAAACCTTGATCTGTGGGTCACTCTTGGTTCCTCGCTTCTCCTCCATACCACTCAACCAGTCCATCTGGGAATCTGTCATGTCATCTCTCACCCAGGGTTAAGGCGGCTGACCCTATACGCACTCACTTCCTCCACACCTTTCCCTTATATTCTAAGTTCTAGGCCGCAACATACATGAATTTCTACAGACATAAATCAAGTCTTGTCACTTTCCTGCTCATGCCTATCAATGGATCTTCACTGCACAGATAAAATTCCAAACACTTATCTTAGAATCTGTAAAGATGTCTTAAACAGGACACAAAAACCACTAGTGGTAAAGAGCCTGCCGGCCAATGTAGGAGACGTAAGAGACATGGGTTCGATCCCTGGGTTGGGAAGCGGACCCTGGAGGACGGCACAGTAACCCACTCCAGTATTCTTGCCTGGAGAATCCCATGGACAGAGGAGCCTGGTGGGCTACAGTCCATAACCATCTTCCCTCCTTACATTTCAGACCCAAAGGCTCAAGTTGCCCACAGATTCATAAAACCCTGGATTGGTAAGTACATTTAAATAAACTGCCAGCCACCCACCCATTAGGTTAACCAAGAGTGGTCTCTTTGGGTAAATGGAGAAGAGGTGCCAGGCACCCCCATCTCTGAATCAAACATAATTTTTCTAAAACACCATCAGTCTTTGTAATGGCACTGTAGCCCTCCTGAAGCCGAGCTGCTTCTTCATCACTTCTCAGATTCGTACATGACAGAAGTGATTTAGCATGAACAACAAAGGGAAATAAGATAAATTGAATTATGTTGAAATTAACAAATTTCAATCATCAAAGAGAATTAACTGAAAGGCAATCCACTGAGCGACATACGGTATTTACAAAACATATACCTGACAAAGGACTCATATTTAAATATAAAAGAACTCAGACAAATAAGAAAATCAGAAACTACTCTGTAGAAAAATGAGCCAAATACTTGACTAAAGAGAACATCCACATGGTCAACATACATACGCAAAGGGTTCAGCTCACTCATCAAGTCTCAATGCAAGACCACTGCATCCATCAGGATAGCTGAAGTGAACAAGGCACACTTGGGTGTGGAGCAACTGGAATGCTCACCCACTTCTGGGAACACCGTGACTTGGTACAAAATGGCAGGAAAACTATCTTGAAGTTTCTACTAAAGCTGAATATATACACACCCTATGCTCCATCAATCCTACCCTCGGGTACGCACACATACACAAAATTTATGTATGCACGTGAACGTTCTAAACTGCTTCAGCCATGTCCGACTGTTTGCAACCCTATGGACTGTAACCCCCTGGACTCCTCTGTATGTATACATACATGGGGCTTGCCAAGTCTGTGCAAACATAGATACACCTGAAGACAGGTACAAGACTGCGGTCAGCAACACTACTCACGAATAAGCCCCACATGGAAATTAACCAAAGGCTCATTAATGGTACATGAATAAATAATCTTGGTTTAGTTGTATAATGGATTATTCAACAGCAGTGAAGATGATTTAAATCACAGGAAACACATGGTTGAGTTTCAGGGTCGTACTGAACAGGAGACAGCAAAGAGTGCTTCCTGTATGACCATCAGTGCTACATTCCAAAGCAGGCGACACTGATGGGGCAATCAGGGGGCGGTAAGTGCTTCTCCGGGCAGGAGGGAGTCCATAGTGACTGGAAAGGGGACAAGGGTGCTCTGGCTGCAGGCTGTGTTCCATTTCCCGATTTGAATGTTGGTTACACAGCTATGTTTTGTGTGACAAAATTTATAAAAATTGTACTACGGTTTATGTACTTTTCTCCATGTACCTCAAACTTTGATAAAAGTTTTTAAAAATTCACATTTCCAATCACAGCCTGAGGCCCCAGCCTCTCTCCAAGCTCACCCCAAGGTCCTTTTCCCCAGCTTCACCAGTCCCACCCAGGACTTTTCTTCAGCCTCTCAAATACAGCAGCTCACTGCCACCTCAGGACCCTTGTTCATCCTGCGCCCTCACGGGGCGGTCTGCCCTCGCCCTCCACCGGCTGGTTCGTGTTCTCCCGGGTACCTAAGCTTGGGTGCCTCCCATTCCTGGTCACCACACAAGCAGGTCTCCATCTGATGTCTTCTACTGCAAGCCTCTGTCTCCTCCTTCCACAGCACCCATCACACCTTTGAACAAACAAATCTTAAAAAAAGCGTTGCCCAAGTGGACAAAAAAAAGGAGCAGACACGTAACACTGATTTTCCCCAACTGGCGCAGAAAGAAAGGAAACGAGGTCAGGATGGAGGGCATCTGTCTCCAGCAGGGCCTCTGTGATGCTTACTAGGAGTGATTAGATACTGCTGCAACCTTGCAACGCATCTCAGGCTTTCAAAGTTGCTTCTGTGGTTGATTGGTGGGTAACTCTCTCCACAGACTTTTCCTGCCTAGAAAGAGACCTAATGAAAGACAAAGTAATAGGCACTGCCTGCAAACACGCTGGTCAAAACACTGCACTTAAATGATCATGCTCTGCTGGTGTCCTCAGGAAATGGAAGCCCTTCAGAAAACTCACCATTACTCTGTCAGGTAGAATATCCCTGCACCCTCCACAGGCACTGGGACAATTTTCCTTTCCTACTAGGGTGTCCCTTTCTGACTCCATTGTCCTCAGCAGGTGAGAGCAAGGTTTCTGAGAATGAAACGATGCCTTGAGTTCATGTGGCCTTCACCTGAGCCCTCCTTTGTAAGTTGCCAAGAGCTGTAGGATGGCCTCAGCTTAGAAGAACTGTCTGTTGACCTGGCGTTCTTGATTACTTGTGCCTGTGGAAGGGATGGGCCAGCACATCCAGCTGAAATGAGAAGGCAGTGATTTTTGTGACTGGTACAAGTCGTCTGATGGGAAATCACAGGGCATATAAAGCATTCCACACACACTCTTAACATGCTTCCTATGATCCAGATGGCTTTACTGGTAAAGCATTTACAAGTAAGCATACTGTATTTGTATTATTATTTCCAATTCTCCATTAGAGAAACTGCAACGGATTCTGCAGTTTCTGATAAAGGCAGAGTCCATTTCTCAAGCACTGGTGCGGGATTCAGCTATGCAACTTACTTTCACCAGCTGGGTGTGGTGGCATAGTAACACCTCCAGGCACAGACCTTAGGAGGCCTCATCTTTTTCTTCTCTTGCTCACACTGTTCAGCCATGAGAAGAACATGTGCCAGGTAGCTCACTGGTGCAAGGAGGACAGGAGACATGGAAAACACCTGGACCCAACCCACAGCTTCCAGGCAAGCTCCAACAAGCAAGGCCTGGACAGTCAACCTCAACCCCCAACCAACACACAGATGCGTGAGTGACAGGACCAACTCCGTTTTCCACCACTGAGTTTGGGGGCTTTTTCAGTCAGAAGTTCTGTGGAAAAAGAAAACTGACACAACAAAAATTAGGCTACTTATGACTTGGTGCTCTCCTGCTCCCCTAACGAAAGCCAACTTTACCATCCCCTTCCACTAGGTCAGCAGCAGCTCTTGGGCAAACAGAGACCTCTCAGACCAGTGAAAAATGACTGCGCATCCACGATGTGTCAAGCGCTGAGAACACCGGAACAACTATCAGAGGCTCTCAGCCTGGGAGAGCTCATGTCCTGGGTGGGACACAGACATCCAGAAAACCACACCTAAAGAATCGCAGGATTCTAAGATGGGCACTGGACTGCCTTCCCAGCCCAGAGGTGAAGAGTGACAATCCCACAGTGTCCAAGAGAGACCAGCTTTCACAAAGAGACCACATGCTGAGAAGGTGCAGAGCGGGGACGGGCCGGGAGGCAGGCCGGGGGCCACTGCTGTGCACAGAGTGACCAGCCCTCAGACAGTGGCTGGATGGCATGCAGGGTAGCTCCATATAAACCAGCAGGGAGTGACTGTCTCCTGACACTAGGGATCCACTTCCTCCAGACTAGGAAACAAGAAGAACTGGCTCACAAGGTCAACTTGTACAGTACCAAACAGCAGTAACCTGTAACATCATTTAGCATAATTATCTTCTTTTTTAACAAATATACATATTAAGGTATACTTTATTCACCATAAACTTCACCTGTCTTAAGTATAAATTCAACAATTTTTTGTGAATTCACAGAGTTATGCAACCAGGACCAGAATTTAATACTTGAACACTTACATCAGCCCAATACAGATCTGCTCTGTCCATCTGCAGTCACTTCTGGTTCCCACTCCTGGCTCTGGGCAGCTATCAATCCACTTTCTGTCTCTACCTGTGGCCTTTACTGGCAATTTCATATAAACAGAATCATATAATAATGTGGTCTTTTGCATTTGGTTCTTTCACTCAGCATGTTTCTGAGGTTCATCCATGTTTTAGTATGATGCATTGATGCATTTTGTTTTTTAAGGAAATTAGTTTCCTTTTCCAACTTCACTCCTGCCCAACAAAAATAGTATTAGAACATTACACATATTTATAACTTTAGTTTCTTCAGCAATCAGGCCCAGGGAGGCTGGTGCCTATAAGAAACGGAGAAAACACTGATCGAAGTAGAAGGGAGATCTATTCTCCACTCCCACATCCTTCATCACACTGGCCAAGACGGAATCCAAATCTCCAGCCACCACAGACAGCACCGGAGTCATCATTACTCCTCTGGGAATATGGTGATGACTACGCATTTCCCTGACCACAGAGGACAAGCTGCTTGGGCTACTCTGATGCCGGCTTCCTCTCGGTATGTCTCTCTCTCTGTTTCACTGACTCTCTCTCATGGAAACAGACGAGACACAGAGAGAATGAGTGAGTGAGTGTGTGTGTGTCTGTGTGTGCACGTGTCCTGCCCCCTTTATTGATTCTCCAACTTGTTCACTCAGAATTTTGGAACTTCAGTGAGACGGAATCTGATCCAAATAGGACTACAGGCCAAGACCAGAAAAATTATCTTACCACATTTCAGTTTCAGTTCAGTCGCTCAGTCATGTCCAACTCTTTGCGACCCCATGAATCGCAGCACGCCAGGCCTCCCTGTCCATCACCAGCTCCCAGAGTTTACTCAAACTTATGTCCATTGAGTCGGTGATGCCATTCAACCATCTCATCCTCTGTCACCCCCTTCTCCTCCAGCCCTCAATCTTTCCCAGCATCAGGGTCTTTTCCAATGAGTCAGCTCTTCACATCAGGTGGCCAAAGCACTGGAGTTTCAGCTCAGCATCAGTCCTACCAATAAACACCCAGGACTGATCTCCTTTAGGATGGACTGGTTGGATCTCCTTGCAGTCCAAGGGGCTCTCAGGAGTCTTCTCCAACACCACAGTTCAAAAGCATCAATTATCCGGTGCTCAGCTTTCTTCACAGTCCAACTCTCACATCCATACATGACCACTGGAAAAACCATAGCCTTGACTAGACGGGCCTCTGTTGAGAAAGTAATGTCTCTGTTTTTTAATATGCTGTCTAGGTTGGTCATAACTTTCCTTCCAAGGAGTAAGCATCTTTTAATTTCATGGCTGCAATCACCATCTGCAGTGATTTTAGAGCCCCCCAAAAATAAATCTACTACATGGAAGACTGTAAAATTCAATCATCAAAGTCATGATTTACAAACAGAAACCAACAGAAAAAGGACAACTGATCTCAACATGTTTGTTGGGTAAATATTAAGCATTTCAGTCAGGCAGTCCAGAAAGGACACATTTCTATATAGTTGCTTATTACTTCCATCAGTGAGACTGGGTCAAACCAGCCCACAATTTAAGGAGGCTGTTCCTTTTATAAAGTCATGGAGGGAATCATGTAAGCTCTGCATAAAGTAGAATTTCAGGTGTGTAATCAGCCAAGGGAGTGGCTCAATCTACTTGAGAAGGGTGAAGAGTCCTATGGACCAGCTTAATCCCCAAGTGCGGACCCCCACACATGATTGCTGCCAGTACCCTAAGCCCAATGCACACGGTCTGATTTTCATGGCAGCTTCAGGACCCCTGTTACGTGGCACGTCTGCCCTGCACGCTGAGGCCACCTATGACATCACCACAGCCAGCTGAGAGACTGCCACACAAACCATTCCCACACAAGGCAGCTGCGACTGTGCCAGGCCTGATTGGCACAGGGAAGGGAGCTGGCAGTGCTTTGGCAGCAAGTCTGAATCCAAAGCAATCCGGAGAAGGAGACAGCAAGGTTTAAATTAAACACAACTGAACACAACAGAGAAAAGGAGAGATAAAGCCTTCTAACTGTAATAAATCCTTCCAATTGAAGGGCAAGAAATAGTGGACGGGACAAGCTGGGAACAAAACAAAACCTCCACATGCATTTGAGTCACCCACACTCACCTGCCAGGGTGTTTACAGGGTATAAACACCACAGAGGACACTGCCCGAGGGTCCTTACGTCGCTCACCTCTCCACCCCCATCACCTGCGGTAAAGCCAGGGCCACTAGAGTTACCCCACATGATTAAAACGGGGATCTCTATGGAAAGTGGGGAGTTAACCGATTCCCTCAGTCCATGGGACATTACCATCATCAGTCTGGATAAGAGCCTACTCTTGCTTTACTTATTCACCCACACTGCTTATGACTTTTCTTTTTCCTGTTTCCCTCCCCATCAGCAGCCATCTTCCTGTTTTTAAGGTCCATGCTATAAATATATGCTATTTGCTCTGTAGCATTTCTCTTATGTTTTATGTGACACGCCTCATTATGCTTCCTTCCAACCTCTACTAAGCACTAGCTTTTTAAATGATTTTTTATTTAAACTACAAAAAGTACAGTTCATCCATTACCCCTGCCCCATTTCCCACCTTACAACCATCATTCTGTTTGCTGTATCTGTGAGCTTAGTTTTAGTTTTTGTATTTGATTCATTTTTTCCAGATTACACATATGAGAGATGATACAGTATTTTTCTTCCTCTGATTTATTTTATTTAGCATAATGCCCTCAAGGTCACTTGATGATGTCATGAATGGCAAGATCTCACCCTTTTCTATGTCTGAATAGTATTTCATTGTATGTGTGAGTGTGTGTGGATATATCACAATTTCTTTATTCATCCATCAATGGACACTTGGTTGTGTCTGTAAATACACTTGGCTGTTGTAAATAATGCTACAAATGAATGGGGGTGCATGTATCTTTTGGAATTAGTGCTTTTGTTTTCCTCAGATAAATACCCGGACGTGGGACTTCTGAATCATATGGCAGTTCTTGGTTTGATTTTTGAGGACCCTCCATACTGTTTCTGTAGTGGCTGCACCGATTTATATTCCCACCAACAGTGCTGGAGGGCTCCCTTTTCTCCACATCCTTGCCAACACTTGTAACTTCTTGTCTTTTTGATAAGAGTCATCTTGACAGCTGTGAGATGATACACCTCAGCACAACAGCAACACTACCTCATTGTTTTGATTTTCATTTTCCTGATGATTAGTTATGCTGATCATCTTTTCATGTGCCTGTTGGCCATCTGTGAGTCTTCCTTGGAAAACTGTCTGTTCAGATCTTCTGTCCATTTTTTAATCAGAGTGCTTGGTTTTCTACTTTTGAGTTTGTATGAGTTTTTTATATACTTTGGATATTAGCACTGATTTCTTAAATGTCCTCATTGTTATGGGCAGCTCAAGTCTATTTCTGCTATTCATGTATGCAAAACCACATTTTGCCTATGCATCCCTCGAATGGTGGAATCGCTTCCAACTCCTCACCTCCACAAACAAGCTGGGATGATGAGATCTCTACATGCCTCCTGTAGACCAGGAGTGGGTGGGTATTTTTTGAGCTATACACCCAAGAGCAGACTACAGGTAGATGTCACACAACCAAGAATGCCAAAACTCTCCAGGTCTACATAATCCCCACATCTCCCCTGTCCAGATTTTCTATATTTTGCCAGCCTGAAAAGTGAAAGTGTTAGTTGCTCAGTGGTGTCTGACTCTTTGTGACCCCGTGGAATATGTAGCCCACTAGGCTTTTCTGTCTATGGAATTCTCCAGGAAAGAATACTGGAGTGGGTAGCCATTCCCTTCTCCAGGGAATCTTCCTGACCCAGGGATCATATCTGGGTCTCCTGCATTGCAGGCAGATTCTTTAGCATCTGAGCCACCTGGGAATGGGTGTCAAATGATATTAGTAACTCATCACTGCTTTACTATTAATTCTTGATTATTAAAGAGTTAGAGTATTCTCTGTATGCTTCTTAGCCATTTGGGAGTCCATCTTTTATACTCTACCTGCTCATATCTTTTGTCTGTTTTTCTACTGGAGTGTTGGGTTTTTCTTAATTTTTTAAAGCTTTTCATATAGTCTAGAAATTATAACTTGTCAGTTTAGACATTGCAAATGTTTTCTCTCGATATGATATGTGTCTGTTAATGCTGTACATGGTACCTTTAATTAAAAAGAAACCTTAAATTAATAAATTTAAACTTAAAAAGAGGTTAGAAGAAATATTGGGAAACTTCAATATTATCTGTTTACACACTTTTTAAAGTTAACACAGGACATGTCTCAAGCTAGTATTAGCAAAAAAGTGAAGTGAAGTGAAGTGAAAGTCACTCAGTTGCATCTGACTCTTTGCAACCCCATGAACTATTCAGTCCATGAAATTCTCCAGGCCAGAGTACTGGAGTGGGCAGCCTATCCCTTCTCCAGCGGATCTTCCTGACCCAGGAATTGAACCGGGGTCTCTTGCATTGCAGACGGATTCTTTACCAGCTGAGCTACCAGGGAAGCCAAAAAAAGTGAATGACATTTATTAGGATTCAAAAATAGTCAAGAGTGATGGTTTTTGGCGGGTGGTGGGCAGAGGCAGGTGGCAGAACCAAGACCTGGAGAGCAGTCGGGAACTGAGGCATCGCCCCTCCTCTCTTTCTCTCTAGCTCTCACTCCTACTCCTCTCCATCTTCGCCTGGCCCTCACTCTCCCAGGCGCCCAAGTTGTTAGGCCCTCAGTTCAGAAAGCTCACTAGTAATGACACCCTGCAAATCCCAGACTCCTGGAGTAGGGATTGATAGGCCCAACTGCTTAATCACTGATGCTGGAAGATGGCATCAGATCAATAGAGACAGGGCTTCAGGGGTGCGCTGCTTCAGTGGCAGCTCTCAGAAAAGGAGAATCGAAGCCGTGCCAACAGCACATGAAGACTGAGGAGACATAAAATTAGGTAAATGAGTGGACGTGAGAGTTGTCCACAGCACTTCCTGTCTTGTTCTCTCTGCTGAGACCTGGGGCCCCTGGAAATCAACAATGACTCTTCAATCATTTGTGGGTATCACCCTTCAAGAGTGACCCGCTGTCTCACTGGTGCCCCTGATAGTGGGCAACTGGCCCTGACACGTCCCGATGAGACATTTCTATCTCCAGACTGTGTCTGAGCACATCAGGGACCGCGTGTCAGAAGCTGCGCCTCCTGGTCCCTGACTGCAGCCGAACGGATGGAAGGCTCCAGTTTTCTCACGAAAAGCATCCTCTCCAAAGGGCTGTCTGGTCTCCAGGGCCAAACTGCAATAACCAAATACATATATATATATATATATATATATATATATATATATTGCAGCCTCCTTTATTCTTTTACAAATCCGATTCCATACTTGCATATATTAGACCGCATGTATATATATTATGACTGTTTTATTTTTTCTTATATATACATATACTAATAAAAATAGTTAAAACTATTGACTTCTCATTATGAGTCAGGCACTGGGCTAAGTGTTTAACATTTATAATTGCCACTCCACACTTACAGTCCTCCCACATAAAAACTATAATCCCCACAGCGACCCTATGAGATATTATTACCATTTCCAATTTTTAGTTGAGTATCCCGTGAGGTAGATGATTAAGTAACCTGCCCAGATTACACAGTGGTGGGTGTAAAGCTGAGATTCAGGTAATACCTGGATTCATCATTACAATGCACTGTTCTATCTTGACATGTGTGGATGTGTTGTTTGCTGTTTGCTATTCACTGGTCACTGCTATTATTATCTACCTTAGGATACGAAGGCTCAAAAGGCAGTAACTATTTTCCATGGCTTTACAGTGTAAACTTGTCTCAGTTTAGATGTACATCTTTAAAAGGAATAAACCTGTGAGTGAAAGAGTGGCAACAGCATACAATGCCTGACTGAACACTGAGGGAAATCCTCTGGGTACAAACACCACACACTCGGGGATTTAAGTAAAACATGGGGAAATGTGGAGGGAGGGGAGATGGACGCAGGCAAAGTGGGGAGAGTCTCGGAGTCCAGGGGTCAGCGCACCTTCTGAGAGCAGAGCACAGCCCAAGAGGAGGGGGGCCTAGTCCCCAGGAGGGCCACCGGTGTGCCTACGGCAGACAGACGCATCTGAAGCTTGATCCTGGGACTGGTCACTGAAGGCCTCCGGGACTCGCTGCAGCAGAAGAGACAGGGCCGAGGAAGGCCCAGGCGTGCCTCTCACTCCTGTCAGCCGTTACTGATTGGACCCTGGAAGCTTTACCCCCCTGCACTCTCATTCATTTCCTTGTCTGTAAACGAACCCTTTCCTTGAAGCACTGTTGCAAGAATGAGAAATGACTTAGCCTCTCGGGTGTCACACAGGAGCAGTTATCACCGTCATCACTGTCACTGTGAACCACAGGGAAGAAGGTCGGGGGCCTCCCTGTTCCCCAGGACTATTCCACAGCCTCAGACACATGGCTGAGGCTTCTTCTCAGGCCAAGGAATGGCCAGGAAATCTCTATTCTCCCTCAAAAAGAAAGAAAGGATCCCCATCCCCCATAGCTCTATGAAAAATGTTTCAAATTAAAAATGACCAAGTGAAAGTGTTCAGTCGCTCAGTCGTGTCCAACTCTTTGTGACCGCATGGACTGTAGCCCACCAGGCTCCGCTGTCCATGCAATTCTCCAAGCAAGAACACTGGATGGGTTGCCATTCCCTTCTCCAGGGGATCTCTCCAACCCAGGGATCAAACCTGGGTCTACCCCACTGCAGGCAGATTATTCACCATCTGAGCCACCAGGCAAGCCCCAAAATGACCAAAAACCCAGTTAAAATTGGCTCAAGCAAGAAGGGGACTGTGTTGGCCCATATAACTGGAAAGACCACAGAAGTGCTGGTTTCAGGATGAGTTGGATTTGAGGCTTCATCACTGATTCCAGGGTTCTCTCTCCTTAACCTTGATTCTTCCTCCCACCCTCCAGGTGACTTAACAGTGCGGTAACACTTTAAAAGAGGGAGAAACCAAACCAAGCCTCTGCTCATTGTTACAGCATCACACACCTGCCCTCGGCAGCTCTGTTCTTCGGTCACTCCTGGACAAGGAGGCATTCATGCTGCTTGGGACAGCTTGGCTCCCACGCTCACCCTGAAACCAACCCAAGACCAGAACGAGGAAACCACACTGCTGAGTTTAGGCCTGGGTCCCACACCCAGCCCTGGGGCTGGGAATAAACCCAGACCCTCATAAACCCTCTAGACAGAGAATGAGGTAGAGGAAGTCCCCCCCAAGAGAAACTGAAGTGCTATTAGCTGAAGAAGAAAATGCATGCTGCAGACAAAAGCACCAGATACCTGGCCCAGGCCCGAAACTGCACCAAGGAAGAAGGACACCAGTGTTACTGAATGTTGACTGGGTCCTGGGATGAGCACTCTTCCTTAGCTTCCTCATTCAATCCTTATAATAATGACACAATGAGTGTATTATTGCTTTCCCCATTTAACAGATGATGAAACTTAGACTCACAGAGGCTAAGTAATTTGTCTGAAGTCATGACTCTAATAAATGTCAGGGTTGAGATGTGAACTCAAGCCACTGACTCGAGTCCATTCCTCGAAAAGATACACGCAGTCCAATGTTCACAGAAGCACTATTTACAACAGCCAAGACATGGAGCTATGCAAGTACCCATCAAGAGATGCACGGATAAAGAACACGTGGCACATATATACAATGGGCTATCTTCAGCCATTAAAAGGAATGAGATGATGCCATCTGCAGTGACACGGATGGACCTGCAGATGAGCACACTGAGTGAAGCCGGTCAGAAACAGAAAGGCAAACACCACACGACATCACTCACACGGGGACTCTAAAGAACTTATCTGCAGAGCAGAGACAGACTCTCAGACACAGAAAACAAACTAAGGTTACCAGAAGGGAACAGTGAGCGGAAGCAATAAATAAGCAGTTTGAGATGAACAGATACACACTAGTACATATAAAATAGATAAAGAAGGTCCTATTGTATAGCACAGGGAACTATATTTAATATATTGCAATAAACTGTAAGGGAAAAGAACCTGAAAAAGAATATATATGTGTGTGTGTATGTATATAACTGAATCACTTTTCTTTATACCTGAAACATTATAAATCAACTATACTAGAATAAAAACTTAAAATTTTTTTTTAATTTCAGAAAGAGTCCATGCCTACTCGGATGAACTGAATAAAGACGTCCAGCTCCTAATCCCTGCAATTTGTGAGCATGTTACCGTCTATGGTGGCTCAGACAGTAAAGAATTTGCCTACAATGTGGGAGACCCGGGTTCAGTCCCTGGGTTGGGAAGATTCCCCTGGAGAAGGGAATGGCTACCCACTCTAGTACTCTTGCCTGGAGAATCCCATGGACAGAGGAGCCTGGCAGACTATGATCCATGGAGTCGCAGAGTCAGACACAGCTTAGTGACTTTCACTTTTCATGGCAAAAGGGACTTTGCAGATGTGATTGAGTATCTTGAGATGGGGAGACTACCCTGAATTACCCTAATGAGCTTAACATGTAATCATAATGGTCTTTAGAAGATGGGGATGGAGGGAGACTGACTACAGAGAGGAGAAGGCAACATGACGAAGGAAGCAAGGACTGGAGTGCCACACTCCGAAAACGAAGGAAGAGGCCAGGATCCAAAGAGGACTGGTGGCTTCAAGTAGCTAGAAAAGGCAAGAGAACAGTCTCCTCTGGAGTCTCCAAAAGGGGCCAGTTCTACTGATTTCTTTACTGTGGCCTAGTGGGCCAAGTATGACTCTATACATACTTCTGACCTCCAGCCGTTAAGAGAATAAACTCTTGCCTTAAGCCCCTGAAGTTGTCATTTGTTACAGCAGTCACAGAAAACTCGTGCAGTTACCAATTTCCATACACACAAACACACACACAAACAGGTACACCCATGATGCCGCTCCAGAGCTGAGAGTACCCGAGGTCTGTGCCCGAGCCCATTTCCTGCAGAGTCTGTGGGAAGCGGAGAGAACACGGCGATAGCCGCATGGCCTCCATCTGCCCCTCCAGGCCTAGGCTGAGAGGTCTCCACCGCCTCTCCCCTCAGAGGGCTGGTGTGTGTGGACAACGCCAGGTGGTCCCTGCGCCCTGCAGCCTTCATCTGGGGCTCCCAGGGGCCCACCAGCAATAAATGGACAGGAGGGAGAGTGATGCTTGAGGAAATACTCCCTCAGCCTCCGGTCTGACTGAAGTCTGGCTCCACGAGGACCAAAGTCCACAGCTCCTGTGTGGGAGCGCTCTCCTTACAACTGCACCTTTTCAGCTTCCTGGGAGGGCTCCTTCCCTGGCTCCTTCAGCCCTAGGGAAGGCAGTACTCCCCGCACCCCCAGACTGGAGTGGGATATTTCCCTGCACCATCTCTTACAGTTTTCCTACATCCTTCTCATACCTTGTACACTCTTCCCAAAATATCCAGCTTGAGGGTATCATCTGTCTCCTGCCAGGACCCCCACTGACTCAGTTGTATGATGGGGTCACGAAGTTAGAGATGTGGGCAGCCAGAAGTAGCAAGAAGGTCGGATGGAAGCAGGGGATCTAATCTGTGAAACAATCTGTTGACTTAGGAAACCACAGGGAGACGGACATCTCAGCTGTACTTCTCTGACCAGGGGACATCAAGGACCACCCCCAGTCCCTGCCCCTGCAAAGACTTGGCTGTGTGTGTATCTTAGGGTGCATTTCTCTGGAAGCAGGTCCTGTGGGTATTTTCTATGCATGTGTGCTCAGTCGCATCAACTCTTTGTGACCCACTGGACTGTAGTCTGCCAGGCTGCTCTGTCCATGGGATTCTCTGGGCAAGAATACTGGAGTGGGTTGTCATGCCCTTCTCCAGGGGATCTTCCCAAGCCAGGGATCAAACCTGCATCTCCTGCACTGCAGGTTGATTCTTTCCTGCTGAGCTAATCCAGGAGGCTATCAGTAGGGAGGGGCAATGACTCAGGGGAGGGGAGGCTGACCGCTTTGTGCCTCTCACTCTGGAAACAAATGAAGAGCCTGGCCTGCGGGATTTCCCTACTGCAAAGATGAGGGGGCAAATACACCGGCAAGAGAAACCCGTTGAGGGCCCCACTGGTTGAGCGATGCTCCCAGGGAGCATGAACACCTCCGCCCAGGAAGGAGTGGGGAGGGCAGAAAGAAGCCCCGGCAGGCAGGGAAGAGCCCAGGCAAAGAGATGGATACGGGGTGTGAAAGTCTGTGGGTGTGCGCGGCTATGGGGAAGCCCAAGGGGCGTGGGGCGGGGGGCACAGACAGCATATACGCAAAACCAAAGGAAGCTCTGAATTGATTGAGACTGTTTCTAAGTGGAAAGTGGCTCCAGAGAGAAATTAGTCTGATTTATAGACAAAAGAAAATAAAATCTGCCTGCATCTGAGTTTACGGATGGAGATTCACACCCACTCAGGTAACAGAAAACAAACCTTCTCAAGATAGCGCAGCACAAAGGAAAATTCATCCCAGACAGACCGAGCCTGCACAGAACCCAAGAGCCGGAGGCTGAACAGCACCGGGGCCTGACTGGAAACCAGACGCGCCCTGGGACAAAAGGGCAGCTAACCTCTCTGCACACTGCACGTGCGGACCAACCCCCACCCCCCCCCACCCCAACCCTGCCCAGGGCTGCCTGGCCTGGTCCTGCCCTCACACTGCCTCCCTCTCTCCTTCCCCCTCCAGGCTTCTTCGTTCTGTTTGCATGTGGCCTCCAGGGGCAACCTCATCTCTATCGTGCAAAATCCTAAGATGCCCCGACGAGCTCCCACTGCCGGTGGACACACCCACATAACCTCCAGGATCCTGAGTGTGATGGATTTCACTCCCACGATTAGGTGACATTAAATGGTACAGTGGACTTTAAGGAAAAAGGGGCACTGGGAGAGCCTGACTGTCTGAGCTCTTCCTAAGAAAAAGAGTAGAAGCAGGAAAGGGATGG
Organism: Odocoileus virginianus; assembly: GCF_023699985.2. Lineage (NCBI taxonomy): Eukaryota > Metazoa > Chordata > Mammalia > Artiodactyla > Cervidae > Odocoileus > Odocoileus virginianus. Next base: position 3,994,239 of record NC_069699.1, read on the forward strand.
TTTCCCTGGTGGCTCAGTGGTAAAGAATCCGCCTGCCAATGAAGGAGACCTGGGTTCAGTCCCTGAGTTGGGAGGATTCCCTGGAGGAGGAGATGGAACCCACTCCAGTATTCTCGCCTGGAGAATCCCACAGAGGAGCCTGGCAGGCTACAGTCCGTGTGGTCGCAAGGAGTCAGACATGACTTAATGACTAAACAACAAGAAGGAAAGGACGTAAATACGGGGGCGATTCTCCAGTGCTGGCCTCGGGGACGAAGCGGGCCACAGGGCAAAGACTGCAGGCAGCATGAGGAACTAAGAAGGAACCCCAGTCAACAGTCAGCAAGGAAACAAGAACTCTACAACTACAGAAAAAACTGAATTTGGTCGACTGCCCCAGAAGAGCTAGAAGTACTTTGCAGCAGTTCCAATCTCATGAGGCTGTAATCTGTGGAAGAACCCAGTCACTGGGGCCTGGACCTCTGACCTCCACAGCTGCAGGCTATTGAGTTGGTGCTGTTTTAATCTGGTAAATGTTCGGTCATTTGTTACACAATCACAGGACAGGAGCACACCATCCCTGGCAATGCACTACCTCCTAACCTGAACACCCAACTGTAACCAACTACATAGTCTACAAGTCCTAAAACAGTAGAGAGAATCAGCTTGTTCCCAGCTGGGTCACCATCCACCACTGGACCAGACCTGTGGAACCAGGGCCAGGCGTTTACCCCCACAGCAGTGGCTGTGGACAAACAGCCTCAGGCAAGAGGATGTGGATGAGGCCGGCAACCTGTCTGCCATGTTCCACTATTGCCCTTCCCACTCAGATGGTGTGGCAATCGATTAGTCCAGACCTGCCTTACAGGACGTGCATTTCCTCTCACCTGACTCGCTGGTGAGCCCATCGAAGGGCGGTCTGCTGCAGGGACACAACATGATCCCATGGGGCAAGGACATGGAAGTAAGGCCCGGTCACTCGCCTACATGCTGTGTGAACACAGGCAAGTCACTTAAACTCTCAGGAGTCATTAGTCACGTGGCAATCAGATGCCTACCATGCAGAGCTGCTGCGATAATTAAACTGGATGAAGCAGATAAAGCTCTTTGGGAATCCTCATCTTAATGAAGATACTTGTATCAATTCCCTTCTGCCATTTTTAGTGTGTTGTCTACATCTACCATAGCAGCTGGCACAACAGTGCTATAAGCTCACTGCTGCCTCAAATCAAACAAATGAGGGGAAAAAGTCCATACATCGGTGGTCTGATTGGCGGGGCAACCAATGGCAGAGAAGTGACACAATGATCACAAGCAGCAATGGTGTCCACAGAGGACAGATTTAGTAATGGTTCTCCCAGATGTTGAGTCGGCTGAGAAAGTAATAATAAATGGCATGACGTTAGCATCCAGCATTAACTGCAAGTATCCTGTGTACCAGGCACTGGGCTGAGGGAGTCCCTGCTGAAGCGGAACAAGCCCCTGGTGAAGCTCTTTCGTAAGTGCCATCAACAGCGAATTTTACACATGAGGAATAGAGACTCAGAGAGATGAGATGACGTATGTCAGCTCGGAAGTGGCAGGGTCAAAATTCAACACTGGGTCTCGATGACTCCAGAGTCCAAAGCTCTGAGTCACTCTGCTTTAAACTGCCATGAGCGTGGCGACCCTCTGCTGTAAACAGTTCTAGCTGGTGGAAACACATGGTGCACATGGAGCCTGAAACTGAATGATAAGATGTAATCCCCTTCATTGACTGTTGGGCTCTTTTCAAATCTTTACATTTCCAAGTTGTTTTTTTTTTCCTATCACAGGGCAGGAAAAGTATCCAAGAGAAGGATAATGAGCTTATGTCTGCCAAACTGAAAGTACCTATTCAAGAGAGAACCCAGAGCGATTCCATCTCCCTGCCTAGAGGAACACTCCGGCGGTTAAGCCTTCCAAAAATTTCTGCTTCGTTTTCAGCTGTTTAAAAAAATAAAGATAAAATGGGAGAACTCTTGTTTCCTGGTGTTGGAAAGCCAAGAGTCTATGATTTTTGTCTTTGCTTTTCAGTGGAACTGAGACCTGCCAAGGTGCTAAAAGTTCTCTGGGGTGTCAGGAAAACACCTGGGTCATCCTTAACAAATATGACTGCCCTTGGAGATGTGACATTCAGATTTATTGATTCCACACCCAGACAGTGCAGGCCCTCCACTCTCCAACATGCAAGAGTCACAGGGCAGGAGAACAAGCCCCAGACTGTCACAATACCCCCAGGCGAGCTTTGATGGTTTTAATAAGCTTGTCCATTCCCCACTCAAGAGGTGGCCATTATTGCTCAAACCTCTTCGAGTCAGCTTGAAATTCACCTTGGCAAGGATCCTGCCCTTCTTGGATGCTTCCCCCTGGCTTTTCAAATTCTGTGAAAGGAATTGAGACCGAGTGGAAAACGCCTGCCTGTCTAGAGTCTGTATGAAATCTCCCACAGAGCTGCCCTGGCTCTGGGCTCATTGGGCTGTTTTGATTCTACGACAGTATCAGGAAAAACTAAGGATGACTCTTTACACCGGTCTCCGGGCCCCCGTCTCTGAGTTTGGAGGTCTGTGAAAATCAGAGAACATACCAAGGCCCAGAATATTATATTCTTGCATGGGTACATGGGGTGTGCTTTTGACCCCAGGTCCCACTGAAATAAAATGCTGCTATTCACATGATACACTGACAAACAGCAAAACTAAATAGATGCAGAAGGTTACAGACCCCCTCGCTCTGCACTCCGCCCTGTCTACGGGGCAAACTTGTGTTCATCTTTAAACCGGCTCCACCCTGAAGCCACCCTTCCCTCGGGAGGTCTTCCCTGAGCCTGACTTGGGCCAGCACCATGCCCCCTCCTCTGTGCTCCTCGGCAACACCACCACATCGACACTGGTCATTACAGCCTGGGTAATGACGAACCGGTGACCCCCCCAAGAACCAAGCCTGGGGTGGGGGGTGGGCCCTGTGGTGTAGGAAAGTGCTCTTCAAAGTATGGTTCAGGAACTCAGCACTGCCAGCCTACAGAAGTCAACATCAGCATTTAGGAAACTGCAGTTACCTGACAGGTGCTGGGACCTTTTACCAAAGGACCAGAGCATGACAGAAGGAGATGAATAAATAAAACTACTTCTATTTTAAATCAGTGTTTGGGATGCACTGGGATAAGAGACACACTAGAAGGGAGGAGGGCAGGGAAGAAACAAAAGGTAAGTAGGAAGGAGGGAATTAAAAATAGACAGTCACTGTATGATTAAGTGTTTCCACACATGTTACATCACCGGGCCCTGACCTCACGGACCCAAGGCCTTCTTCTGCAAACACTCCTGCACATGCCCTCTTTCCTCTGTTCTCTCTTCCCCTGCATGCACAGCCCTCCATGCGCTTCTTCCCCTATTATGACTGCGGTTTATATGTGATTCCCTCAGGGGGCCTTCCTAGCCACCCAATCTAGAATGTTCTCCTCTCTGACCCCAGGCCATCCCCTCTCTCCATGGCCATGGTTTGGCTATTTTTTTTCCCTCTGTGGAACTTCAACAATCCAAACTTTTTCATGTATTGGTGTATTGCTTATGGTCAGTTTCCCCACTAGAAGGTAAGTTCCTTAAGAACAGGAATGTCGTGTTCACTCTGAGAACTCCCTAAGCTAGGATATTGCCGGCACAGGAACAAGTGAATGAATGAATGTTTAAACTAGTGAATGAACACAGTAGGTGCTCCTATTTCCCCTTAAAATGCAAAGAAAATAAAGAGTTCTAGGACTTTTCCTAAAAGAAACTGAGGGTCTTGTCCAACGACGCACAGCTCCTCAGGAGACCCTGGTCTCCAAGCGAGCCTCCAGCCTCCAGATGCAGCTCTTTCCACCCTGCACCACCGCTGGGACGTTACCAGTTCTGGGGGAAAACCTGCAGAGCCTTCACCGTCCAATAAGGACGCTGACACAGGTGGTGTGACACTACGCTCACCTTCTGAGGCTCACATGCGCATCCCTTCGGTATCAAACAGGAAGGAGCAGAGCCCGGGAGGGCCGACCTCCAGTGACATCTAACCCTGACAATGCTCTAAATCCCAGTTCTATTCCTGGAGAAGTAAAAGCAAAGACTTTGGGGTCAGGCATATCTGTGAGAAAATTCAAGACCTGAATTTTCATAAAAGTATGAAAGACGAAAGGTCCCTTTACAATACTGCCTGGAACATAGTAGGCACTTAATAACTATTTGGCGAATGAATAAAATGGGTATTTGTTTGCAACTATTAAAGCGGGAAAAGGTTTGTATCCTGAAATCTGGCTTGATATCTCAGAATTTCAATTCATGACATTAACCCTAATTCATAAGAATTCACCAAGAACTAAATCAAGTCTAAAATTTTTGCTCATCTTTTAGCTCCTCCTCAACTTAAAGAGCCCATAATTTAAGACCAACTGTGAGTGGAGACATGGTCCACTAGGTGTTAGATCAAAAGTTCCTAACAACTCCACAGTCACCCAAGTGACTGCTTCCCCCAGGAGGGGAGTAGACAGATCTCGACAGAAGGCATGTTTGAGGTGGCCACCCTAAAAGCAATCCGGCCCTGATTTCAGAGCACAGTTCATTCAAATCAAAGCCACTCACCAAGCCTGGATTTTCAACAGCGCTCCACTGCTTTCTGTCAAGGAAATGATGCAGAAAATGCCACAAAGAACTCAGATAAGAGCAGGAAGAGAGAGTTGGGCCAAAATTGAAGGGCCTGAGGGGTGTTCTTGCACTGTGGTTTGCGAAGCTCTGCATAACTTCATATTCGGCACTTAGCAGAGACACAGTTGTCTGTCACACGTCAGCCCTTGTTTGCGAAGCTGTCAGTCACCACCATGAACTACAAAGTCACAGCATGAACTGGCCAGGACCCGGGAGGATTTCCGCAAAGTGAAAATCCAGATTTAAAAAACACCACTGAGCTCGAGGAACACTGGAATTCTTAACAATCCTTCATACCAGGGCTCCAAAGCCACGTCTGGGCCCCTCTCTCCCTGTCTCCCCTTAACCTCCCCCTCCCCTGCCCCCCACGTCCCCCTCCTTCCTATCACCTTTCATCTCCTTCCCCCAGTTCTGAGAGATGCCAGAGAAAAACAATACAGAACATAAACTTTTTGGTCTATTTATCTGACATCTGCCTTCCACAAAATTCACATACGTAGATTTGTTTTCTTTCCTTTTATGAGAAAATGGCTCACTGATGTGGATAGCTTAAACTTCTGAAAACGTTACTATCAGGTAAGACACAAAGTCGACGTAAATTTGACATCATCTGTCTGTCTCTCTCCTCGGTTTGTGTAATTCGACAAACACTTCCTAAGCACCCTCTCTCCTCTCCTCTGCCCACAGTTTAACTACAAACCACGTCCTCCTGCCCTCACCGCATCTCCACGCTGCTCACAGCCTTTCTCCAGCTCTTTGGTCAGCACTCTCTCCCACTGTGCACGCTACCAGATGCCATAATCCTCAGGGTTCTACCCAATCACCAACCTCCTCTCTCAGGAAGGCCCTCACCTCTTCCTTCTCAGAGAAAACAGGGCCATCAGGCAAAAACGACCTCAGCCGCCTACTCCCAAGCTCTCCGCCTGGGGTCCTGCCCGCTCCAGACATGGCGGTGACGGTCGAACACTCCGGACCCCCCATCCTACCTTGAGACACCTGCCTGCACAGCAAGCCCCTTCTCTCCAGATCGTCACCCGATCCCTTTCTACCGGTTTCTTCCCCATCAGAATGTAAGGAGACCGCAAGTTATCCCACAGTGAAAGCAAACAGGCATACAGACCCCTTCTCCGTGGAATGACCCCACGTCACAGCTCAGCTTGCCGAAAGCAAAGTCCACACTCAGCGCCTAGACTCTCTCTTCCCAACAAGCTTAGGAGTTCTGGACTAAAGCACACTGAGTCCAGCTGTCTCCCATCTGTGTGATCACGGGCATAGTAGTTAACCTCTCTCTCTGTTTCCTCAGCAAAAAGGAATTAACATTAGTTCTACTTATTAAGTTGTTGTTGATATAAAATACGGCAATACTGGTAGAGAGTTCAGGGCAGAGTACATTCTCAAAAATGTAGTTATTATTAAATATTAAATAGTTATTATTAAATCCCAAACTGGTATCAGTAATCTAGAGCCTTCTCCTAAGCTCCAGACTCAAAAATCCAACTGCTTTTAAGGTATTTCAACTAAGACAACTCTGAGACACTTCAAACAGTTCCCAGGGGACATAGCCATCGTCCACCCATCTTCCTGTGTGGACCACCACCCAGTTAACACGCCCATCAGCTCTAACTAGTGACAGCTGTTTTCCTCATGCCCCTTCTCATGGAGCTCCAATTCTGCCTCCTACACATGCCTCACTCCATCCGTGCATCTTCACTCCTACTGAGGCACTGTCAGTGATGACACACAGCACCGTCTCCTGTCAGTATCACTATCACCGATTTCCATCTGATACAGGCGTTGCATCTCTTCTGATATCTTCTCTACACTATAGCCAAAGTGAATATATACTATACATGATATATATCATCTGAGCTAGACTTTCAAAATATACACAAATACAAAGAATGATATTGTACAACGAACACCACATCCACACTACCCAGAATTAGCTATAATATTTTTATAATTAAAATCTTACCATATCACTAGTTCATAAAATGCTCAATGGCGTCTACTTATCCTTAGGATCCAGTTCACACTCAGTTGCAAGGTTGAAATGACTCTCCATGACTCCCAGCCTCTTCTCACCCACACCTCCCCGGTTACTGATCTGAAACCCAGACCACAGAAAACTATTTTTGGTTGCTCCAAAACATCAAACTCCTCCTGCCCTCCAGGTCTTTCCATCTTTGAGGAAGAAGGGATGAAAAGGATGACAAACTGCTTGAGGGTGGGACAGAAGCAGAAACAAACATTGGGAGGTATTTGGCAGTCAGCCCAAGGAAGCGATATTCAGAGAAATAAATGGTAAAAGTGACAGCATCACAGAATCTTAAGAATTGCTTGGAAACTTAGTTAAATCCAGCCTCCCCTGCCGTACCCATCATGCCTTCAAAGAACCTCTATTGGAAAGGCAATAAAGTACATATACTTTGCTTTGCATCTTATGGCTTTTTAATGAACTTAACAGAGAGTATATAATACACGGAGACATATGTGTACGATTCTCCAAGGCTCCTGGAAGGCAGACATCTTTCCCTGACATCCCTCCAAGAGGGCAGAGGTGATCTTTGAATGAAAAATGAAAGAAGGTCAGTAACTTCTATTAGGCAGTTCTTTTCATGAAGAGAGAGGAAACGTCCAAAGGTTCTGGACAATTCCTTTGTTTTATGGAGATAGTTAAAAGGAAACCAGGAAGGAAGAGAAATCTTTCCACTTCTATGACAGGCCTTGAAATATTCTTACTTTAAGGAAACACTGGTATTTCTTGTACTCCCTAGTTACAGTAAATGATGCCTGGAAAATGGCACAGCCATTGTAAACTGAAATTCTTTTTTTAGTCTGCCCTGAAGTCGGTCTTTAAACACATCTACATCATTAAATGCCTGATGCCATTTGACTTGGTAAAAAAATTAGTAAAATACTAATACATGCAACCACACTATCAGAATTATTTATGAAACGAGCAGCCAGTGGGGAGGAAAATGAATTGTACAAATAAGCTGCCTAAATCCTCAGGGTTGCGATGGAAATTGCTCTGATTTCTGTGGATGACTGAAGACGGTAGCCTTGCTGTTATTTTTTTCATAATTCAACAGTTGTTAACTGATCACACTGCTTCTACAATGACTTCTGTAAAATGTCAGAAGAAAACCAAAGGGACTCATTGCTAAATTTTTAAGAAAATAATTACGAAAGGGAAAGGAAAGAAAATCTGTGTGTGATCTGTGTATAAGTTACTTGGGAATTGATTTTACACACAAGAAACTAACCTCACCTGTCCATAAAGAAAATTTATTCTGGAACATAACTGACTTTCCAGTAAAGTAAAAATATTTTCAAAGCGTTGCCATTGCAACTGTAAAAGGTACACTGCCTTTTGGAACAAGTAGTTTGGAAAAATTAAACTTGTGTCAAGATGGATACTTTAATTTGTAATGGGAAGTTAACCTGTAACAAGAGCTCTAAACTATCTTTTAATGTATTATTTAGAACTTTATATCATTATGCATACACCCTCAAAACTGTCAATCTTCCAAGCACAGTTTTGAGCTGATGTGCGATAACACCTAAGTGATGCTTTGAACTACAAGGTAGACTCAAGAGAAAGCTAATGAAAATGCAGATGACACAGGAAAAGTTTTTGGAAAATTCAAAAGCGCCATGACACATGGACCAGGCAGTGAGCGCTCGTGTGTGAGCATCACACGCACACACACGTGAAGCCACACAGGCATGTACACCGAGGACTGCACCAGAGGCACAGTCAGGGAGCCACACGGACTCAGGCCAGTCTCTAGAAGCATCACCTGCCAGAAGGGACCAGCCAGTCCCTGAGAGCTAGTCACAGCCATCTACGCAGCAGCCACTGTTTATTCCCTGCTGACTGTGTGCCGGGTGTCACAGCTGGTCCTTCATAATCATGATCTCATTTTATTCTTCCAAAAACCACATTTAGTTAAGCTGCAATACCATTTTACAGATAAGAAAACAGAGGTATGTTTTAGCACCAGACGACCACCTTGAAAAAGGCAGCAAGGTCATTTATATCCGCATCACACTTGTTTCTTAAGGGCAAGCTTCCCAATGTCAGTAGGAATCAAATTTGGGTTTATATTAGATCCTATTCCAAGGAATTTATGATCGAAACATAGAAAATAATTTTTTATTTAATTATATTCTTTCTTTTGCAATAGTATATTTTACTTTAAAAGCTAAGGATATGTAAAGCAACTCTACTCCAATAAAAATTAATTAAAAAGCTAAAGATAAATAATGCCTAATATTCTGAGAAAAGTTTATTTTAATAGAATACACAGAGCAAGTACTGAAGAAATATCAATGCTTCTATACAACTAGCCCCCCTCTCTCTCAGCTTCATTAGTCCAACAGCTGATACATACAAGTTTATATCACACCTCTGCCACCAAATATATATATATATATATATATATATATATACACACACACACATAAATAAAAAGCAGAGTGAAAAATCAGGCTTAAAACAACACTCAAAAAATGAAGATCATGGCATCCAGTCCCATCACTTCATGGCAAATTGAGACTTTATTTTCTTGGGCTCCAAAATCACTGCAGATGGTGACTGCAGCCATGAAATTAAAAGATGCTTGCTCCTTGGAAAAAAAGTTATGACCAACCTAGACAGCATATTAAAAAGCAGAGACATTAGTTTGCAGACAAAGGTCCATCTAATCAAAGCTATGGTTTCTCCAGTATGGATGTGAGAGTTGGACTATAAAGAAAGCTGAGCACCGAAGAATTGATGCTTTCGAACTATAGTGTTGGAGCAGACTCTTAAGACTCCCTTGGACTGCAAGGAGATCAAACCAATCCATCCTAAAGGAAATCAGCCCTAACTATTCATTGGAAGGACTGATGTTAAAGCTGAAGCTCCAATACTTTGGCCACCTGATGAGAAGAACTGACTCATTGGAAAATAACCTGATGCTGGGAAAAATTGAAGGCAGGGGGAGAAGGGGATGACAGAGGATGAGATGGCTGGATGGCATCACCAACTTGATGGACATGAGTTTGAGTAAGCTTCGGGAGTTGCTGATGGACAGGGAAGCCTGGTGTGCTGCATGCAGTCCATGGGGTTGCAAAGAGTCAGACACAACTGAGCGACTGAACTGAGTTACTGAGTATTACCCTAGTACCCCCACTATGTGCCAGATATAGGAAATATAACATCAAGTTGGAAGACACTGTCCTTGACTCTCACAGAACTTCCAATACCGTCGTACTCTTGAGGAAATAGATGATTGAACAAGTAATTTTGATACAGCGTTACAAGTGTTAAAGAAGGAGAGAATGGAGATCATAGGAGCATCTACAAAGGTAAAGAAGGATTCTGAGAGGAAAATGACATCCGTGCTGAGACTTAGAGGCTGAGGCAGAGTTGGCCATGGGAAGATAAAGCTTATGTCAGGTCTGCAGTTTGAGAACACTGTATGTTCAAGTCACTTAAAAGAAGCACCATGACGTGGTGCGAGCACAGAGGTGGGATGGCGGGGAGGAAGACAGTGCAAGCGGTTAGAGAAAGAGGTGGGCAAGGACGACAAAAAAAAGTCCTGAAACCAATCATAATAGTTTCATGTGCCATTTTAAGAAGGTTGGGTTCAATCCAAAGGGTGATGGGGCAGCTCTGAAGGACTTTTGTCAGTAGCTACTGTTTTAACTCCACTCCTGTCTCTGGGACAGGGTAGAGCTCCACCCACTCTCCTATGGCAAAAACCTCCCAGAACTTAGCCTCACCACATGATAAATTACTCAGCTTCTCTTCTGCAGTGGGCTTTAGTGACTGCAGAAAAAGAAACTCCTGAGGTCTAGGACTTCCCCATCCAGTCAGCTGCTCAGCCCGCCCCACTCGTTCACTGTTACAAGGCTCCCTGTCTCCCGGCTCAAAGAGCAGAGGCTCTCCTGTTCCAGGATCACACCTACAGCATGAACCCACCTAACTCACTTGCCTCCTATGATGCACTTGTCTCCTACACCTACCATCCACCTTACCTTTAGCTACTTTTCTCCTGAAGCTAGAACTTTTATGTGACTTGAAGCCATTAAATGGAACTCTTCCTTAGCAGCTGTCACTGGTGGTGGTGGTTTAGTTGCTAAGTTGTGCCCGGCTCTCGCAACCCCATGAACTGGGGCTTGCCAGGCCCCTCTGTCCATGGGAGTCTACAGACAAGAATACTGGATTGGTTTGCCATTTCCTCCTCCAGGGGGTCTTCACAACCCAGGAATCAAACCCAGGTCTCCTGTATTCCAGGCAGATTCTTTACCAACTGAGGTGTGAGGGAAGCTCCTCTGTCCATGGAATTCTCCAGGCAAGAATACTGGAGTGGGTAGCTGTGTCCTTCTCCAGGCGATCTTCCAACCCAGGGACTGAACCCAGATAGCCACCACTATCACTGATGTTGGGTTAAATTCCAACTATCCTCTCTTTAAAAAATTTAAATTACAAATACATTATACCAGAATACAACCTTCTCAGCATAAGTAACACTCATTTTTAAAAAACCTTAAATACAAAGTGTATCTTCCACAGATTTTTCTTCTTCTTCTGGACAAAGAGACAATTCCTAATGAGAAAGTGGAAAATGCTTTTGAAATAAGATAATCCAAAACAAAGAGATAGATACGCACGCCTACGTTTCTGCACTGAAGACTGAGTGGCGACAGAAACAGAAAGGTTTAAAAGGGATAGTTGGATGTCTGAACAGATAACATCCCAAATATTTCAAGTCTCACCCAGGAGGGAATTTCCACCAGCATATGCTGCAATTTGCCAGAGGCAGATGAGAGCCTTTAATTTCTAACATAAGCTGGGCTCCCACCTATAAAAAATTCCACAAGCAACAGCACGCCCTGGCTAGAATAACGATGCACGACTCACGGCTGAGAACATTCCACAGCTCAACAGATGGCTCTCTTCTGGGGTCTAAGACAGGCAGGCGTCAGGCAGCATCCTGATAACAGTGAGCTACTGACCCGAAAAGGAGAAAGTTGGAGGCACAAGGGTCCACCCGCCCAGGGAGATGGCATATCTTCTGAAGCACACCATTCTCTGGGCATGCCCTGCAGGAATTTCCCTGAAACACAACATAAAGCAATTGCTTTGTTACAGAACCGTGTCAAGGAATTCATAAAACAAGAACCATTGGTGCAAATAAATTCACATGACTCAAATTTTTAAAACGCTGAGAGATGTAGGCCTTGGGTTTTTTTGTTTTGTTTTTCATCTCTCAGAAGCTAAATCCTGTTACGGCACATCTAGATTCTAACTTGAGGTTTATCCCTCTGGTATATTTCAGTTCGAATTTCTTATTTTCCCAATGCAGATCCTCACTTCCAATAGGGAGAAAAATAAATCTGTGAATAACAGTGAACCTTTGCTTGGTTCTGTGAGCACCCATACCCATGCCACTGGACAGCACTGCACCCCAACCCCAGTGCACCCACACCTGAACCCACTGCTCACCCTCCACATCCCAACCCTCCTTTCAGAATGAATGAGCACTTCTTGAGTGACTGAATGATCACTGAATGAACAAACTGTTGCTGTGTAATTGCTAAGTCGTGTCTGACTCCTTTGCCAACCCACGGACTGTAGCCAGCCAGACTCCTCTGTCCATGAGATTTCCTAGGCAAGAATATTGGAGTGGGTTTCCTTCTCCAGGGGATCTTCCCAACCCCGGGATCAAACCTGGGTCTCCTGCATGGGCAGGCAGATACTTCACCACTAGCCACCAGCGAAGCCCAAATTAATAAGCTATTCTCTTGATTATTTGAACAACTGGTGCCACATCTTTTGCTTCCCCACTACCCTTTTCCACTCTCTTCCTTGTCTCTGACATATGCGCTGATGCGATCCCTCTCTGACCAACCTAGGCAGTCCATCCTCAGGCTCAGATGGGTGTCTACATGTGATGTCCCTGCTGTCTGTCTGACCCCCGGCTTTCCCATGGCATCTTTTGCTCCCCATCTCCCATTGAGTAGGACCAGCCTCACAGAGTCTAATTTATGGTCCCAGTCACTCAGTTGGCCTACGTCTGGGCCAGTCACTACCCCCCACCCCACTCACTCATGAAGTGAAGAGTTAAAACATTTTAATACACATCCACTGTTCCTGGAGTCTCAAGTGAAATCATACCATTTTTGCCCACTTAAGTCATGACTATGATGTAGGGGCAGGACACACAGCCTGGTGGGATGTACACTTTGTTAGGGCAAGAAATGGTGGTCAAGCAGGGAGCTCAAATTCGAGGCTCTGTGACAACCTAGGGGGTGGGATGGAGTGGGAAATAGGTTCAGCAGGGAGGGGACATATGTGTATCTATGGCTTATTCATGTTGATATATGACAGAAACCAACACAACAATGTAAAGTAATTATCCTCCAATTAAATCAATACATTTACACTAAAATGAAGAAATGGTATTCAAGACAGAGACTCACTCACTTTCCCCCACATTGCTCGAGTCGCCCCACCGCACATCATCAGCCGGCTCTGTGGATTCATCGCAGAGCTGCAGAAAGTCACTGATACCCAGGGCTCGCAATCCTGGGCACTGGTCCCGCACACCAGCCACTGCGGGACAGCATGGAGGAGGGCGTGTTCTCCCTGCAGGGGGACCCCGGCAGCCTCCCACCCACTCTGCAGGGCAGGTGCGAAGGCCCACCCACCAGCTGCTCCCAGCCAGGGGTGACAGGCCAACATAACCAGGACACGGCCACCGAGCACCACCGGCCTCGCAAGCTCTCGCACAGCACTCAAATGCTGAGTCCTGCCACCGGCTGCAGAGACCCCTGCCACCCCACCTCTCTAGGCACCGCCCTCTGTCCCTCTGGGTGTGGAGTCTACGCAGACTTCCCAGGGGAAGACATTTAGCTGCCTTCCATGACCCCAGCTGACTCCCCTCCAGACTAAGACTCCAGCACCACAGCATCCCCCAAACTGAGGTCTCCTGAGGGGCAGCTGTTGTGCTCCGTCACTCAGCCGTGTCCGACTCTGTGACCCCATGAACTGCAGCCCGCCAGGCTCCTGTGTCCACAGGATTCTCCAGACCAGAATACTGGAGTGGGTTGCCATGCCATCCTCCAGGGGATCTTCCTGACCCAAGGTCTTCTGGAAGGGGACGTAGGGGAGGGGTGGTCAGAGTCAAACAAATAACCACCCAACATTTCCCGGGGGGCAGCACACTTCCTATAAATGCTGCTTACAGAGACTCTGAGGACAGAGCCCCAGGACTGGTGTCTGAGACCAGCCTTCTTACAACTGACAGAGTGACTTGGGTGGGTCTTGAAGAATATTCTATCCTCTTTATGTTACCTTCAGATACTCTGCTGTCTTTCTTGAAGTCATTTTTAATCTGAAAAGTGCCAAAATTCCTAAAACACATGAGATGCAACCAAAGATACCGAACTGGGTATCACAAAAGGGTTGGCTAGCCTTGAGGAGGAAGTTGGAATCCTGATCTGAAAAACTATTAAAAGCCATCCTTTTGTCCGATTCTTCACCTGCCTGCCTGATTGCTTTTAAATGAAGATTCAAGATCTCAAGGAGAACACGATGCAGAAAATAGAGTGCCATTTTTTTCTCTCCACTTTCTCACAGATATGATGTGGGAGCGTCCAGAGGTAGAGACAGCCAATGTAAATTAAGAGCTTAAGTGGAGCCCATTACAGGCCATCTCCACTCCCTCCTGCCTACTCCCATCCTCACACAACCCACAACACAACTGGAGAGAAGGTCCAAAACATTACTTCTGGAAACACAATCGTTATAACCAATTACTGAGTGAAATGCCCTTTATTAAGCCTCAAGCCTCTCATTAGTAAGTTTAACTTAGAGGGATTCCTCCTTTTCCCACCTAAGGCTGAGCTGCACAGACCCTTATCATGGTGATATGCATTTATAGGCCGAAGCAGGTCTCGGATGTGTAAGGGAATTGCCGTTAAGTCAGATTTGCTTTAAAAAAAAAAAGAGTTAGAGGCAATCAGGATGACTGTCCCACGCCTGGTCTGAGGCTCCCCTGAGGTTCCCCCATCACCTTCATATCAGTGACACGGTCCTTTGTGTCTGGGACAGAGCAGGAATAATCAAAGAATATGTATTTCCCTCCTTCCATGCCTTCAGCAAGGGGTCAGCTGCAGAAAATTTGGGTCTTCAGTTTAGATGGAACAAATGAACCTGAAAATCCAAGACAGACTTAGTCATGGTTTAGGGACAATATTTCCATCCCTATGAATCTGCTACAGTGGGAATCTAAACTATAAAAATCCATCATACAAAGCCCAATGTTCTGAAGGATTTTCTCAGTGAATTTAGAACTTGAAAAAAATATATAAAAGTTCATCAAAATCAGGTCATGACATTAGTCCCTTATTCAGGTTAGGAGCAAATAGAGAAAAGGAAAAAGAAAAAAAAAAAAACACCTAAATCATCATGTCACTTGATTTGACTGTTTTGTCCACATCTCTGTCCATATCTATGTCCAGAACTCTGCTGAGGAGACAGGGAGCCAGAAGACTCTACCCACACCCTGTTGACAGACATTTCATTAAAAGCAAGCAGCTGAAGTCTCCTTCACAGAAGGTTAAACTCAGACACCAACATTCTAGTTAGGTGTTTAGCTGTTAAGTGCAGACTCAGAAGGTCATGTAAACAAACTAAGGTGCTGACTTCAATTTGAAATGGCTGGACTTCGCAGGTGGCTCAGTGGTAAAGAATTCACCTGCCAAGCAGGAGATGTGGGTTCAATCGCTGGATCAGCAAGATCCCCTGGAGAAGGAAATGGCAACCCACTCCAGTATTCTTGCCTAGAGAATTTCATTGACAGAGGAGCCTGGTGGGCTAGAGTCCATGGGGTGGCAGAGCCAGGCATGACTCAACAACTATACAGCAACAAACAGCGGTCACACAGCGTACGTGTCTATGTGTGTGTGTGTATGTGTCCGCTTGCTAGTGACAGAGGAGGAGGCAGGGAGAGAAGGAGGGTGAGAGAGGAGCATCTCAAAGATAATCTTCTGCAGAACACCTCCGAAATCCCCTTCCCTTGAGCTTTCTTAAAGGATTTCTGTTGCTCGCCACCAAGAGATACCTGTCCATGCCACATATCCCCCAAGTGTCCTTGTATTATGGTTTGCATTTTCCTGAGTTACACTATGTCTTTGGGCCCTTATTATGTATTTCAAACAAAAGTTCTTACAAATGCCCCAGGATCAAAATGGCTTTTTATTCCAAATAAAATTATGGAATTTTATTATATAAATTACCAAGCTAGAAACTATAACCTCAGATTTCAAGAGTTAGTAACAAAACAAACCTAAAGTATTTGTAGCAAAAGAGGCAGAAAAATAAGTCCTTGAATCCACTGGGAGAATGAAATTGATGTCAAAGGCCTCTCACAACTACCCCGTAATCCTTATCATCCACATCTTTCTTAATCTTCTGGAATTTCTAAAGACTTTGTTTTATTGTGTTTTGCTTTGGTAAGCGGTTGGGGAGCTAAGTAGATGTAGCTAGATGTTGGAGATAGGCTACAGTAATCAGCTGGTATCTCTGATGCCAGAACAATAAACGGTAAAGAACTCACTTCCCTCACCTGCTTTCCTGAGAACAGTACACAATCAAGTACGTCAACTGTCAAAGATAAATGACACTTCTGAACAGTGACAACAATAAGCAAAGGCGGCAAAGATTATTTTTACTATGCTAAGTTCTTGATATTTGGGTCAAAAAAATAACCCTACTGCTAAGAACCCTAAGATTTAGAACTCAAAAGTTTCCTTGTACAGTGTTCTTCTATGTAAGGATATTTGCTGATATTTTCTCGGGTGACACTCAACTGTTATGGTATGCGTGCATGCTAAGTCACTTCAGTCACGTCCAACTCTGTGTGACCCCATGGACTGAAGCCGGCCAGGCTCCTCTGTCCATGGGATTCTCCAGGCAAGAATACTGGAGGGGGTTGCCATGCCCTCCTCCAGGGGTCTTCCCGACCCAGAGACCACATCTCTTATGTCTCCTACATTGGCAGACAGGTTCTTGTGGTATGGAGGGCCTTTTCCAAGGACTTACACACTACACTCCAACCCAAGCGGGCCACATCCCCTAAGACGCCTCAGCTGCAGTTCCCAACTGGTTCTTACTTTTCCACAGGAAGTGAGACATTAAAGCTGTGACAGGATGTTAAATCAGACTTTCCTAGGGTGGGCAGACAAAATACAGGATGCCCGGTTGAACTGAATTTCAGGTAAACAATGAATTCTGTACAGGACATATTTACAGCGAATAAATTTATTTGCTAAATGTAGCAACTTTAACACTTCTTGTCTCAAATATTCAACCAAGGTTTCAAAGCTGAAACCAGTGGGTTACAAACACATCAGTATCCCTAAAAAGAGCTGCTGAACAGTCCCCCACCCTTGGGTTGACTCTGCCTCAGCCTTTGTGCTTAAAGTTCTTTATTTCTCCTCTTCTGGACACTCCGGCCTACCTCATCTATGACCCCCTCCCCTTTCACATTTATCATAACCTGCAAACTCCTTCGGGGGGGACCAAGTTCTCCTATTCATCTCTGTTTCCCCTGAGTCTTAAGAACACACAGAAGACGTTCAATAAATGTTCACCGAAATCAAATGTTTGCCCATGGCCTTCTACATTGATTCCAGACTTCTCTTGGCTTTTTTGAGCTTTCATACCCAAGCCCCAGCTGAATAACCTCCTTTTCCATTTCCTCTCAAGAACCTCCACGTTCATGAAGGTTTTCATCCTCATGGTTTTCCAATGTACTTTGCTCAGTCTGCCCCTCTCCTCAAGCTAATGCAGAAACCCAGTCAACAGCACTTCACCTCTGCTTCTGGAATTTTACACAAACTTTACTTAAGATCCAATTCAAGTTGTCTACTTCTTGAGAAGACTTATTTGGTTATTTTATCTGATGTTACCCCTGTTGCAAAACTCTATTTTACAAGTTAGAGCTTAACACAGATTTCATTTTCAATGTTTGCGGTTTGCATGTTAGCTCAGTTGTCTCAATTCTAAGGTCCTGAAAGTCAAAGATTGTGTTATAAATGTCCCGTGTACCCTGCCCCACTCCCAATCCCATCAAGCACAATGCTGGCCAAGTGGACAAATCCCACAGAACAACTAAGGAACATGAGACTTCAATCTTGGCCCATTCACAAATTTTTATCACTGCATTAATTCTTTTAAATCACATCTCATTTTCACATGTATTTCTCTGACCACTAGATGCTGAATATCTTCATATTTATCAGACATTTATACTTCTTCTTTCATTGACCAGTTCATACACTGAATATTCTGGTTGGGGTTTAGTTTGAAATCTGAGCTTGAGATACAGTCTTGGGAACTCGTAGCGTGGGTGTAGTCCTTGAAATAATGGTTTTGGATAAGACAGACCAGGGAGTGTGGTAGGTACTACAACCCAAGTGTCTTGTCAAAAAATTATATGGATTTCAATAGTTTTTCAGAATTACCATTTAGCAATAGAAATAAGCCATTTATAACCTAATCTTAAGCCCTCAGCTCACATTTGATGCTGTAGGTTTTTGTTGGGATACACTAAATCGTGTTTCCAAGAATCAAACATATTGTTAAGTGGGAACTTTCCATAAGGCACTGTCAATAAAGCTGTTCCTGGCCTCCAATTTGACACTGTGAGATGTAGACATTGCTGGCAAGGGATGGTAGCTGCACTGGGTTCTGGGTAGAGCTGGTAGTGGTCCAAAATAATGGAATCACAGCATCTGCTCTGCCTGGGCATAAATTGTTTAGAGCAATTTCTTTGGCTATTGGGCCAAAGTCAGCATTACCCATTGCAGATTGGAGAGTCGGAAATGTTGACATAGAGTTCACTGTTAAGCAAAGCAAGCCATGTTGTTGTAAGTCAAACAGCCATCATATTAGCTATGTAAGGAAGTAATTCTGAGAGATGCCAAAGGGTCAGGATATGCCATTAGCCACTTTACTACAACAGAATATATCAAGGGCGTGAGTACAAGCGAGCGTGCTTGGCTGATATAGCCAGACATGGGGGTCCTAATGTTACAGCCACAGACTGCTGAAGACACCACATTCTGCAAGGGGAAGCGATTATGCTTTATCTGCCCCCAGTTCAGGCATCATGAAAGGTAGGTCTGTTCTTCCAACAGCAAGAGAAAAGGGCAGGGGATGATGATAAAACTCCACCACCATGAGATCTCATTCCAGCCCTGCCATCCTAGAATCAGAACAAGCAGGGGGAATGAGGCTAGCCAAAGATGCATTCTTCATTCCCAAACACAGATGGTCACAGTAATAATCATGGTTATAGTAACAACAACCAGAGTTAGCAATGAATAAGTACCTTCTCTATGCTGGAGACTGCTGTAATACCAACACAACCCCATAAGGTAGGGTGGATCATTTAGGAAATTACTCATGGCTTGGCCTAATCTTCCTGGAGATCTTTCTCCTCCAAAACTTCCTCAGGATGGAAAATCCTTGCTATTTTACAGAAGCAGCATTTGACTCTAGCCTCATGTGCAATACACAGTGTGAACACAATCTTTGGTGTAATTTTCTCTTCATTTGTTCTTTTTTTTGGTCTTGGTGGATTCCATGTAGCTATCTAAGCGGGTAGATTAACACTAGGAGTGAACACGTCCAAACTCTGCGCCCTTGCAGCACACAAGGAGCAAGGGCTGACAAAATAGACTGATTCGTTCTCTTGGATGCTGGGTAAGAAGACCTAGCCTGCTACCTAGGAACCACTCTAAGACCTTGGAAGGACACCAAAGAATCCTTGATCGTGTGGGTGTGCTATTCTCAAAAAGTTATTTTTATGATTAACTTCTATTCTGAATGACAAATGGGAAAAGAAATCCTTGAACTTTTACACCAAACAGTTGCCAAGCTTTGTTTTACCATAGTGACTCAGAGAATTATACTGTCCTGACCTCAGACGTCTCCATTCTGTTTCAGAAAGTAAATAAACCAAAATAAAACTTTTTTCTTCTCCTCTGTAGAGAGACTCAGAATTCTGCTCCAGGACACGATCAACCCATGTTATGAGTTAATTGCTTTCTTCACCATTATTCTTGTCTGTGCATACTGTCAACTTTGAGTCTGCATCTTTTAAATAGTAATTAAAAGCTAAGAATTCAGCTGTTGATTCACTAGTAAACCGCACTCCCCTTTTTCCCTCCCTTTATAGTTTAGTCATGTGATACGAGAAAGTAATAGTGATACTAAAATAATAGCAGTGGCTGGTATCGCTCTCGCAAACATGGTGAACGTTCCAAAAACCCGCCAGACTTTCTGTAAGAAGTGTGGGAAGCACCAGCCCCACAAAGTGACACAGTACAAGAAGGGCAAGGATTCTTTATATGCCCAGGGAAAGCGGCGTTATGACAGGAAGCAGAGTGGCTATGGTGGGCAGACTAAGCCGATTTTCTGGAAAAAGGCTAAAACTACAAAGAAGATTGTACTGAGGCTTGAATGTGTTGAGCCCAACTGTAGATCGAAGAGAATGCTGGCTATAAAGAGATGCAAGCATTTTGAGTTGGGAGGCGATAAGAAGAGAAAGGGCCAAGTGATCCAATTTTGAGCTTCATATTTTGTTTTATTATGAAGACAATAAAAGTTTGAGATCGTTTACTTCAAAATAATAATAATAATAATGATAGCAGTGAGAAAGACTTGAAACAGCGTAAAGCCATCCATTGGAGAGACCTTAGAGAAAATGGACATCAGAAAAATATCTCATTCATTCGGGAAGCCTTCATGGACCCCGTGTGCCAGACACTGTTACGCCCAGTCCTGAGCACGGGGGAGCTGGCGGTGAGCTGGAGCCAGCATCGCGTGGTGAGAACCTGAGCCTTGCAGGCAGGTGCAGCTGGCCTGGGGGAACAGGAAACAGCTAGCTTTCTACCGTCCTCTGACTGGTTCTCTCTGAATTGCAGAGGTTACTCACTTGAATTTTTAACTTTATTTTTGAGGCACTTAATAGTTCATACATAAGAAATAATAAAGAGATGACCTGTCCAGCCTTAACTCAGCTTCCCCAGCAGGAACATCCTGCATAACTATAGTAAATATCACAACTAGGAAGGTGACACTGATACAATCTCCCCACCACGCAGCTTTCACCAGTTTTACACACACGTGTGTTTAGTTCTGTACAGTCTGTCATATATGTGGATCTGCACAGCCAAAGCAGTCTAGATACAGAGGACCCCTCATGCTACCCTTTTATAGCCATAGTCAACTCCCTCCCTCCAATCCTCTGGCAGCCACTAATCTGATCTCCATTTCTAGGACTGAGATAGATGAACTCATAGAGCACAAGCTTCTGAGACTGGCTCTTTTCACTCAGCGTAACTTACAAAACAAGTGAGTTGCTGTATCAATAGTGGGTTCCTTTTTATTATTGAGTAGCATCATGGTGTAGATGGGCCACCATTAGTTTAACCAGGCACCCACTGAAACACGTCTGGGTTGTTTTCAGTTTTATAGCCAATAAAGTTGCTATGAACATTCATCAGTAGGTTTTGTGTGAATATTAGTTTTTTGTTTCTCTGGGATAAATACCCAGGAGTGCACTTCTAGGCTGTACTATAGTTTTACAAGAAATTGCCAAGTGTTTTTGTAGAGTGGCTGTACCATTTTACATTTCCACAGCAATACACGAGTGATCCAGTTTCTCCACACCCTTGCTAGCATTTGATGTTATCACTATTGTTTCTTTTTCTCATTCTGATAGGTGTGTAGTTATATCTCATGGAAGATTTAATTTGCACTTCCCCAGTAGCTAATGATATTTACTATCTTTTCATACGTTCATTTGCCATCTGCATATTCTTCTCAGTGAAATGTCTGTTCACATCTGTTGTTCGTTTTCTAACTGGACTGTTTAATTTTTACTGTGGAGTTTTAAGAGTCCTTTATATATTTTAGCTATAAGGTTTTTTGCTAAACATGTGCTTGCAAATATTTTCTCTCAGTCAGTAGCTTGTGTTTTTATTCTCAACAGCTGAGCAAAGCAAAAGTTTTTTATTTTACTGATATCCAGTTTATCAACTTTTGGTTCATGCTTTTGGTGTCAATCGCCCCATGACACCAAGAGAACTCTCCACTAGCCCCATGTCCTAAATGCTTCCTATGTTCTTTTCATAAAGATTTTGTAGTTTTACATTTAAATCATGACACACTTTGAATGGCTTCCCTGGGGGCTCAGCTGGTAAAGAATCCGGCTGCAATGGGGGAGACCTGGGTGTGATCCCTGGGTCGGAAAGATCCCCTGGAGGAGGGCATGGCAACCCACTCCAGTATTCTTCCTGGAGAATCCCCATGGACAGAGGAGCCTGGCGGGCTACAGTTCAGGGGTCACGAAAAGTTGGACACTACTGAGCAAATAAGCATGCACACTTTGAGTTAATTTTTGCAGAAGATATGAGATTTAGTTTGGGGCTTTGTTTATTTTGCCTATGGATGTCCAACTGTTACAGCATCATTGTTGAAAAGACCATTTTTCCCCATTGGACTGCTTTTGCAACTTTGTCAGAAATCAGCTGGGCATAATTGTGTGGGTCTATAACTAGGATTTCTCTGTTCTGCTCAATTGATTAAACTATCCATTCAATCCTGCCCATCAGACACCACACTGTGTGATGACTACTACAGCTGTACAGTAAGTTTTAACACCAGCTTCCCAGGTGGCTCAGTAGTAAACACTCTGCCTGCTTACTAACTAGGAGATGCAGGTTCTACCCCTGCATGAGAAGATCCCCTCGAAGAGGAAACGGCAACCCACTCCAGTGTTCCTGCCTGGAAAACCCATAATAAGGGAGTCTGGCGGGCTACAGTCCATGAGATCTCAAAAGAATCGGACATGACTTGGCAACTAAACAACAAGCTTGAACATCAGGTAGCATGATTGTTGTTCTTGCTGAGTGGCTAAGTCGTGTCCGACTCTTGGCGGCCCTATAGACTACAGCACCTCAGGCACCTCTGTCTTCCACTATCTCCTGGAGTTTGCTCAAATTCATGTCCACTGAATCAGTGGTGCTGTTAATATCTAACCAGGTCATCCTTTGCCGCCCCCTTCACCTTTTGCCTTCTATCTCTCCCAGCCTCAGGGTCTTTTCCAGTGAGTCGGCTCTTTGCCTCAAATGGCCAAATGATTTGAGTTTCAGCTTCAGCATCAGTCCCTCCAATGAATAGTCAAGGGCTAATTTCATTTAGGATTGATTGGTTTGATCCTGCAGTCCAAGAGATTATCAAGAGTCTTCTCCAGCACCCCAATTTAAAAGCATCAATCCTTTGGTGCTCAGTCTTCTTTAGAATCCAAATCTCACATCTCCACATGACTACTGGAAAAACCATAGCTCTGACTATACAGACTGTTGTTGGCAAAGTGATGTCTCTGTTTTCGAATATGCTATTGGGTTTGTCATAGCTTTCCTTCCAAGGAGCAAGAGTCTTTTAATTTCACGGCTGCAGTCACTGACCACAGTGATTTTGGAGTCCCCCAAGAAAACAATCTGTCACTGCCTCTACTTTTCCCCCTCTATTTGCCATGAAGTGATGGGACAAGATGCCATGATCTTAGTTTTCTGAATACTGAATTTCAAGCCAGCTTTTTCACCCTCATCAAGAGGCTCTTTAGGTCCTTTTAACTGTCTGCCATTAGAGTGGTATCATCTGCATATATGAGGTTGTTGGTATGTCTCCTGGCAATCTTGTTTCAGCTTGTGATTCATCCAGCCAGGCATTTCATATGACGTACTCTGCATATAAATTAGATAAGCAGGGAGACAATATACAGCCTTGTCATACTCCTTTCCCAATTTGGAACCAGTCAGTTGTTTCATGTCCTGTTCTAACTGTTGCTTCTTAACCCACATATAGGTTTCTCAGGAGTCTGGTAAAGTGATCTAGCACTCCCATCTCTTGAAGAATTTTCCAGTTTGCTGTGATCCACACAGTCAAAGGCTTTAGCATAGTCAATGAAATAGAAGTAGATGTTTTTCCACAACTCCCTTGCTTTCTCCAAGATCCAACAAATGTTGGCAATTTGATCCCTGGTTCCTCTGCCTCTTCAAAACCCAGCTTGTACATCTGGAAGTTCTCACTTCACATAGTGCTGAAGCCTAGCTTAAAGAATTTTGAGGACAACCCTGCTAGTATGTGAAATGAGCACAAACGTACAGTAGTTTGAACATTCTTTGGCATTGTCCTTTGAGATTAGAACTGACCTTTCCCAGTCCTGTGGCCACTGCTGAGTTTTCCAAATTTGCTGGCATATTGAGTGCAGCACTTTCACAGCATCATTTTCTAGGATTTGAAATAGCTCAACTGGAATTCCATCACCTCCACTAGCTTCATTCATAGTAATGCCTCCTAAGGCCCATTTAACTTCACTTTCCAGGATGTCTGGCTCTAGGTGAGTGATCACACCCTCCTGATTATCTGGGTCGCAAAGATCTTTTTCGTATAGTTCTTCTGTGTATTCTTGCCACCTCTTCTTAATACCTTCTGCGTCTGTTAGGTCCTGACTGTTTCTGTCCTTTATTATGCCCTTCCTTGCATGAAATGCTCCCTAGATATCTCCAATTTTCTTAAAGCGATCTCTAGTCTTTCCCACTCTACTATTGACCTCTATTTCTTTGCACTGTTCATTTAAGAAGGCCTTGTCTCTCCTTGCTGTTCTCTGGAACTCTGCATTCAGTTGGGCCTATCTGCCCCATTTCCCCTTGCCTGTTGCTTCTCTTCTTTCCTCAGCTATTTGTAACACCTCCTCAGACAACAACTTTGACTTCTTGTGTTTCCTTTTCATTTGAGATGGTTTTGGTCACTGCCTCCTGGACAATGGTACAAATCTCTGTCCATAGTTCTTCAGGCACTTTGTCTACCAGATCTAATCTCTTGAATCTATTCATCACTGAATAATCATAAGGGATTTGGTTTAGGTCATACCTGAATGGCCTAGTGGTTTTCCCTACTTTCTTCAATTTAAGCCTGAATTTTGCAATAAGGAGCTGATGATCTGAGCCACAGTCAGCTCCCGGTCTTGTTTTTGCTGTCTGTACAGAGCTTCTCCATCTTCGAGTACAAAGAATATAATCAATCTGATTCCTGTACTGACTATTTGGTGATATTCATATGTAAAGTCACCTCTTGCATTGCTGGAAAAGGGTGTTTGCTGTGACCAGTGTGTTTGCTTGACAAAACTCTGCTAGCCTTTGTGCTGCTTTATTTTGTACTCCAAGGCCAATCTTGCCTGTTGACTTCCTAATTTTGCATTTCAATCCCCCATGATGAAAAGGATGTCTTTTTTTTGGTGTTAGTAAGAAGGTGTTGTAGGTCTTCATAGAACCATTCAAGTTCAGCTTCCTTTGCGTCAGTGGTTGGGACACAGACTTGGATTACTGTGATGTTGAGTGGTTTGCCTTGGACAGAAACTGAGATCATTCTGTTGTTTTTGAGATTGCACCCAAGTACTGTATTTTGGACTCTTGTTGACTATGATGGCTACTCCATTTCTTCTAAGGGATTCTTGCCCTCAGTGGTGGATATAATAGGCATCTGAATTAAATTCACCCAATCCTGTCCATTTTAGTTCACTGACTCCTAAGATACTGACCTTCATTCTTGTCATCTCCTGCTTGACCACTTCCAATTTATCTTGATTCATGGACCTAACATTCCAGGTTCCTACGCAATATGGTTCTTTACAGCATCAGATGTTACTTTCACCACCAGTCACATCCACAACTAAGCATCATTTCTGCTTTGGCCCAGTCACTTTCTGGAGCTATCAGTAACTGCCCTCTGCTCTTCCCCACTAGCATACCAGACACCTTTCTGAGCCGGGGGGGGGGGGGGGGGGTCATCTTCTAGTATCATATCTTTTTGCCTTTTCATACTGTTCATGGGGGTCTCAAGGTAAGAATACTGCAGCAGGTTGCCATTTCCTCCTCTAGTGGACCACATTTTGTCAGAACCCTTCACTATGACCCATCCATCTTGGGTGGCCCTGCAGAGCATGGCTCATAGCTTCACTGAGTTACACCAGCCCCTTCACCATGACAAGGCTGTGATCCATGAAGGGGGTAGCATGACTACTCCCGCTGTATTCTTTTTTTCCAAAATATTTTAGTGATTCTAAGTCCTGTGCATGTCCATGTAAATTTTTAAATAAGCCTGTCTGTGTCTATTAAAACCCATGCTGGGATTTTGATAGGAGTTGCATTCAACCTATAAATCAATTCTGGGAAAACTGACATCTTTGCAATGTTGAGTCTTGCAATGTATGAACACCATCTTGATTTTAATTGTCCCCTATGGGCTTCTGTGCCTCAGCTCCTGGGTTAAAACATCCCTGGGGCCCACATCTGCTGAAACTACCACAGACTTTGGACCCAGATCTGCCCTTGCTGGTCCTGGTCTCTTGCACAATCCCCTGTGATTACAGCTTTGGCTACTAACTGTAACATTACGGGAAAAGCCAGAATTTGAATTTTAATTCTACAGCCATCACATGTCAGCTGAGGAACCACAGCCTTGGCTCAGTGAACAGGAAGACATTCTTGGAAATTAGGCAAAAGAGATGGATTTCAAAATGGGTTCCCTGGTGGCTCCGTTTGTAAAGAGACCGCCTGCAAAGCAGGAGACCTGGGTTCAATCCCTGGGTTGGAAAGATACCCTGGAGAAGGAAATGGCAACCCACTCCAGGATTCTTGTATTTCTTCCAGGGAAATCCTATGGACAGAGGAGCCTAATGGGCTATATAGCCCATGGGGTCACAAAAGTCAGACACAACTTGGTGACTCAACCATCACCACCATGGATTAAAAGGAAATTGAAGAAATGTCTGGGAGCAATGGAAGCAGGCAGTGCCAAAATCAGGAATATGGCTGTCTTGCCCAGGAGGCTCTAACCATCATTTCTTTATCTATGTCACTCTACTCAAGATGTGAAGAACTAATGAAAGGTCCTCTTGGCTGAGCTCAGGCACTGTGACTGGCTCCTGGCTGGACCAGAAAGTAGGAGGAAGGATCTGGCTGACAAGACCTTTCAGCATCTGTCACAGAAAGATTCCACCCAAGCTACTCACAGGGGAGGACAGGCTATGTCCCAGATGGAGTCACGGCGCTCTCAGGAGGGGATGTGAGCACTTATATACCACCAAGTGTCAAAAGTTTATGCTAATTTTTTTTCATTTGATCATGATTCACTAATTAGCAGTGTCTGGCAATGACTATTCATCCAGAAAGAGACCCACTCAGCTGTGCAGGAGTATAGACCCACCTGCTCCACCAAGGATGTGTTAACAAATAGACAGTCTTGCTGAAACACAGGTGTGTGAAGCCTAGGACATTTCATGAATCTTCTGGATTTACAGCCCTCACGTTGGCACTGAAGCTGCCAAGCTGATTGTATAGTGAACTCAAGTCTCTTAACCTCGGTGCTCAAGTTTTCTCATTGACAAAAGAGAGACAACAGTTCTCATCTCACACTTCGGTGGGGTTTTTTAAATTACAAAGTACAACATACTTTATTTGTTACCTGTATGACAGTTATAACCCCAATTGCCTTTTTTATAAGCAGAGACCACCAGGTGGAGATCCCTCAACTTTGTTTAGATTTTTAAAATAGGGTTGAGGCAACAAACCAGAGAGAAGAAATCCCGACAGACTGCTGAGTTATTCTGCAAGACAGAAAAAAAGAGAAATGGAAGACCTCCTGCCATTTGAAGAAATCTGGGAGGGAGTGGTGAGGAGCAGGGCGGGGAGAAAGGGAGGAAGGCCCAAGAGGCGGCAACGGCAATGACATGATGTACGATGAGACCCCTCCCATGGCCCCCGGAAACCCTCCCCAAAGAGGCAGTTTCATGTTCCAGTGGAGAGCCTACAGGGCAAGGGAAACTGCAGGCAACTAGAACCCAAGCAGCAAAGAAAACCCATCCCACTTGGATCCCCACCCTATGAAGGAGCATGCACCATGCACCATGAAATTTAGGGGCTAAAAACAAACACACAGGGACCTCTGGGGCAAGCAAGCCTCCTGCACCTTCTGGATCACATACATTGGCCTTCATATCTCAGAACAACAGAAAATTAAAATCCCTAGCCCTTGGGTGAGTTTTCTCAAGCACAAAAAGGAAAAGAAAGGTTCTTTGTGCCTTTATTCCATCTTTGATCTTCCATCCATTCTCTAAGGGCATAAATGACTGTTTATACATGTTTCCACATAAAAATCATACTATGAAAAGCCATCATAGTCAACAAAATAGTCTGAAATGTAGTACTTGGATGCAATCTCAAAAACAACAGAATGATCTCTGTTCGTTTCCAAGGCAAACCATTCAATATCACGGTAATCCAAGGCTATGCCCCAACCAGTAATGCTGAAGAAGCTGAAGTTGAAGAGTTCTATGAAGACCTACAAGACCTTTTAGAACACTCAAAAAAGATATCCTTTTCATTATAGGGGACTGAAATGCAGAAGTAAGAAGTCAAGAAACAGGCAAATTTGGCCTTGGAGTACAGAATGAAGCAGGGCAAAGACTCATAGAGCTTTACCAAGAGAACTCACTGGTCATAGCAAACACCCTCTTCCAACAACACAAGAGAAGACTCTACACATGGACATCACCAGATGGTCAATACCAAAATCAGATTGATTATATTCTTTGCAGCCAAAGATGAAGAAGCTCTATATAGTCAGCAAAAACAAGACCGGGAGCTGACTGTGGCTCAGATCATAAACTCCTTATTGCCAAATTCAGACTTAAACTGAAGAAAGTAGGGAAAACCACTACTTGAAAATGGACTTCCCTGGTAGCTCAGACGGTAAAGCATCTGCCTACAATGCGGGAGACCCATGTTCAATCCCTGGGTCGGGAAGATCTCCTGGAGAAGGAAATGGCAACCCATTCCAGTACTCTTGCGTGGAAAATCCCATGGATGGAGGAACCTGATAGGCTACAGTCTGTGGGGTCGCAAAAAGCTGGACACGACTGAGCAACTTCACTTTCATGGAAAACCACTAGACCATTCAGGAACGACCTAAATCAAATCCCTTACAATTATACAGTAGAAGTGATAAATAGATTTCTCTATTTAATAGATAAATTGATTTAACTAGACCTGATAGAATGCCTGAGGAACTATGGACAGAGGTTTGTGACAATGTATAGGAGACAGGGATCAAGACCATCCCCAAGAAAAAGAAATGCAAAAAAGCAAAATGGCTCACTGAGGAGGCCTTACAAAGAGCTGTGAACAGAAGAGAAGCAAAAATCTAAGGAAAAAAGGAAAGATATACCCATCTGAATGCAGAGTTCCAAAAAACAGCAAGGAGAGATAAGAAAGCCTTCCTCAATGATCAGTGTAAAGAAACAGAAGAAAACAACAGAATGGAAAAGACTAGAGATCTCTTCAAGAAAATCAGAGATACCAAGAGAACATTTCATGCAAAGATGGGCTCAATGAAGGAGAGAAACAGTATGGACCTAACAGAAGCAGAAGATATTAAGAAGAGGTGGCAAGAATACACAGAAGAATTATACAAAAAAGATCTTCACGACCCAGATGATCACTTTGGTGTGATCACTCACCTTGAGCCACACATCCTGGAATGTGAAGTCAAGTGGGCCTTAGGAAGCATAATTATGAACAACACTAGTGGAGGTGATGGAATTCCAGTTGAGCTATTTCAAATCCTAAAAGATGATGCTGTGAAAGTGTGGCACTCAACATGCCAGCAAATTTGGAAAACTCAGCAGTGGCCACAGGATTGGAAAACATCAGTTTTCATTTCAATCCCGAAGAAAGTCAATGCTGAAGAATGCTCAATCTACAGCACAATTGCACTCATCTCAAACACTAGTAAAGTAAGGCTCAAAATTCTCCAAGCCAGGCTTTGGTAATACATGAACCATGAACTCCCAGATGTTTGAGCTGGTTTTAGAAAAGGCAGAGAAAATCAAATTGCCAACATCTGCTGGATCATTGAAAAAGCAAGAGAGTTCCAGAAAAACATCTATTTCTGCTTCATTGACTATGCCAAAGCCTTTGACTGTGTGGATCACAATAAACTGTGGAAAATTCTGAAAGAGATGGGCATACCAGACCACCTGACCTGCCTCTTGAGAATCCTGTATGCAGGTCAGGAAGCAACAGTTCGAACTGGACATGGAACAACAGACTGGTTCCAAATAGGAAAAGGAGTACGTCAAGGCTATATATTGTCACCCTGCTTATTTAACTTATATGCAGACTACATCATGAGAAATGCTGGGCTGGAGGAAGCACAAGCTGGAATCAAGATGGCGGGGAGAAATATCAATAACCACAGATATATAGACGACACCACCCTTATGGCAGAAATGAAGAAGAACTAAAAAGCCTCTTGATGAAAGTGAAAGAGGAAAGTGAAAAAGTTGGTGTAAAGCTCAACATTCAAAAAATGAAGATCATGGCATCTGGTCCCACCACTTCATGGGAAATAGATGGGAAAACAGTGGAAACAGTGGCACACTTTATTTGGGGGGGCTCAAAATCACTGCAGATGACTGCAGCCATGAAATTAAAAGACACTTGCTCCTTGGAAGAAAAGCTATGACCAACCTAGACAGCATATTAAAAAGCAGAGACATTACTTTGCCAACAAAGGTCCACTTAGTCAAGGTTATGGTTTTTCCAGTAGTCATGTATGGATGTGAGAGTTGGACTATAAAGAAAGCTGAGCACTGAAGAATTGATGCTTTGAGAGTCCCTTGACAGGAGATTCAACCTGTCCATCCTAAAGGAGATCAATCCTGAGTGTTCACTGGAAGGACTGATATTGAAACTGAAATTCCAATCCTTTGGCCACCTGATGTGAAGAACTGACTCACTGGAAAAGATCCTGATGCTGGGAAAGACTGAAGGCAGGAGGAGAAGGGGATGCCAGAGGATGAGATGGTTGGATGGCATCACCGACTTGATGGACATGAGTTTGGGTAAACTCCAGGAGTTGGTGATGGACAGGGAGGCCTGGCGTCCTGCACTCCATGGGGTTGCAAAGAGTTGGACATGACTGAGTAACTGAATTGAACTGATACATGTTTCCTTATAAAAATCACTCTCCAGGCCTTTTTGTTTGTAGTGGGTGTGGTGGCTTCCTGCTGCATGCAGAGTTTCACATGGAAGCCTTTTTCCTTTGAACCGAAAGTATGGAAAACCAGCACCCTTTGATGGCCGTGAGCTACACTCCTTTGTCTGTGGGCTCTTTGGTCACATACTTTGCATCACAATCCGTCACAGATGTGCATAGGGTGTGCCTGCCATGTGGAAGGCCTCCAGCCCATCTCCACAGGAGGTGCCTAACCACAGCCTCTGCAGAACATGAGTCTGTCCTCCAGCACGTGGCCCTGCCATTTTAGCCATGGCCAGGGCTGCAGACCCAACACCAGAGCAGCCAGATTCCAGCCTCTGGGGTGGACACAGGCGAAAAGACAAGCTGGGCCCATTGGGCTCTCTTCCTTGGGAGTTTGAAACGGGACTTGGGTAAGACAATGCAAAAAGTGTAGGTCAAGGTAGGACATGAGATAGCTCTAGAGGCCTCGAGGAATCACAACCAAACTAGAATGAGGAGAAAGCAAGCCAACAGCAGAAGCAAAAGGAAGCAGACAGAAGAAAAATCAGTTGCTTCATATTTACCCACCTGTTCTGAGCACAAGCCACACCTTCACTCACCTCCTCCGATTCTCTCTTCCTCCTCCCATGTCCTCCCTTCTGCGCATAAACCCACCAAAGTGGAATGGTTAGAGCTGGCATTATGGCCGATGGAAATGCATGGCTCCAATTCCCCGGTTTCTCCCACTCCAGACCGAGATCATAAAGGCATGCTGACCATCTTGTCACATGCAGGCATAATGACACCAAGGCCTCTCCTTGTGGTCTCAGAGTACCCAGACGGAACGCCTGAAAACCTACGTTTCCCACCATGGCACTCTTCCCCCCACACAGTCTATCTGTAGCCTCAGAAGAAGAGAGGCTGGCTCTTGCAAACCTCCCAGGATGCCAACACTAAGCCATCACCAGCTAAAGAAGAAAGAAGGTCAGCACGGCGCAGGTGCGAGGCAACGCTTCCTCTGCTGTTCATTCAGGCTCTCAGTTCCGTCAGTGGGTTTGTGAAGAAGGGAAACAGAAAAGGATGGGGAAGTAATGTCATTATCGGCCATGATATATACGTGTGCAGCGGGGAGACAGAGCTGAATGTATTTTCAGGATGTGGAAAGTAGATATGGCTCAACCAAAGAATTTATAGCTGTCGCTGGCATCCCCAGGACCATAAAACTGTGCACAGAGGCTACTTTTAGGCTTTGAGGATCAAACAACTAGATTCAAAACATAGATAATAGAGTAACAACCTGCTGCTCAACAGGGAGCAGGAGATAAAAATAATTTGCTACACTTCGCTGGGTCCCACCCCCATACCTTTAACACAGCAATCCTGCGTACTTAATTTATTAGAGTGTGCGCAGTCAGTCACAGATGAGAAAAAATTCTATCAGGGATAGAGGAAACAGCAGACAGGAGGTCCTCAGCCAGCAGTGAAACAAGAGTAAGGTTTCAGAAGCCAAGGAAGGTGCAGCAGGAGGAAAGGAATTCCTAGGAAAGCAGGTCTCCTTGCCTTAGGTCAGTAAAAGCCACCTACATAAAGAAATTCATATCTCATTTTTTAAATTATTTTAAAATAGGCTATTGCTTCAATTAAGAGACTGAATTAATTTCCTAGAATTAATTTGTTTTCTGGCTTTGAAATCAGTCATGAATGACACAGACCAAAAGGTACACCCAGACACTCCCTCTCCCAACCCGTCTTTTAAACAACAGGTCTCCCTCCAGTGACCATTAAAAGGCACCCTGGAGCTATAAAGGAGCTATAAAGAATGAAATGTTAAAGCTGGCAGAATGAAAGCTGGCTAAAGGTGACGTGCCCTCCTCCCTCCTTGCTGACCCAAGGGAAGCACTGGCTGTAGGAGACCGTCTGTGGCGGCGCCTGCGGACTTGCGCAGGCAGCACTTTAATGAAGAAATACAAAGGACTGGACACACGGGTTCACTCTCCCACCACCACTCCTTCCTAAAGTCTCCCGCCCCTCACAAAAGAACACGATCATCAGGGACAAACAGGTCGGCGGTGCTGAAGGCAGACAGATGGAAAAAGCACTTCATCGTATGGAGTCGGTGAGAGCTTTTGATTCAGAGTAATGAGTAACTACTGTTTGAAGTCCCAGCCATAAGAAGTTAATAATAATTTAAATAGTCTCTTCCCCCCAAAGTCTTCTTCCCCAGTCCCCCAAGTTGTAACGTACTAAAGGAATATTTTCATTTATGTGTCCAAATACGTAATTCAGAGTGAGATTTCGTGTGATATAGCCGCAGGGAACTTTCTGGAAGAAAAAGGCAGTCCTTGAATGGATATATAAATTGCTTTAAGGTTTTAAGATTTGGCAGAGTATACTGTGCTTTCACTACACATAAGCCAGAAATGGAAGAGAAGAGAACTGGGTTTTCCAGGCACTGCGAAGGGACTTGTTTAGTGCTTCAGCAGGTTCACAGAGTGCAGCAAGCCGGACAGGCGGCATCCTCAACACAAAGCAGCACGGAGCCCTGAGCATCCAGCTGGCATGGGGCCCCCGCAGAGAAAATAGGATGCTTTTCAATTAGCTGGCACCTCACCGATGGGGCCTGGAGAAGGAAATGGCACCCCACTCCAGTACTCTTGCCTGGAAAATCCCATGGACGGAGGAGCCTGGTGGGCTGCAGTCCATGCGGTCGCGAAGAGTCGGACACGACTGAGTGACTTCACTTTCACGCCCTGGAGAAGGAAATGGCAACCCACTCCAGTGTTCTTGCCTGGAGAATCCCAAGGACAGAGGTGCCTGGTGGGCTGCCGTCACTGGGGTCGCACAGAGTCAGACACGACTTAAGCAACTTAGCAGCAGCAGCACCGATGGGGCTGGAGGGGTGCTGCAGAAGGATAAAGTGGGGAGGGGGGCTGGGAAAACAGGCATAGAGGGACACGTGGAATCTGGAAGTAGTAAATTATATTTCAAGCATAGAGAAACAACTTTAAAATATTACTAAGGAATTAATGTATGAGATGGTTGAATGGCATCACTGACTTGATGGACATGAGTCTGAGCAAACTCCGGGAGTTGGCGATGGACAGGGAAGCCTAGCGTGCTACAGTCCATGGGGTTGCAAAGATTCGAACAAAACTGAGCAACTGAACTGAACGTATAAAGAGTGTCGTCAGCAGGAAGGAGTATAAAGCAGGGATTGTTGTTGTTCAATGGCTCGGTTGTAGCCAACTCTTTGAGACCGTATGGACTGTAGTCCGCTAGGCTCCTCTGTCCACGGGATTCCCCAGGCAAGAATACTGGAGTGGGTTGCCATTTCCTTCTCCAGGGGATCTTCCTGACCCAGGGATCAAACCCACATCCCCAGCACTGGCAGGCAGATTCTTTACCACTGAGCCACCAGTGTGTCATAAAAAACACACTCTGTGGCCAAGATCCCCTGACCATTAAGACCACAGATGACTGGGATGACTCTGGTGGTCCAGTGGCTAAGACACCACACTCCCAATGCAGGGGGCCAGGGTTCGATCCCTGGTCAGGAAACTAGATCTCACATGCCACACCTAAAGATCCTGCATGCCACAACTAAGACCTGGCACTGCCAAATAAATAATTTTTTTTAAAAAAGACCACAGATGAATGAACAGAAAAATCTAATCAAGCAGATGGATGACAATCTCCAAAGGATAAGTCATTTCACTGGGTATTCACACTCTAGTCCCTGGCCCAGGTATATACTAAGAGCAGAAATGTAAACATATACCTATAGAAAATGTGAACATACACACATACACACATATGCATCTGGAGGTAGAGCATCCCATGACCCGAGAACAGGAGGCACTGGGAAAATTCATTCGCAAGAACTTTTTAATTGCCTTGTGTATGTTTTTCATCTTCCCCATTTCTTCTAATGGTGATTATGATTGTGTTTTGAAATCATGGTCTACCACCTCAGCACCGTAATTACATAAATATGGCATCATAAATGAGGGTTAGTGCTAGAAATAGCAGAGCAGAGAGGGGTGCTATTTGTCTCTATGGATGCAAGTGTGTGTGCGTATTTTACAAAAAAACTCCAACATACGTGGTATTTGGAAATCCTTTGCTACTCCAAGCAAGGGCAGCTTAAGAAAAAGAATAACCACCTCAGTCTCATTTTCAGCTGGAAAAGATGAAGGCAAACAAGGCAGGTTTTTCTAGCCATGGGAAGTGGAAATAACCAGGTAAGAGCTAGGTCCTGACTGAGCTTCACACTGAACTCGGGGCCCTGCACTGGCCCATGCTGAGGGCCCCGGGGCTCCGCCTGGGGCAGGACTCAGTCTGGGTGGTGCATCTTGTCAGTGGCACCCCTCAGCACCCCCTGGGGCCCCAGGGAACGTCTATTAAGCACCATTCAGCACAGGAGAACTACCTTCCTCCCTTCTCCCACCCATTCCTGCCCTCAGATCACCAACCCACAGGGGTGGGAGTCAGAAGATAAGAGAGCCCAGCTTCCTCCATTCTCAGGAAAAAGGAAAATTCTAAAGTGTAAGAGTCACACAGAGTGAGTGGAAGTCCTAAAACATGTCAACAAATTCTTTGAATGTCAGTCCTTAAAAAGGTGAAGCCCAATTCCCCTGCCCTCAAATGCAAGCAACATTAAGTGACACTTCTAATGACTAGAATATGATGAGACTGACGCTCTGTGACGTCCAAGCCGAGGTGGTGACAATGCGGCCTCTGGGGAAAGCCGGAGCCACGTCGTGAGAACACACACGGAGCTCGCGGGGAGGTCCGCACAGCAAGGGACGGAGGCGTCCCGCCAACGCCCAGCACCCGCACCAGCCATGTGGCTGAGCCGCCTTGGAGACGGGTCCTGCACCCCGCCCGAGCCTTCAGATGCTGCTGCTCCGACCACCGTCTTGACTACAATCTTACCAGAGGTCTTGAGCCACAGCTGCCCAAATAAGCCAGTTCTGAATCCCTAAGCTCCAGGAAATGTAAGTATAATAAACAGTTCTTGCTTAAGCCATTAAACTTTGGAGTAATCTGTTACACAGCAGTCCTGGTGGCACTGACCCCAATGCCCACAGTTGTAACCTATTCACCAACTCCCTCACTCTGCTCCCTTAGATCACCTCCAAATTCGATGACCTGCACTCAGAATTCTTATCTCCAGGTTTGCCTCTGGTGTCTCAGACATCCCGTATAAAGCAAATATGATTATTATCCTCACTTTAACGATGAGAAAACACACACAGGTTACAGGCACACAGCAGGCAGTGACAGAATGAGATTCCCTGGATCCTAATTCACTGCCCTCTTCTTCCTCACAGCTGCATCCCTCCAACCCCACCCCTCTTCGCTATTAAGCAATCTCTCCTCCCTCCCCAAGAACAATAAGTTAATTTTCTCAATCACTGTAGACAAAGGCACCTGCCATAATCACAAAATGTAAAAAAAAAAAAAAAAAAAAAAACTAAGCAAATTCAACAACAGAAGCAGGAACTTTGAGTCACTGACATTTCAGTGTATTTATTCCTCCTAATGCTACCTGTACAAGGCAGGGAGAAATAATTAGCGAATTAATGGGCTGTTTTTTGTTGAGACTGATGCAAAGGCTGAATATGACTCTCTCTGTTCTTACATCTGGGATACAGGACTGGCCTAAAACTGCTGACCAACGTCACTTGTGATTTACTGACGTTCTGAACAAGTGACATGCTGCGTGGGCAAGAAACAATGAAGAGGAAACCTATATGTGCTATGTTTTCTGTTCCGATCAAATAAAATGTACAGCCAGCTTCAGCTGTCAGACATTTAATCATAATCATTACTGTGCTATGTGATAATTAGGCATAAACGGGACATAAATGACTCTGGATAGCACCATTTTATCTATTAAACAACAACTTCTGTGTTTTTCTTCTCTAATAGTTTCCCAATATCCCAGCTCTACTTGGTGTCGCTGTGTTTGTTCCACTGAGCCTAAAATACAGAAGAGAACCCACGCGGGCTTTGGAACCAAACCAGTCACGCAGGCCGCGTGACCTTGATAAAGGCACCTTATGTCTCTGGATTCTGGTATAAGGTGGAAATGAGGCTCCTCCCGCAGGATGGACATGAGAATCAAATGAGACGCTGAATGAAACTTACAGCACAGTTTTAACATGCAGTAGGCACTCAATAAGGTCTTCTTCCTGTCTCTCACATCAACATTACTTCCACGTACATTAATGTCAGAGGTTCCTAATCTCCCCATGACGTATTTTCTTCTGCCCTGGGTCCCATTCCCCAAAGCACCTGACTTCAATCTCCAAGTCACATGGTTTCACACTAAAATTCCCCAAAAGACTTCCTATCAACTGAAGGAATACTACCAAAGTAATCAGGACAATTGGCTTTGAGATCATTTGTAGCAACAGACAGGTTTAAAATTTAGCTAGGAGCAAAAGTGTCAGCACCTTAGCATGAACAACTTCTAGTTATAGACAAATGATGATGGTAAGATCTCTACTTGGTTTGGGTATAGCTGGTGAGAAACTGAAAGATATTAAGTCAACTGAAAGACCTAAAGGAAAAAAGAAAAAAACACCACCACCACTGTGGAACCCAATATGCACCCAGTGAGAGGCTGGCGGTGTTTTGGAATAATTTAGCTAATACATATGGATGGAAAGTGTCCACAAAAACATTCCACATCCTTCTGGCTGTGTGCTCTCCTGCCCTTTAGCAGGCATGGTGAAGGCAAAAATTTTGCCGCTCTGAGGTACCAATGCCCACTGATACACACAACAGCTCATAACCACACAGTAACAGTAATAACTACAGGAGTTCTTAAAGGCTAACATTTATTTGCATACCAAGGTTACCAAATAGCTTTTCTGTCTTACCTCCTTTGACCTTCTTACAGCCTGAGTGGGTACCATTAACTCCATTTCATAGATAAGCCAACTGAGACCCAGACAGGTTAGATGTCACGCCCAAGACACCCATGAACAATAAGCAATAGAATCAGATCTGAACTCTTAACCTCACATTCTTGTCTCTTAGCAGCTTCCCTCTATTAGCTTCTTTGAGGGATAAATGGAAACTAATTTATAAATTCTCCAGTTAGCTTTTCTTGCCCAGGATTGGCTTTTAGACCGACAAGCACACACATCCAAATCACAAGCAGGGTACTGTAGAAATAGCTTAAAAATAACCATGTCTAGGGAATTCCCTGGTGGTCCAGTGGTTAGGACTCGGTCCTTTCACTGTTGGGGCTCAGGTTCAATTTCTGGTTGGGGAACTAGAACCCGCAAGCCAACCAACGAGGTTAAAAATAAACATATATATGAATAACGGTTTAATGACCTTTGAGAAAGTTCCTTATGAATAGAGTCTGCTTCCCAAGGCCCGGGGCAATGGCAAGTCTGGTTGTGTTAGGACCATTTTAGATAAAAGACCACATAGTGATAAAGTCTCATTCTTTGGAGCAATTATGGCAACAAATACTCCCATTTGTGGTGCCGCTTGCTTCTGCAGAAGGAAGCATTCAGAGCTGGCCATCAAAGGCAGAACTTGACTGGATTCCCTACAAACTAATCTGGTTTTTTCCAACTTCCCCACGCCATCATAGGGAATTCTGACCACAGATGTTAGATTTCTCTGTAAAGCTCTCGATCTCCCTGGAAAAGAGCCACTCTCCAATATCACAAATGGAAGCATCACTTTCAAAATAAGGCAGTGAGGCTACAGGAGACCCACCCTGAGCCAGACTCTGTGCCAGAAGCTGGTGTCCCTGGGCCAGGAGCAGATGGACCAGGTCCTCCCAGGGCCCAGCATCAGTGTCTCCTGGAGATACTTAAAATCCCAGCAGGTCTCCATTAAGAGCTAATTATTGCCAATTAATTCCAAAACTCTGCAAATAGGAAGGAGGCCTTAGTCTTGCTAAAGCTCTGATTCTCCTGTTCAGCTCCAGCTGAAAAACACTATTAGAGCAGAATCTAGAATGTTCCAAACTTGCTAGATTCGAGAATCCCCTGAGGTTCCTAGTAAAAATACCGATTCCGGGACTTCCCTGGCAGTCCAGTGGTTAAGACTCTGAGCTCCCACTGTAAGCGGGTGGGGGCTCCCTCCCCGGTAGGGGAATAAGACCCCGCAAGCAGCACCGCAAGGCAAAAAAAAAAAAAAACATTCATAGTTCATCTTTATCTCCTGAATCAGAATTTTCAGTAAAGTCTTGGGAATATGTATTTTGAACAAAAGCCCAACGATTCTCAGGCTCGGGAATGTTAAACCAAACCTGTTAACTGTCCTCGAAAATTCGACAAAGTGAAAAGCCGACCCATGGAATAAGAGGATATTTGCAAGTCGTCTCTCTGACAAAAGGTTCACGGCCAAAATACGTAAGGAAACCCCACAAGCCCCAAACAAGACAAGCCGGTTTCATAAATGGGCCAAGAGGTGGGGGGCGGCGCGGGGCGGGAAGGGAAGCCGGGCTGAGACGAGGCCTTTTCTCCCGAGAAACTCAACGCCGTCGCCCCCAGCCCAGCCGGACCGCGTTCTTTTACCTGCTGGTGAGAGGCTCGCGGCTGCTCCTTGGCGCCCTCGTCCTCCTCCACCCTCACGGCAGGCAGACCCAAGCAGGCGCATGAGGCCCGCGAGGCCGCGGCCGCGAAGGTCCTAGGCTTTTCCCGCCTCGGCGCCCGGCGACGGGCCGCGCCAAGGCCCAAACCGCGAAGCTCCCGCGCGCGCCCCCTGGCGGCGCTCCTGGGAATGGTGACCCCCCCACACCCCAACACACACCCCTGTCTGTCCCCGCCCTGCCCAAACCGAGTTCCCCAGGTACCCCAGACCTGGCGTAGCACCCCGCACAGTGATGTGTGTGTAGGGACCACGGCTCACAACTGTTTATCGTCAATTTCACGCAGCTGTACCCTCGGTACGCCTGGCAAAATTCAGCATGGGTTTTGATCATTCTATCTCGGTCACAAAGTCATACCACAGATAAATGCTTGATTTCTATCCCCTTTGGCGAGGAAGTTGATTACCACCGCCCCCCCTCACCCCCATTCCATTGCCAAAAGGCTAGAATGTTGGCTGATTTTCCTTTATATTAAGAATTAAGCAAAATGAAACAGTGGAATCCTTCCTTCCCCGGAAAAACAGGCAAAGGACTTGAATAGACATTTCTCCAAAGAAGACAAGCCAACAACCATATGAAAAGATACTCAGTAAACATGACTCAACAGAGATGTAAAATCAAAACCACAATGAGATATCACCTCACACCCATTGGGATGGCCATTATCAAGGGGAAAAAATGGAAAATAACAAGTGATGTTGAGGATGCAGAAAAATCGGAATTCATGTGCACTGTTGGCAGGAATGTAAAATGGTGCAAAGCTTCCGTGGAAAACAGTATGGATGTTTCTCCAAAAATTAAACATGGAACTATTGTATGATTCAGCAGTCCCACTCCTGGTACAAATCTAATTCAAAATAGGACCTTGCAGACATATTTATACTGCCATGTTCATTGTAGCTTTATTCACAACAGTCATGAGCTAATGAAGCTCTCAAGCATAGTCAGTGTCAGAATCTGTTACCCCAACAGTGTAACCATGAAAAATGCTTGAAGGATAGAATGCTTGAATGATAGTACCCAGAAAGAGTCAAAAATTATACCTTCTCTCTTAGGGTTTTCTGTGTTTGAAATAGAGACAAAAGTCAAACTACCCACTTGGTTTTGTGGGTCTTTCAGTGTCCCCAGGCCTTGGCAAGACCTCAGAGAGAAACTTCCAATAGGGCCACTTATTGGCAGTTACCCTCTGATCCATGATGGGAGGGCAGATCCTGAAGGTACTGAAGGCAGAGGTAGGGAATAAGTCAGTGATGAGAGAAGGGAAGGCAACTCCACTCTCAGCAACCATGGTGGGAAATTTCAACACTTTATTTATTAATTTTTAACATATTTGTATTTGGCTGCATCTGGGCTTAGTTGCAGCATGCAGGATCTTTGTTGTGTCATACGGGGTCTTCATTCTAGCACACGGATTCCAGTTGTTTTGCACGGGCTCCAGAGCACGAGGGGTCAGCAGTTGTGGCATGCAGGCTTAGTGGCTCCATGACACTTAACCACTGGTGGTGGTTTAGTTGCTAAGTCATGTCCGACTCTTGCAACCCCATGGGCTGTAGCTCCTCTGTCCAAGGGATTCTCCAGGCAAGAATACTGGAGTGGGTAGCCTTTCCCTTCTCCAGGGGATCTTCCCAACCCAGGAATCAAACCCAGGTCTC
The DNA here is from genome assembly GCF_023699985.2 of Odocoileus virginianus. Taxonomy (NCBI): domain Eukaryota; kingdom Metazoa; phylum Chordata; class Mammalia; order Artiodactyla; family Cervidae; genus Odocoileus; species Odocoileus virginianus. The sequence goes on from NC_069699.1 coordinate 4,035,342, forward strand.
CTGCATTGCAGGCAGATTCTTTACCAACTGAGTTACGAGGGAAGCTTGACCACTGGACCACCAGGGAAATCCTGAGAGTTCGACATTTTTAATCACAAGATAACCCCGTAGAAACTGTTATTTCAACTCCTGAGCTTTCAGGTTGGGCTGGAAACTGGTTGCAGTCTCAGGAATGAGTCATTGGCAAGGTTATGGGAGAAACGTTACTTTTTAAAAAGGTTTTCCCAGGACCCTGGGGTCGATGTGGGGTCGATGTAGGATCTCTGAACAACTCACAGGGGGATTGACTGTCAACAGCTCCTGTGTTCCCACTTCCAACTCATTCCTCAGAGCCCCAGGTCTTCAACTGGGGCCCCATCAAACACTGCTGAGGTCCTGAGAAGGACAAGGAATTTCAAGGGGTTTTTGGTAGGAAAAAAGGTCATTTCAGAACATGCAGGGAGAAGGAGACTCAAGAGGGAGGAAATATATGTATACATACAGCCGATTCACATTGTTGTACAAAGAAAGTAACATGACATTGTAAAGCAATTATACTCCCATTAAAAACAAAATATAAAGAACATGCAGGGAAGGAGATTATACGTGTGACCCAAAAAGGAAATGTGAGAATCAGAGGATGAGAGGAAATGCAAATTGAGCTGTGGAAACGGACAGAATGCGTTAGGGTTCACATCACCTCCTTCAGGCACCTTTGCTTTGTCTCCAGGAGCTCTAACCCCCATTTCCAGCAAAGAGGCTGAAAAGGAAGACCGGGGATGGCTACATGCTTTGGAATGTACTTTGGAAAACAGCATCGGCAGTATCATTGGCTGCATCAACATGTGCAGAAGCCATCAATCTTTCTGCTTCCGGGAATAATTGATGGCCATAGGGGACCAGACAGCCTGCTGCTTTCCCCTGATGTCTGGCCCTGAGTTCAACACAATTAGCTAAGTGCTTCTAGAAGTGTGGAGAAGCCTGGGAAGGCAGGCAGCGGCTCGCTGTTAAGTATAAAAGTGCAGAAGAAAAGCGAAGCTTCGGGAAGTCTGCTCTGTACCTGACCCCAAAGCAGGACCAGCACCATCCATTCAAGCTGCTTGAATCCATTCAAGAGCAGAAGTCCCGACTGGGTGGGCGGGGCCCTGCTTTTGGCTTTGGCAGGCTGCTGAAACCTACAACCCCTCCTCAAAAGAATGTTTCTAAGGGCAGAAAATAAATATGCAGGATTACAGAAGCCAGTTATGCTGAAATACCATTACCAACATATTTTAAAAAATAAACAAATTGGTGACAGAGTAGTAACTGTTGTTCATCTTTATTAAACCTTAAATAAGATCCAGTGGTGGGTGTGAGAACTTAGAGTTACGGAAGTAATGAATATTTTAAGATGTCTACAACAATATCTAGATGATGTGAAAATGTACCATCTAGTGGAACAGCTAATTCTACTGTGGTTTTCCGACCTACATTTATCACCAAAAGAAGAGCAAAGCTTCATTTCTATGTTAGTGAAAATAAATGTTTTTTTCACCCAGGTTTATAGATCGCTGCATTTTCTCCATGTGCCTTAGGTTAAGAACTTCTGCTGTAAGTGGGAATTTAAAATGACCATGACCCTCTCCAGTCACTGTGAGTGCTATAGGAAAGCATGCATTCATCTTCTAATTTAGATGTCCTATAAAACCCCCCCAGACCCTGGCCTTATCTGGAATGAAGTGACCCGAAAGGCATCGGATAGTGACAACAACTCCTGCCATCCCAAACCCATCCAAACTAATGGTCATTCGCCCTTTCCCAGATGCCACACAGAAACCCAGTCTACACAGCTTTCTGCCTTTGTTTCCTGAGCTTTCTAGCAATGTCCTCATTTAGGGGTTGGAAAGGGACGGTCACTAAGTCCATGGGACTCACCAGTTGGACTTGTGGACAACCTGTGGCTTTGGCACGGCTTCTCTCTGTGATGTGGTCAGGTTGGTATTTCAGGGTAGTAACTTGGCCTTCAGAACTGAGACCACCGCTTCCGTCCACCTGCTGTAGTCTATTGCCACAGCCACCGTCCTGCCCAGGCCACCACCTGCTCCATCTTTTCTTGCTCCCTCCCAGCTGTTATTCTCAGCGCAATAGCCTGAGGGTTTTCTTTTCTTTTCTTTATTTATTTTTTGGCTGCTCTGGGTCTTCTTTGCTGCACTCGGGCCTTCTCGGGTTGTGGTGAGCAAGGGCTCCTCTCTAGCTGCGGTGCACGGGCTTCCCATTGCGGGGGCTTCTCTTCTTGCTGAGCACAGGCTTTAGGGTGGGCGGGCTCAGAGCTGGGGTGCACAAGCTGAGCCACCCTGCAGCAATGTGGCATCTAGTTCCCTGACCAGGGATTGAACCCATGTCCCTTGCATTGGCAGGCAGATTCTTAACCACTGGGCCATCTGGGAAGTCCCAGATTAATTTTCTTAAAAGAGTTATCCCATCCTGTCACTATCTTCCTGAGAATGGCTCAGTGGTTTTCCACATCACTTAAAACAAGTTTCCATCTCCTCACCACACTGCAGAGTTGGCAACCTGTGTCTGGCTGAATCCACCCCGCACCTGCTTTTGTATGGCAATCATCTGCAGAAATTTGTTTTTTTGTTATTACATAAATACCTACATACAAGTACCTTGATTGTTGTCTCTTGTCTCACAAGGTCTAAAACAGTTACTCTCTGGCCCTTTATAGAAAAGCTTTGCTAGTTTCTGCCAGCCAGGAAACCAGAAACTAGCTGTGGCCATTCAAATGATGGGGGAGGTGTAGGTGAAGGGGGATTCATGCAGAAGCTGAAAGAGCTGAGGAGGCCAAGGACACAGTGAAGCGACGCGGAGATTCCCAGCAGCCAGAAGCGGCCATGCCCTGCAGGGGAAGGGGCCGGGGAGGAGGGATGTGACCGATCGCAGCCGGGAGCTGGAGGCATCCCGAGGGGCCCGAGGGGACACAGACAGCTGTGCCAAGGCCACTGCCCACGGTAGGGCAGAGGGTGAGGGAGAAGACCTGGATTCTACTTGCCGTTTCATAGCCATACCTTCCGCTGCCTAAAGCCACCCGGAGGGCTCTTGACTGAGGGTCTTGGGAAATGTAGTTCCCTGAAAGACAAAGCCGAGGGAGAGAAGGAAAGGTCAGGATGTGGGTATGAGAGCTGACAAGCGCAGGAGCAGCTCCCGGGAAAGTGAGCGTGGCACCTGGCTTGCACATTAGCCATAGAGCTGAAGATGCGGCAGGCCTGGCTTCCGTTGTTGCTCAGTCACTCGGTCTCGTCCGACTCTTTGCGACCCCATGGATGGCGGCACGCCAGGCTTCCCTGTCCTTCACCATCTCCCAGCATTTGCTCAAATTCATGGCCATTGAGTCAGGGATGCTGTCCAACCATCTCATCCTCTGTCATCCCCTTCTCTCACCCTCCATCTTTCTCAGCATCAGGGTCTTTTCCAGTGAGTCAGATCTTCGCATCAGGTGGCCAAAGTATTGGCACTTCAGCTTCAGCATAGCTGGTATTATCCTCACTATTACTATTTTCAACTTTTCTTTTACACTTGGATTCCTGTTTTCAGGCATCCAAGCTGAGTATGAAGATGTAGACAGGAAACAGGACCATAATTGACTTACCCCAAAATTCTGGGGAATAGGATGAAATTAGACCACATCTAGGGGTCCCAAACACACCATGGAGATGAGCCCAAGAATCCACACCAAACCCCCTTCTCCCAGGCAATGAAATCATGTCAAACCTTCCATTGCCAGCCAGAGCATTGGCAGGACCAGGAGTTTGCTATTGCAGAATGCACTCAGAGACACTTAGAGCTGGAGGGGACTTTTTTTTCCTAGAAGTGTGTGTGTTGTTAGTAGAAATGCTTTTCTATCCATTCATGCGCACATCTTCCTTCCCTAGAACTGTCTACCGTGGCCAACCTCTGAAACCACAAGCGTAACAGCTTAGTTTAACAAGCTTCCTCTTTGAAAATGCCAGCCAGTGAGATCAACGATGGGTGTAACAAGACAAAGCGTGTTTGTTGCCAGTAGGGAAAGTTTTGCCACCTGACACATCAGAGACATGGATGAAAAGGTGCACAATCTGAATGTGTGTCTTCAACTCAGGAAGGTCTTCCAAGTGAAGCAGCCAGCTCCCCCACCAGCCCCGAAGAGATGCCTCCACTCTTCTCCAGACCTCCCTCTGCTCTTTGTCCAGTAGTGGTCACCCCCACAACCCTTCTCTGCCAGGCATGCTCATCCTCACTGACTTGATGTTGAAGATATAGTGACACATAGAGTTAAAGGGAAAGAAGGACAAGCCAGGATGATCCCCCACCCAGGTGCCACAGGGAGGCGCCCATCCTGCTCCCCAGCAGGCCCTGAATCTTTTCCAGGGAAAGCCATGGCTGGACTGACAGTCCCACCGCCAAGAAGTGCCTCCTAGAAGGAGCATCTGACTTTCACCAAAACTGCCGGATAAAGCTTCCACCAGTCAAGCCCGTGACTCTCTCCAAGAAAAGCTGCTTTCACTGAGGTCCTCTTCCTGCTTCCCAGAAGCCCGCCTCCTGCTCTGTCAGTTTCCAGTGGACAGTCTTCAGTGAACATCTGCTGAGCTTGGGGGTCACGCTTTCCCTGTCCATTGAGGAGGCTGAAGCAGTTTGCTTCCCCAAGTTCTTCTGATTCTCATCAGGGACCCTCTCTGGTGACCTCACCTGAATGTGATGGTTCACTAGCAGATGATTCAGGAGGAATGACTCCTTTTAAGCTTCTTAAGAAGAACGTGGGCTTCCCAGGTAGCGCTAGTGGTAAAGAACCACCTGCCAATGCAGGAGATGTAAGAGACCCGGGCTCCATCCCTGGGTCGGGAAGGTCCCCTGGAGAGGGCATGGCAGCCCACTCCAGTATTCTTACCTGGAGAATTTCATGGAGAGGAGCCTGGTGAGCTACAGTCTATAAGGTCTCAAAGAGTCAGACACAACCGAAGCAACTTAGCATGTACAAGAAGGACGTAGCCTTGGGAGAGAGGCCAGGGACATACACAGTTCTCCCCTGAGAGAGTGTCCACAGAGCGATCAAAAGAATTCAGAGGGAGATGTCAGTAAACCCACTTGGTGACCAGGAGGATTCAACAATCCGGCTCTGTTTCACCGAGCACTGATGGTTACACACCTGCCTCTCCCACAATAACTAACTCTTACAACTCAGGAGGTAGGCAGTCTTCATAGCCTTGCTGTGTACACAGGGAGACCAAGGTGGACAAAGGCAAGAGGACCTTGATGAAGGCTCCTCGACATCAAGGAATGAGTCTGGAAGAAAAAAATAGGTGAGTAATGCCCTCAAGGCTGTTAGAAAGAAAATAGATTTTCCTAGTATGAGTTCTTCCCAAAGATATAACCTAAGACAAGAAGGTGGGTGCAGGTGGTTTCTTTCTAAGGTGATCCCCAGGAACAGAGGAGGGTTGTACAGAGGAGGGAAAAGAGATAGAAGCATTAAAAAAAAATAAGGTTTCTAATTGGTTGTGGACAGCAGGGCTCAAGTATGCAAAATTTCTGGAGAATCCTTCCAGAAGGAACTCCCATGGGAAGGGTGTTTAAATTAAGGGGTTTCACGCACACGGGAACAGATGCCCGGTCTTTACAGGGACAAGCATGATCAAGCAGGTTTGCAGGGGCCGGGCGATTGCAAAGAGCAGGACAAGGGTGAGTGAGATAAGCTCCAGTTCCTAGTATTGTAAGTCCCCACTTTCTGAGACCACATGACCTACGTGATCCAGACTTTGCCAAGGAGCAAGCTGAGTTGCAGAGGCAGGGGGAGCAGGAGGTTAGGTAAAATTTTAACTTTTCCTCTTCGAGGGAGGGTGAAACCTGCCCCTGCTCTCTATCCTAGGTGTGTGGGCCTGCTGGGTGCCCTCAGCCACGGTCGCAACCCCAGGGGACCCCGGGGGCAGAAAGTACAGACAGAAGACAGAAGATGTGGGTGAATGCAGATTCTGTGGGCAGAAGTGAACAGAAAGCAGGTTCTGAGCTCTCTGGTCACAGCTATCTTATGACAATAAAACCACAGGTGATGCCATGAGGATGTGAGTCCAGGTCCCAGGTGTGCTTGCCCTCCAGGGGACAGGAGGTGGGAGGGGACACTTCAGACAGCAATCAGCAGGACCCAGACAAGCGACTGAGTGCCTGCACCCTGTCTGACCCCCCGAACACCTGCAGAACTTTCCATCCCTCCCTAGACGCCTCCCCCACCTGGAGCTCACAGCTCTCCCGCTGAAATGATAGAAACAAATTCTCAGTTGACGGATGAGGTAAACTGGAGTGGAACAGCCCGTGATGCAAGAGGCCAAAGGCAGCATCTCCTTTTCTCTATTCCACCTGTGAAAAGCCAGCCCTCTGCACCAGGCAGGTCTGTCACTGGGCTCTTGGTGTCTGGCAGTGGAGAACTGCAGTGGAGTGCTTGGACCTTCTCTGTGTCCCTGGGCACGTTATTAACTTCTCTGAACCTCGATTTGTTTCATCTCAGTCAGTCAGTCAGTTCAGTCGCTCAGTCGCATCCGACTCTTTGCGACCCCACGAACCACAGCACACCAGGCCTCCCTGTCCATCACCAACTCCCAGAGTTTACCCAAACCCATGTCCATTGAGTCGGTGATGACATCCAACCATCTCATCCTCTCTCATCCCCTTCTCCTCCTGCCCTCAATCTTTCCCAGCATCAAGGTCTTTTCCAATGAGTTGGCTCTTTGCATCAGGTGGCCAAAGTATTGGAGTTTCAGCTTCAGCATCAGTCCTACCAATGAACACCCAGGACTGATCTCCTTTAGGATGGACTGGTGGGATCTCCTTGCAGCCCAAGGGGCTCTCAAGAGTCTTCTCCAACACCACAGTTCAAAAGCATCAATTCTTCGGCACTCAGCTTTCTTTATAGTCCAACTATATAGTCCAACTATGTTTCATCTCAAGAGGAGGACAAAGATGCCTGCCCAGTAGAGCAGAGTGAGGATGAGATGTTATCCTACCTGGCCCTCAGCCAGCACAGTATGCCGTGTGTAGGGAGCGTTTCATCAAGGATGGAAGGGCATAGTGTATTTTTGAGTTGTTTCAGTTCACTATCAAAGTAGAGAACCAGAGACAGTTATTTATCATTTAAGGACACAGAGTAATGTAATACAGAGAGTGCTGGGCTGGCCAGGCAAAAGATTTCATTTCCCTGCTGTATAATCTTAGGTCTAGGACCCTCTCCAAAGTCAGGTTTTTCTATCATTAATAGAGATCATCACGTTTGCCCAGCTCAAAATACTGCCAAGACTTCACGGAGCTCCCAGATGTAAGGATGCTCTGTGAATCCCAATGCATATAAAAATGTTGTTGTGGTGATGGATATTCATGATAAGGATCCAACCTTCTCCCTCATCATCAGGGGCACAAATGCACCCTGCTAGGACCAGAGCAGGCATTTCATGTCAAGGGCAATGCCATGAGGGGACCGTGTGATTAATATCAGCATCTGTAACAGCTGCTTGGGGTGAGACATTCAGACCATCCGTGTCGAGGACTCGGCTGCAAATTTATTTACATCTGAGGATGACAACCAAGGAAAGCAATTAGGACTTGGGCATCTGCCCTTTAGGGATCCTGACGGCTGGAGCTGAGGCAGTGGCGCTGCAGAAACCTTCACAGAGGCTGCTAACTGCTAACGAACTTCCTTTCACATTGACTCAGTCTCACTGTCTCTTAATATGTCAAACAAGTCATGTCTGTCTCCCAGTCCGTCATCTGTTCTCAAATTACAACCGCTGCAGTGCTGAAGGGAAAAGTGATCAGGGGATAAAGGTACAGGGGGCCAGGGGTCTAAAGGACTGATATGCTCAGAGTTCTTTACAGCCACCAATTAATGAGCCCCGGCAACAACCTGGAAAGTAGGTCAATACTATTATCCCTGCTTTGTGGATGAGAAAGCGGGCTTCAGAAGAACGGCTCGCCCAAGGCTGTCATCCATCAGAAGAGCTGATGCAGCATTAGATGGAAGAGTTCCTGACTCCAAGTCCTTGGCCGAGTGTGTGCTTCCTCAGTGAGCTGATCAGTAAATGAAGGAGACTTACTGACTGCACTCTAAAATGATGCATGAACCCCCTCCCGCGTGCTGTGGCAGATGCTAGGTTCAATTTAGATCCCAAAGCTGGGAGAGCTTTTAAAAACAGATCCTGAAACCTGAATAATCCAAGAAAATACCTTTGGATGCACTGCTTCCTTTGGAAGACAAAGAGGTAGGTGTGTCCTCAGAGTGGACTTTGTTTTGACTGCCTAACATCTGAATAGCTTCTTGTCCAGAGGCGAAGAGAGGTTGGCAGGGCTCCCTTCCTTTCCCCACCTCCCCAGGCTACCTACCCCAGTGTGGGCAGGCTGTCACCTCAGTCTTGTCTGGTTCTTTGCAACCCTATGGACTGTAACCCACCAGGCTCCTCCATCCATGGGATTCTCCAGGCAAGAATACTGGAGTGGGTTGCCATGCCTTCTTCCAGGAGATCTTCCCAACCCAGGGATCGAGCTGGGGTCTCTTACGTCTGTCTCCTGCATTGGCAGGAGGGTTCTTTACTGTTGCTCACACCTGGGAAGCCCAAAAGAAGCTTAATTAGAGCCAGTGTGTAGTACTGGGGGAGCAAAGCTGGGGGTTGGGGGCCCTGACTCTGCAAAGGTGCTCAGTGGTGACAAGCCTCATGAGACTGTCCCCAGAGCAAGTCTTTGAGGGGAGGGGCGGTGTATCACCTCCCTGGTCTTCCCAAAGCCTGTGCTCCAGTTTTCCAATCAATTCCAATAGACTTTCCTGCCTCGAGTTAACTGGACCCTCTTTCTGTTATTTGAAACCCAGGCCATAGTTTTTCACCTGGAAATGTAAGCGCTTGCCAAGGGTATGGAGAGAAGGCAATGGCACCCCACTCCAGTACTGTTGCCTGGAAAATCCCATGGACAGGGGAGCCTGATGGGCTGACGTCTATGGGGTCGCACAGAGTCAGACACGACTGAAGCGACTTAGCAGCAGCAGCAGCCAAGGGTATGAAAACTGCCAGTTGCAGATCCCATATGCTGCTGGTGGAAAGACGAACGGGCAATAATACCAGGGAGGGCAACTTGGCAAAGCTGTCATGGATTCCTTAACCCAGCTCTCCACCTTGGAGAATTTATCCAACGTGTGTGTGCGCATGCTTAGTCGCGTTCATGGAATTTTTCAGGCAAGAATGCTGGAGTGAGTTGTCATTTCCTCCTCCAGGGGATCTTCCCAACTCAGGAATTGAACCTGCATCTCCTGTGTCTCCTGCACTGTAGGCAGACTCTTTATCCACTGAACCACTGTGGAGTCCACATGAATACTTACACAATTGCAAAGCTACTTATGAAGTCGTTTTGCACTTGTGTACCTGTGAGCAGGATTAGTCACTGTAGTAGCATTTGTAATAGCAAAATATTTGAAAGGCTCCAAAGGTCCATTACTAGCAGACTGATTAGATAAATTACAGTATATACACAGGATGGAAAGCTGCCCAGCTCTTTTCTTAATGGGACATTTTTTATGTGTTGATATGAAAAATCCCCCCAATAAGCCAGTAAGTTAAAAAAAGATTCATAACAATGTACATAATATGATACCTTTTATAATAGTAGGAGAAAAATAAGAATCCGTATTTGTTCTTGCTTCCATACACACAAGGAAACTCCAGAAGTAAACAAAAGAAGCTAAAAACAGTAGTTTCCTATTGGGAGGGGAGGGAGGCAAATATGAAAACAAAACAGGAGGTTGAATATTTTTCACTGGGTGCCTTTTTATAATGTTAAGTTTTTTAATCATGTCAATAGGCATCTATTCAAAAAGCTAATTTTAAAAAGGCCACCCCAGAGAGTGAAATTCAGCAGACAAAAGACTCATTTGACTGTCCTTGCCTTCACACCAACCCACCCATCACCCTCAGCATGTGGACAAAGTACACTGGTAAACAGTACCTGCGGCTCGTCAGATTCCAGGTGGTGACTTTCCTGGCTGTCCAGTAGCTAAGACTTCTCACTCCCAGTGCAGGGGGCCAGGGTTCAATCCCTGGTCAGAGATCTAGACCCCGCATGCCACAATTAAGAGTTTGCATGCCACAGCTAAATCATCCAGCATGCCACAATGAAGATCGAACATCCTATGTGCATCAGCTAAGACCTGGGGCAGCGAAATAAATAAATAAGTGTTTTTAAAAAAATATTCCAAGGTATGCAAAAGCCTGCCTCTGAGACTTTTCACTGGAGAATGGCTTGTCTACCATGGGAACAGAATCTGCTTCAGTGTTGAGTTTAAAAGACAAAATAGGTTGCTGAAAACCAAGAAGATGGTTTCTAATGCAAAAGAAAAAGAAGATTCATAGCATCCTTTATTTGTAGAATCCAGAGAAATTACATTTCAGAGACGTCTATGCTCCTTAGAAGGGCGTCTCCAAGACATACAATGCATTGTGCCCTGCCGTCAAGGGACCCCCCTCCCTCAGAAACAGGGAGGTAGCTCGTCCCCCACCAGCTACTGGGAAATATGGGGTCCTGGCAAATTACCTGCATCAGTGGAGTATGTCTGGGGGGATGATTTTACAGATACTGCCTAATGAAGGCATTTGAGCTTTCTTTCCAGCAGGTCCACTGATCAAACTCAGACGAAGGTCCCCAAGATAAAATGTACTTATTTATCCTCTAAGTCATCTACTTGAAAATCAATAATATTTCAAATTTAATGAGTTGTAAGACAAGTAAATTAGAGTTTGGAGTAAGCCATATTGATTAGATGGTTCTGTCAACTGGAACCCATAACTTTCCTCTGTAATTAAGTATTCCATGGTCGTGTACGATGCACTCAACACTGGTTGCTTTCATGAGGAGATCACAACTCTGGCCATTCCTGAAATGAGAGCGTTTCCATGGCCAGGGAAACATCCGCGCCCACCCTGCCCAACTGTGCCACTGCCCTCTTTCCCAGCAGCTGCAGGCTTCAGTGACAAGTGGCTTTCCCAGGCACTAATCACCCTTCGCTTCAGTCACAGGGCCTCTGCAAATTTGAACATCAAAATGAAGAATGGCAATTTTTAAAAAATTTTTAAATTAGAAAAATAAAAAAGCATCATGGAAGAAATTGCCTTCAGTAACAGAATATGCATGGAATGATGTGTAACTGTTAGAAGCTCTTTCAAGCTCCCCTAGCAGTTTGCATTTCATAGAAGCTTGAGGATGGGCAAAGTCGATTTGTCACCAAGTTGACTACAAAAGGGACAGAAAGGCAGAATTTAAAACATCCACTGTCACCATTCAACATCAAACATCCTACCTTTCAACACCAAATCACCTTGCCTACATCAATCTTTCCTGCCCATTCTGAAGGGAACCTTATTTCTTAGATCTGAGTAATGGTAGCTTTTTAGTTAATTAATTTCATTAATGTGAGGTGGAATCTCTGACCTGGTAGGAGTCCTGGATCTTTGAAGGGAAGGGACCCCCGCCCCCAGCCCATTTGGCTCAAGAAGAAAAATTCAGAGATTGTGTGAGACATTGAACCACAAAGCAAACCCTCCGCTGGTTTGAATGGGAAAAGCAGAAACACAAACAGCACTCTCTACAGACCATGGTGTGGTGCAGGCGTCACTCGGGGGCTTGTCCGAGATGCAAGCTTTCCAGCCCCTCTCCCAAAGCAGCAGACTGAATCTGCACTGAGGTAAGATTCCCAGGTGATTTTTGTACTCATTTGGGTTTGCATAGCACACCTAGGTTTGCACTGTAGCTCTGCTCTTACTAATCATATGATCTTAGCCAAGTTACACAGTCTCTGTGTATTTTTAGGCCCCATGTGCAATATATGGGGCTTTCATCGTAGCTCAGTCCATAAAGAATCCGCCTGTGGATGCCTGCAATGCCGGAGACCTGGGTTTGATTCCTGGGTTGGGAAGATCCCTTGGAGAAGGAAATGGAAATCCACTCCAGTATTCTTGCCTAGAAAATTCCATGGACAGAGGAGCCTGGTGGACTACAGTCCATAGGGTTGCAAGAATTGGACACAACTAAATGACTCAACCACCACCATGCAATATATAATCTTGAGTGGCAGAAGCAGATTAGCAGAAGAGAAAGAAAAGAGATCTGGAGACTGAAGAGAGAGAAAGAAGCACCTTACACTATGGTAGAATGTCTGAAGCTCAAGCAGCAGAAATGATTAGGTGTCTTATTCAAGAATACAGAAATCCAGTATTATTGGTGTTGTCTATCCCATACAAATCTCTGCTTAAAGCAATCACACAGTTCATATGGGGGATATCTAGGGAAATAACAGAGAGAAAGACACTCAAAGAGAAAGAGCCATCAACTCTCATTTGGGTGGATACTGCTATAGAAAAAGAATGTAAGCAGAGAATAAAGATTCAGTAAAAGCCAGAAATCAAGATCAGAGATGACCGAGAGAAATGCAAAGCTGTTGGAAATGATAGAAATCTTGGGGAGGACACGGACTTCCTAAACCAGCAGTCCCCAATCTTTTTGGCACCAGGGACCAGTTTGGTGGAAGAATTTTTCCATGGATAGTGGGAGGCGGTGGTTTGGGAATGATCCAAAAGCATTGCATTTATTATAATCTGTATTTGCAGCCACTCCCCACGTTAGCATCACCATTTCAGCTCCACCTCAAATCATCAGGCATTTGATTCTTATAAGGAGCATGCAACCTAAACCCCTTGCATGCACCATTCAGTCAGGTTTGGGCTCCTATGAGACTCTAATGCTGCTGCTGATCTGACAGGAGGTGGAGCTTGGGTGGTAATGCCAGTGATGGGAAGCAGTTGTCAATACAGATGAAGCTTTGCTCATGTGCCCACCGCTCATCTCCAGCTGTGTGGTCCAGTTCCTAGCAGGCCACAAAACAGTACCAGTTTGTGGCCCAGGAGTTGGGGACCCCCTTTTAACCCATGAGAAATAAGGATGGGGGTCTATTTTCTCCAGAGCAAAGGTGAACTCAGCAGATTTCAGGGTGCACATTCAGTACATGGTGAGATTATTATTAGCCCTGACAGGCTGGCATCTCAACCCCAACCATATATCTACTCTTCCCCCGTGGTGGAGCCTTTGGAGTGGAAACCTCACCAGCAATGGGGAAATGTCAGAGAAGCCAAATGGCAGTCTGACACCCACCAGGTTTGCAAACAGACTTTTGCCTTAGAGGGTTTCCAGCTTCAGCACTAACAAAGAAGCTTCAGCTCATGGGTCTTGAAGAGCATTTCTAAAATATAAAAGGAAAAACATGGCCTCTGTCTAACATGATTCTATTAAAACCCCCCATTTTCAGAATCCTAATATGTGTGACCCAAGAGTCAAGGGATTTGAAGAAGACTGTGGGCTCATGGGGAGACTGTAGGTGTGAGCCTGAGGCTCACATAGTAATATGTGCACATATTAATGACTCCCTCCAGCCCCTTTCAGGATTCCACAGAGCTATCAGTCAGGAGAAACTAGAGAGAATTCAAATTAAACCAAGTGACTGCATCACACAACATTTAGGAGCGCACAGATTTTCTCTTTTTCAGACGGCCTCTTAGAGGCGTGATGGCTGTTAACACAGAGAGATCAGTTACAAAGAACCAGCATCATCCAATGTTAGGCTTTCTGGCCCCCCAGGAAAATCTTTTAAGCTTTCAAAGCTTAAAATGAAGAAAACCTTCTTGAGAGAGACCATCAGAGTTCATTCGTCCCATTAAATACCCCTGATTCTCTTGGCGTGATTACTTTCTGGAAATGTTTAAGATTCATAATGTGTCCTCTTTTTCCATGAAATAGAGGAAAATTACTTAAGAGTTGAGAACTTATTTATCTGGCTGACTCATATTCTTTCTTCCAGTCTCAGCTCAAGTATTTTATCCTTGGAGAAGCTTCTCCTGACACACACCCGCCCCTCCACTGGGCTGGAGGAAGTTGTCTTGTTTCTGAATGTCTTTAGCAGTGTCCTCATGTCACTACCTTATAACTTCTTATTTTTTTAATTTATTATCACTTTCTAAAAATATTTACTTATTTGGCTGCATTGGGTCTTAGTTGCATCATGTGGACTCTCACTAAGGTGCGCAGGCTCTATAGTTGTGGCACACGGGCTTAGCTGCCCTGAGGCATGTGGAATCTTAGTTCTCGGACCAGGGATCAAACTCGTGTCCTGTTCATTAGAAGGTGGATTCTTGACCACTGGACCACCAGGTAAGTCCCCATAACTTCTTATTTTATGTTGAGGTTATCTTTACCTGTCTGCCTCTCCTGCAATACTGTATACTCTTCACTACTGTACCCCTAACACCCGACACTATGCCTGGCACAAGACAGAAAATCAGTATTTGTGGAACTGTTAAAATCAGCAGAAAACTAATGGAAAAGGATTCCAGTAGCCCAGAATCTGTGTTACAATAATTAGAGACTTCTGTTGCTTTCTTCCTAGGAACATTAGACTCTTCTTCCAGCTTCATGGCAATCTATCTAAAGAAGATGGTTTCCTTGAAATATGGAGACAACTAAAAATTCTCAAAACCAGCCTATGCTGTAAGCTAAATTGGTGAGGGGACTTGTCTTTCCTATTTGGCCTTGTCCAGGTCTGGGTGCAGGGTCTGCCCTTGGCAGCCACCAGCAGTGGAGAGAAGGATACGATACGTCACCCAGACCCCCTGCAAGGAAGACCCTGCTGTCCTCTGCACATAGCCTTCAGTCATAGACACCTTCAGAAACGTCTTCAGCTGTGCCTTCTCTTTGCCTGAGGTCATGGTCTTCCCAGGACAGCCCTCATTCCATGAATGAGCTAGGCGAGGGGACAGAGGCACAGCCATTCTGACCACATGTGCCCACAGGACAACCCCAACAGAAACATCTGCCCCAAGTCCCCCCAGTGACTTCCAGTTTGTCCATGTCATGGTGTGACTCCTCCCTCTATCCAATAAATATTTGTCCCTAAAAGAGTATTTATACTTTGCTGCTCAAACTCCAACTCATGTCTGCTCCAAGAGAACCTGACCAACAACCAACAAATGTTTGTTGAATGAATGAATGATCAAAAAAAAAAGAATCTATAAATAGATTAGGGCTTCCTTGGTGAATCAGTGGTAAAGAATATGCCTGCAATGCAGGAGAGATGTGTAGGAGATGTGGGTTCAGTTCCTAGGTTGTAAAGATCCCCTGGAGAAGGAAATGGCAACCCCCTCCAGTATTCTTGTCTGGGAAATCCCATGGACAGAGAAGCCTGGTAGGCTACAGTCCATGGGACTGCAAAAGAGTCGGATACAACTCAGTGACTAAAACACAACATAAATAAATGTACAAACAAAGAAGTAAAAGATGTAACTAGAAAATATTTCAACTGCAGTAAAGGACTGCCACTGTCACCTAAAGATACAGCTGGAACCACTGGGGGCTGACTCCCCAAACAGCCCCACCTAGACAGTGGAAGCCAGCATCCATTCCTGACCGTGTCCTCCGTCAATTGTCATGACATCTCACATCATCCTTCCAGTATCCCTGTCGGGTGGAAATTCATCAGCCTCACTTTTAAAAAAGGAAAGGAGGCTCTCAGAGGAGAAAGAGCTTGCTCAGTTATCACACAGCTAAGTGAATTGCAAAGTTGGGATACAAAGCCTTCTGCCTGGTTCCAAGGAAAGTTACTCCACAGTTCCTATCATCTTCCACCATTGATAGCAAATGTACCCTCTGCAATATGGTCAAACAGACTGGCTGAAAGCAAATATTCGGCTGAACATTATCTTCTATCCAGCTGGCTGCTCCAATAAGAAATTGTTACCCTTATTCCAGACACACCAGCTCATCCCTCTGTGGACAAACATGCTACCTGGACAGTTCCAGTTTCCATTCTGGTCACAGTGACATGTGCAAGGCTGCTTTTCTATGTGATGAATAATAGTAATATTTAATATCAGTAATGATAAAATAGTAGTTTAAAAACCACCTTTATTTGCTTAAGAATCACAAGGAAATTTCTTGTAACATTTACCTAAAATGAGGATGGAATGTTGTCTAATAATTATGCAATGATATAGCTTAATTTCACACATTAAAAAATAGACTGAGGAGAAAGACTATTGGAAGCCCTCACTTGCTCTGATCTTTTTGGGAAAAAAAAATGACAAAGTCACCATCCTTGCATCCCTGAAATAAATTCCACCCAACCATTACAAGATGAGTCAGGAATGAAACTGGATCACTTATAGAGACGTGGGTGGACCTAGAGACTGTCATACAGAATGAAGTAGGTCAGAAAGAGAAACACAAACATCGTGTATTAATACATATATGTGGAATCTAGAAAAATGGTATAAGCTGATTTTATTTGCAAACAGAAATTGAGACACAGACAAACGTATGAAGAAATGTATGGACACAAAGTGGGGAAAAGGAGGAGAGGGATGAGCTGGGGGCCTGGGACGGACACACACACACTACTGTGTATAAAATAGAAAGCTGCTGAGAACCTACCGCAGAGCACACGGAACTCTACTCGACGCTCTGTGATAACCTATATGAAAGAAGAACCTGAGAAAGAAGAGATATATGCATGTGTGCCCAGCTGCTCAGTCACGTCTGCCTCTTTGCAGCCCCACGGACTGTAGCCCACCAGGCTCCTCTGTCCATGGGATTTTCCAAGCAAGAATACTGGAGTGGGTTGCCATTTTCTTCTCCCGGGATCTCACCCACCCAGGGATTGAACCCATGTCTCTTGCGTCTCCTGCATTGGCAGGTGGATCCTTTGTCACTAGCACCACCTGGGAAGCCCCAGATACACGCATGTGTGTAACTGAATCACTTTGTTGTACACCTGAAACTAGCACAACATTGTGAATCCACTCTGCTCCAATAAAATGAAGTTTTCTTGAAAAGCAGGGGTCATTCCTATCAGCCAGGGTGTGGAGATGTTCAGTCATTGTAGTTTGGACAATGGTCGCGTGTGGTCAGCATGCAGACATGGTCGTGAAGTGGTCTCGTCTTTGCCATGAGCTGTCACAGTGACTGAGGAGCCGGGGCTGGCCCTGATCTCCTGCGCAGTCACTATGACCAGCAGGAGGGCCCTAAAGTCCTGCTGTGATGCTGGTGGGTCAGGGAGGCCACGGTGTCTTTTCTTCTTATAGCACACACACAGCCAGTTATCATAGAAACTCGACTTGATGCTTTCATCATTCATCCCAAGAGGTGATCAAAATAACTCGATAGAACCAAAAAAAAGCTTTGTTATAAAATCACCAATAGTAAGCAATGAAGAGTAGAACATAGAGCTCTCTCCACATACGCGTTATAAATGTGCTTACACAATATCAAAAACAATTACCAGTGGGACATAAGCAATATAATAAGGACCTAGTCATAATTAATAGGAATAGAAAACCTCATATTAGCAAGTCAAGAAGGAAAAACTAGAGGGTGGGACGAAGTTAAAATGCATGACCTTTTTCATTTTAAAGAAGCCCAAACACAGCAGTTCCTTTTGTTGCTGTTACTGTTGTTGTTGTTTGGAGAAATATACCTGCCAAAGGTGGTTGATAAACTTAATGAAAACTACTTACAGTGTGAACAAAAGCAGAATATTTACCTTCCACTTGGTTGGGGGAAAGAAAAGCCAAAAAAAGAAAAAAGTGTAGCCTAAAACGGAAAACAAAATAAGCAAATATTTTGCTTATTTGCTAGCAAATTTGCTAACAAATATTATGGCTTATTTGCCAGTGCAGGAGATGCAAGAGACATGGATTCAATCCCTGGATGGGTAAGATCCCTGGAGAAGAAAATAGCATTTTTGTCACAAACAAAATGCCTGCAGACCAAACACCCCTCCTTTTTTGCAGCCTGTCCCTGCTTCCAGGGCGCCCGGATTCACCCACTATTTCTTACAGCATCACAAGCAGTCCACTACTTGGCCTTGGCCCCCCGATTGATTCTCTGCAGAGTGGGGACCTCCACCTGGGTGGGTCTCAGTCCAGAGATTTTTTTCCAAGAACAAAATTGTGGAGTTGTGCATGGGTTTAGGGCTTCCCAGGTGGCACTAGTGGTAAAGAACCCAACTGCCAATGCAGGAGACACGAGAGACTCAGGTTTGATCCTTGGGTTGGGAACATCCCTGGAGGACGGAATGGCAACTCAGTCCAGTATTCTTGCCTGGAGAACCCCACGGACAGAGGATCTTGGCAGGTTATAGTCCATAGGGTCGCATAGAGTCGGACATGACTGAAGCAACTTAGCATCAGCAGTAGCATGGGTTTATCTATAAAATTATTAAATTCACAGTAATGAGAGACTTGATAAATAATTAAGTTCCACACATACAATAGAATAATATATAGCTATTAAAAATTATGAATGAAATAACATTGAAATAGGTTTTCAGGACACTACGGAACACACAAGTAGATTGTAAAACAAGATGTATGGGCATATCAGGGGATGATATTGTTATTAAAATACTGATAGGCATGAGCATAATATGAACCCAGGTTCACATAGAGGTGTAGACATAGGTGGAGTCAGGTACAAAGATACTCACAGATGTGGACACAGGCCAAATGTTAGGAGCGGTTGCCTCTGTGTTGTGGGATTATACACTATCTTTATTTTTCTTCTTTCCTATCTCTATTTTATTTTTACCAGAAACACAATTTTTTCAATAAGGAAGGATTAGTTGTCGCCCAGGTGTGTTTCCATGGAGCTCTGCACCTCTATGAGCAGATGCCCCGCTCACCTCCAATTGTCTGCGGAGTGGGCTCTCTCTGGATCATGGTCCTGGGAGGCAGGACCGCCCTGTTCTCAGTGCAGACACAGTGCCATATGCTGAGCTGTCAGTGAGGACATATTTGCAGAGCTCAACTGAATGCACTGAATTGTCACAGACAGACGCTGGGCAAACAGACATCTAAGCCATTCCCCAGGAAAGAGAAAATGTGATTGATCCTAACTGACCTTAGCTAGTTAAGGGTTTCCCCAGTGGCTCCATGGTAGAATCCACCTGCCAAAGCAGGAGACCCGGGTTCGATCCCGGGGTTGGGAAGATCCCCTGGAGAAAGAAATGGCAACCCTCTCTAGTATTCTTGCCTGGGAAATACCATGGACAGAACAGCCTGGCAAGCTACAGAGCATGGGGTGGCAAAGAGTCAGACACGACTAAGCACACACTCAAATAAAATTGACCAGGTTTCGATCTGACCAGAGACCTCAGGACTCATTTGTCCAATGAAGCAGGAATTGCGGGTGTTAAGGGAAAGATGAACAAACCCCTGGAAGCGTTCATGAGGCCTGATGGCCACTTCTCCAGGCGGTCTTCCTAGCCTATTGGTGCAGGTGTAGCCCTGATGATTTATCCAGCTGGCATCAAGTCCTTTCAGGTAATTCAGAGGGAGAGTTTTTCATGAAACTGTTTGGGGAATGGAGCAAGTCCCCAGATGGGCATATCAGCAGAAATTATTTTTCACTTTATCCCCACGTGTTCGTGTCTTTCTATAATAATACTACTCTCTGAAACGTGTGCGCTGGCTTTTCCCTTAAGACACATAGTTCTTTCACACATATTGAGCCTAGTTTTCCCATTCTTCAAGTTTCTCTCCGAGAGTGAGATCTTTGAAAGACATGTTAGTTCTATAAAGCGTCTAGACGTTAATTTACTTACAGATGGCTATTGCTGAAGGAACGAAGGCAGTTTAGCACCGTCTGGCTGTTTGGGCTTCCAGAGGCACACAGCCTCACTGTGACTCACAGCATCCTTATAAAACATGTGCAAAAGAGTGAGTGGCAAGAGAAACATCACACCAATGTAGAAACCAAGGGTTGTGAACTGCGATGCCTGCCTAGTGCCATGAGCCTCTGTAGTGTGTTGAATGGTGACCTCCAAAATGTACCTCCACCTGAAGCTCCCATGTGTCCTCATTAGGCCTGAGGTCTTTGCCAATGGAATTCAGGTAAGAATTTCAAGACCAGACTGTCTTGGATTCGAGTGGGCACTAAATCCAATGACAAGCCCTTAGATGAGAAGGGAAAGGGAGACTGACTGAAAAACACACGGGAAGAAAGTCGTAGGAAGACAGAGGCAGAGACTGGAGATATGTGGCCACAAGCCAAGGGATGCAGGAGCCACCAGCAGCTGGAAGAGGCCAGGAAGGGTTCTCCCCAGAGGGCCCTGGAAGGAGCAGGGCCCTGCTGACAGCTAGATTCTGGTCTCCAAAACTGTGAGAGAACCACTTCTGTTATTCTAAGCTACCAAGTTTATGGTGATTTGTTGCAGCAGCCCTGGGAAATGAATATTTTCCTAAAATCACAATTCCAGAACACAGCAAACAGATTTGAACCAGTCATAGGAGCTGATGGGACTGTGTGTTTGTTCACAAGCAAACATGTGCTTAATTTTTCAGCCCTGACTTTTCCCTGTGTATGCCCCCAAATTGGTGACATGAGCAAGACAAGGCTGAAAATGTGAAAAGCTGGGTTTAAGTTTGGGAAGCATGCTTTCTTTCTCTTCTAACCCATCTCACCCTGAGACACTACCCAATATTTAACCACATCACCAATCTTGGAAGACAGGAATGTATAAGTTAAGAACATGGGCTACAGAGTTGACCAGACCTATCACTCCTAGAACTGTGTGCCTTTGGCCAAGCTGCTTCACTTCCCTGCGCTTCAGTTTGTCTGTAAATTTGAGCAATACTTGCAATAAACTTAACAGAGGGCCAGGCACACAGTACTCAAGGTTGAAAGTGTTTAGTCAGCATTGAAATGGATATATAAAGACCAAGAGGTAAATATAGGGATTGAAAGCAGTAAGTAGCAGATAGGAGAAAAGTACAATGCAACTCTGACCACCACACTCCATTTCCCATTTTATTCATCACTGAGGTTGGAGGTGAGTGATCAGATTAGGGAAGATAAAAATTAGGACTTCCCTGGCAATCCAGTGGTTAAGACTCTGTGCTTCCAATGCAGAGGGTGAGGGTTCGATCCCTGATTGGAAGCTAAGATCCCACATGCCACACACAGTGTGGCAAAAAAAAATTTTTTTTTTAATTTTTTAAAAAATTGGCAAGTTGGAAGAGTGGATAAAGTTGATGGGAAAAACAGGACGAACCACTACCAAGAAGAGAATCCCAAGGAAAGGCACCTAGTAATCTTTAGTTATTGCCATTGGTACTGTTGAATCAAGATATACCATTGCTGACCTTGGCTTCAACAAAGAAACTCTGGCACAACTCAAGCAGCTCAGTCCAGAGACAGAGCTATGAAAAGAGAATAAACTGAAGAGCAAACGAAACTTATTTTTAACATAGTGTCTTGAAGGTGATAACAGAAAGGACTAGGCTTCGAGGACCACCCTTGTGGCCAGTTAGTAATATGACCTTGGACAAAGTCAGCCCTTGGTTTAGTTCTCCCATCTATGAAAGGGGGGAATTTTTTCTCTCCCTCCCTCTCTCCCAGCTGGGATGGGAGCAGATCCAAGATAGAACTTTGTGTGACAGGAGCTCTCTTTGAGAGGAAAATGCTCTCACAATGGTAGGTAATCTGCACCTTTCTGATGGCACATCTCCTCCACAATGAGAAAGCCTCCCTCTGAAGTGCTGCCGGCTGTGGATTATCACAGAGCTGGGTTTTCAGGTCATTTCTCCCTCCTGGTATCAGGCGCTGATCAGCAAATGGGTTTATGAAGAGGGACTGCTTGCCTGCTACTGTTCATAATTTCCCAGGCAGGAACGGCAGCCAGAAGTGACAGCCAAGCCTCCCAGGAGAATTGCTGAATTTGCCAAGGAGCGAAAATGCACTTCGTAGTTTACGGATTAAACCATTATGCTCCCTGCTGTCACCGTCTCCATTTACAGACCCTCAGAGCCTCTGAATGTTAAGATCTTCTGAGGGTCCTGCAGGCTATAAGCCCTTAGCGGGCCCTCCCCTCCCTCCTTCCCCCCTACCCACAGTGTAACCACCGTCAGTGTACGTTCTATATCCAGTCACAGGAAATTTACAGTGGTGCAGTCACTCTAACTCTTCACCTTTCAAATGTGGGCACTGGGGTCCGGAGACGTGAAAACCTCCAGCAAGATCACAGGAAAGATTAAAGGCAAGGGCAACAGTGGGTCCTAGGATCCCTCGGCCGATGCCTTCCCTTGGACACCCCAGAAAACGACCTGTGTTATTGAGTCTGATCTCTCATCCCCACCCCCTTCACGGTCACAACCTGAATCAATGCAAGGAACTCCGAGCTCCAGGGAAGACCAAGACTTCACGGGCACCTGGTTGATCCCAAAGAGAGGCTGCCTTCCTGGGACTGATTATTTGGTTCTGGCTTCCGGTTGTGCAGCAAAATTCATCTTAATTGTGTCCCCTTCAGCGTTCCCTCTTCCCTGGAGTCAAGGTGAAGGTACAGACCTTCCATAGCTCTTCCCTCAGGAAATATGCTCATGGGCATCAAGAGTCCAATGATATACTCTGGTGAAGTATTATTTGTTGGAGAAATATCAAAAGGAACTGGAAGAAATGAGGGCCATCTGTGACCCCAAACTTTCCCCCCCCAGTGGCCTCTTCCACGAGAGTGGAGGTTTTGGTATCTTTCTGGGGTCTACTTCCCAGTAACCCTACCAGTCACCACCATCCACCCTCTCTTCTAGCATCTGTCTTGTGTTCTATGGAGCTTAGTCCTTCACCTTGAAATGCACAGGCCTGCCACCTGCTTTAAGGCCAACAAAATGACTACGTCTTGTCTTGCTTTATTCACAGCCTCTTTTCTGGATTCCTCTGTCCTGTTCTTCCCAATCAGCCTCTCAACCTCCTCCTGCTCCCAACCTCCTATCCCTTGGGCACTAATACCAGCACTGTGATTCACTCTGAGATTCACCTCAAACATCTTTTATTCAAGTAACCAAGAAAAAACAGCAATCATTTGCTATATTAGGTGCCCGACTAGAGATTATTCAAGAGCAAGCAAAATAGACATGGTCCCCATAACCTCTTTCTGCATCTCCATTTCCTCATCTGTAAAACAGGGGCAGAGGACAATAATATCAACCTCACGCAGTCCCTGAGATGATCAAATGAGTTAATTTGGCCTTGAAAGAGGGCCCGGCACGAAGAAAGTATCTAATGCATGTTAGCTGTCATTGTGATTGTTCTGATTGTTGTCTATAAGGACAGAGGTTTATCAAGGCATCATAGAAGCAAAGGTAAAATTCTCTAAGCGGTTCTACACCATGCTAGGAGGGTGTCTGCCAGGGGAGGTAAGCTGCTCAGGGAGATCAGAGCAGACTGTCTGGAGAAAGTGACCTGTAAGCTAAGATCAGAAGGAAGAGTGGACAATGGTGAGCACAGAGAGAGGAGGAAAGGCCTCAAGACAGAGGAAATAGATGATGCAAAGGTCCTGACATGGGAAAACACATGATGAGTTCAAAGGCCTCCAGGAAGGCACATGGGTCTACTACAGAGGCAGGATGCAACGAGAGACAGGGGACTCATATAGGGTCAGAGCAAGCAGAGCCTCTTGGAATATCTTTGGGAGTTTTCTTTATCCCAAGTAACACTAGGAAATACTGTGATAGTTAAGGAGTAGGGGTGATGCAATCAAATTTGCACATTGGAGAAAAATCAGTCTGTTCGGAATCCTTTCCAACATTGATCTTAGAGGTTCTCCTCAACGATGACTTCTACTGGGCCAAAGCTGCTTTGGACGATTATGCAGGTTGCCACTGTACCATTTCAGAGACTGCTGTGGAGACACCACTCACACAGACACTTCCGTAGACCTAGACCCGTGCAGTGTCCACTCTGCACATCAGGGGTAGCAGCCTTCCATCTGTGCTCTTGGATTTAGTTTCTCCCCAGAGCTCTAGTTACACCTTGCAGCCATCAGACCTGGGGTAGGAAACGCTATCCAACACCTGGGTGAGGAACTTTAAATGGAGGAGCTGTTTACAGAGGCGCTGGTGGGCTGGCAAGCCTATGTGTGATGCTCTGGTGCTCAGAGACCAGCATCAGCTGGGTGGGGGGCAGTCATCGCACCAGCCTCACTCTCAGGGCGCCAACACCCCGTGAGAAACTCTGCCTGCACCCTACCTTCGTGCTCCCCTCCCCATCTCCTCCTCCCTACCAAGAGCCAGCATTTGAATCTCATTTCACAAAGGCAAGATTCTCTGATGCCCTGCCCCGTATCCTTTCATACTCCAGTGTTAATTCTCAGATCTGAGTCCTCCGGCTCAAACTAAGCGTATTTCAAGCTGTGCCTTTTTGGAGACACAGAATAAAAGTCCTTTTTATCTCAAGTACCTGGTTCACACCAATCAAAATCAACTAGGCTTTCAGACTATTGTTGCAGGCGTGGACTCGCAAAACCCTTAAAAGTCAGAAATAACAATGATCTCTTTGTTCTATCCTGTATCCAGCCGCTTCCTAAAGCAAAGAATACTATTCACTGGGATGGAGGGTGCGGGGAGAGGTGAAGGATATCCAGAAGCATCTGGGGATTCCTGAAGTGAAAGTACATCTTTTAAAAAACCCCAATCTGCTCTGTTTGCAAGTCTGAAAGGCGCCACTTGATAGGGAAGCAGGAGGGGCTGAGGGGCTCACGCTAACCCTCTTCCTGGGACTGTCTGCTTCTTAAGAAGGACAAGACATGTGATCCTGTTTAAGCTCCCTAAAGTATAGTCCCAGTCTAGTCCTGCTTTCTAAAGAGGAATTGTCAGCCATCACCTCGGCTCAATCGAAACATCCCCAGAACTTCTCAGCAAAAAGTTTTACAAGTAGTGTCCTGAATTACTTTTAGAGCTGGGTAACTCCTCCAAGATTTTTGAATGTTACTTATTTATTTCATGGAGGGTCACTTTGCCTGGTCTGCTGGGAATCTGTGATGCAGATGGCCTTGAAGTTAGCCAAAGACAGTCAGGGCACAGGAAACAACTTACCTGGTTACCCTTAATCCTGCAACCAGGGACACGAACGCCACCTTCTGGGCCCCAGGCCTTTATGAAAGGCATGAGTCGTGTTCACTGGATGCAGAGAACAAGGGAGAAAGAACTAAAACTGCTCACACTTATCCATCTGTCATTTGCACCCCAGGCCACAGGGGAGAGAATCTCACCATTTGGGTCCAAGGTAGTGGAGCTTGGAGACACATTTAATGAAGCATCCTGGGCAATGACCATGGTGTTAGCCCCCTTAGGAGGTTATTCTAGCAATTCATGGTTCACAAAATCATCACACTTGTCCACTTCCCCAAAGGCTGTTTTACCAGAATGAGAGACTTATTTCTCATTGACTAATTAGCTCCTAAGACCCACTCTTTGGAAGTAGATGCCTAATTACTATTGGCTCAACTGCCTTATCTTATTCAGGGAGACACAGTTTAATAACTTCAGGAATTAAAAGGGTGTCAGCCTCTCTCTTTGATGTCCATGTGGCTTTTGTGTATAGAAAGGAAAAGGCACTTGTATTTGTATTTTGTTTAATGCTCAATTCATTCAACTCATATACCTAATAAAGCACATTTTGAAAGCCTTTTATTCTTAAGCATTTACTCATTGATTACAAGTTTGATGAATTCAGTTCCCTCACGCAGTTTAAACTGCAATTCCCAATGTTGTATGGATGATTCTTCTGAAAGCTTTCAATGCGTTGAAGAACAGACAAAACAAAGTACAATGATTTCAAAACTATTTAAAACTTTTTCATAAAAATAAAAAAAGCTCCCAAGTGCAAAAATCATGAATTTAATCTTTTTTTTCCCCTTAAAATACTTATCCTTTTCAGGGGTTTCAAATTCCATAGCTTCTTAGGGCTTCAGTAATCCTAACAGATACCATTTCAAAGGTTTCCTAGAGTTTTCATGATTTTACTGGACCCAGAAAGAAATGAGCTCCATCTCAAATAAGCTTAGAAGGCAGGTGTTGAATCGATAACCTGGTGGCTTTTAGCCAGAACATAGGATTTTGTCTGGCAGTCCTCTGATGATCAGGCCAGATACATTTTCCCCATTTTCACTTAGGTGAAACTTACACCCATTCTTTTCATTTCTGAGGTTAGGAGTCCTCTCCCAAAATGAGAGTTTCTTTAAGTCTCGACTTAACAGCCAACCATTCTCATTGCCCTATCATTATGAAATACTGGCCAGGATTGTTGGTAATGTTGAAAATATATTTCCACCATTTTGGAAATTTAGTTGGAATTTCTCATAGAGATAAACCCACACCCACAATGTGACTCGGAAATTCACACTCCTAATTATTTAGCCAAGAAAATAAAAGCATGCTCACAACAAGACTTGAATAAGCATGTCCACAGAGGTTTTATTTATGACAGCCAAAAACAAAAAACACTATCCATCAATAAGAAAATGGAATAGCAAATTGTGGTGTATTCATATAATAAAATATTACTCAATCACTAGAAAGAATAAATTGCTGTATGTATCAATCTGAATTAATCCTCCAAATACTATTTTTAAAAAAATAGGGATATAGTTGCTTTACAATGTTGTTAGTTTCTGCTTTACAACAAAGTGAATCAGCCACTTAAAGTGAAAGTCGCTCAGTCGTGTCTGTCTCTTTGCCACCCCCATGAACTGTAGCCCACCAGGCTCCTCTGTCCATGGGGATTCTCCAGTCAAGAGTACTGGAGGAGATAGTCATTCCCTTCTCCAGGGGATCTTCCCAAGCTAAGGACTGAACCCAGGTCTCCTGCATTGCAGGCAGATTCTTTGCTGTCTGAGCCTCCAGGAACGCATATCCCCTCTGTCTCGGACTCCCCTCCCACCCACGTCCATCTCACCACTCCAGGTCATCACAGAGCACTGAGCTGAGCTCCCTGCATTATGCAGCAGGTTCTCACTAGCTACCGACTTTGGGAGCTCATCTGGTGTCATATCATTTTGCCTTTCATACTGTTCATAGGGTTCTTGGGGCAAGAATACCGTAGTGGTTTGCCATTCCCTTCTCCAGTGGACCACGTTTTGTCAGAACTCTCCACTATAATCTGTCCATCTTGGGTGGTTCTGCATGGTGTGGCTCATAGCTTCATTGAGTTACACTGTGATCCATGTCATCACTTTGATTAGCTTTCTGTGACTGTGGTTTTCATTCTGGAGGCTGTGGAATTGTAGTTCTTGCTTCTGTCTTCTCACTAACTATCTGTTTTACACATTGTAGTACTGGAGAAGGAAATGGCAACCCACTCCAGTATTCTTGCCTGGAGAATCCCAGAGATGGGAGAGTCTGGTGGCTGCCATCTATGGGGTCGTTAAGAGTCGGACATGGCTGAGCGACTTCACTTTCACTTTTCACTTTCATGCATTGGAGGAGGAAATGGCAACCCACTCCAGCATTCTTGCCTGGAGAATCCCAGGGACGGGGGAGCCTGGTGGCTGCTGTCTATGGGGTTGCACAGAGTCGGACACGACTGACGTGACTTAGCAGCAGCAGCAGCAGTATACATATGTCAATCCCAATCTTCCATCTCATCCCACTTCCCCATCACAGAGCACCACACACTATACGCTAAGACAATGACTTTTAGCCAGGGCTGAGTTTCCTGCCAAGGGATATAATGGTGTTGTCTGGATACATGTTTGGTCATCACGGCTAAGTGGGAGCAGATTTGGGGGGTGGGAGTGAGGAGGAAGTGAGAGGATGACAGTGGGCTGCTGGCATCTTGAGGGGTGAGGTCAAGGATACTGCTAAACATCATACAATACCCAGGATCATGCCCCACAAATGGACATTTGACTCAAATGTCAGTAGTGTGGAGGCTGAGAAACTCTGATCTGAAACATGTAATCAAAAAAAAAAAAAATCCAAAAGAACAAGATCTTTTGGAAGGTGTAAGAGTTTTAGCCCCTTTGTGGATCACAGTCTTGTCATGGCCAAGGGGTTTATGTAACTCAGTGAAGCTATGAGCCACGCAGGGCCACCCAAGATGGACAGATCATAGTGAAGAGTTCTGACAACACGTGGTCCACTGGAGGAAGAACGGCAAATCACTTCAGTATT
Source organism: Odocoileus virginianus (assembly GCF_023699985.2). Lineage (NCBI taxonomy): Eukaryota > Metazoa > Chordata > Mammalia > Artiodactyla > Cervidae > Odocoileus > Odocoileus virginianus. The sequence goes on from NC_069699.1 coordinate 4,063,340, forward strand.
CTTGGCTCAAGAACCCCGTGAACATGGGGTCACAAAGAGTCGGAAATGACAGAGACTTAACAATGACAAAGAGTTTTACTGTTGCCATGGGTGATCACCCTACTGCCACTGTTCCCAGGCTGATTCAAAAGAACAAGGTCAAGTTCAAATTCATAATACACAAGTTATCTCACCATCTTGTTGTCCCTTCTTATAATATGCAGTTTTCTCAACCACTGAGACTTTCTCCTACATTGGCAGAAACATTTTTGTGTTCAAGTCAAGGGTGACCTCTTTGAGGTAGATTTCATGTAACAGTTCTAATGATTCTCAGGATGACAACCTTTGTTCTCCTTTCGTCATCCTTCAAGGAAAAACTATTACAAAGAGAACTTGAAGAACTTTTAGAAAACTCTACTGATAATCTTTCCACAGATTAATCATACTACTTGGATACCGGATTTCTTGGTCAGCGGACGGCACTCTGGCTATTTCTTCAAGAAAACATCGCATATCAACAAATTCCTACCTTTCCAATTCTGACAAAAAGAAAAGAAATATGGCTTTTCCTAGCCCTCTGAAAGACAATTCTAACTGGGAGAATCAGAAAAGTTGAAAGCCTTTATTTGTGGCACAATAATAATTTTCAGCCAAACCAGTAAACTCAGTCTCCACCCAAAATAAGTTTGCCTGCCTTTCTCAAAGTGCACAAATACATTCATTCACACCTGCAAACATCCCTCCCCATCTCAACCACACTTAGAGACACACACAAGCACACACACATGCAGAGTCCATGTACATTTCCAGTCTGGAAAGTTTTTGAGTCAAACATTCTACAGAACAGATATATTTTCAATCTTCCCTAAGTTAAAGGGGCAGCAAGGAACCCAGTTCTATTCAAATTCACTATTGAAAACTTATTTCAAGCCAATTGACTTCTTAATCAAGCCACTGTTAACAGTTTAGAGCTCTGCCCTGAAAAGATGAGTGGATGGAATAAACCTCTGATAAGCATCAGTATTGTTCCTCTAGGCAGCAGGTTACAATTTGAAGTGTGGTCTGTGTTCTTTTCCTTCCTTCAGATTTGCATTTTTCCATCAGAAAATTGAAACCAATGTTTATCAGCTGCACCTTCAGCATATGAGATGGAAGAAACAAAGGCTGCAGATGAAAGCGACCTGGCATCCTGCCACAGATAAACATGACAGTCAATATTCACCCATGGAGACTTCCCTGGTGGTCTAGTGGTTAGGGGACATGAGTTCGATTCCTGGTCCAGGATGATCCCACATGACTCAGGGCAACTAAGCCTGTGAGCGGCAACTACTGAGTCCATGTGCTGCAACCGCGGAAGCCCTCGAGACTAGAACCCATGCTTTGCAACAAGAGAAGCCACCTTATTGAGAAGCCCATGCACCACAACAAAGAATAAGCTCCTGCTCACTGTAACTAGAGAACACCCACATGCAGCAACAAAGATCCAGCACAGCCAAAATAAATAAATAAATAAAATGAAAATAAATAAACAAAACCAGCAGCATTAAAAAAAAAATATTGACCTATGACTTAGGGCCAAGATCACTGTTAAAAAGTATAGCCACAGAATGGTAAAAAATATTAAGAGCAGGAAACAAATCTAAGCTACCCTTTTTTTTTGGCCTCTTGCTTGTGACATCTTAGTTTCCCAACCAGAGACTGAACCCACACCCACAGCGGTATGGAGTCCTAACCGCTGGAACTGCCAGGGAATTCCCAAACCTAAGCTACCCTTTGTCAGTTACATATCATGGCAGAATGTACTCAGCCACGGCTGTTTGCACAGAAAACAACCTCAATTCAAAGTGTGAGTTAGATACTAGATAATTAGGATGAGAGGGATGCATTTTCAAAGGTCATCAACTCCAACTATGGAAAGGACAGTGAAACCATTTATATAGCAGTTACATATGTGCCCTGGAGGATGCTGTCAAACTGTCTGATAGAATCTCATGGAATTCTTATGGCGACTGTGTAAGGCAAGTTTTGGTATCCAGACTTTAAAGATGGGAAAATTGATGTGAAGAATTAGGATAACTTGGCTCAGAGCTTAAATTCAAACCCCTATCACTCTGACTCTAAAGCCATAAGCCTATTACTATGTGAGGAATCCACAGCAGAAATCTCAGTGGGCATGGGGAGTTCAACCTGGTGTTCTGTGATGACCTAGAAGGGTGGGATGGGGTAGGGGGTGGGAGAGAGGTTCAAGATGGAGGGGATGTACGTGACCTTGTGGCTGATTCACGATGTTGTATGGCAGAAGTCAACACAATATTGGAAAGCAATTATTCTCCAATTAAAAATAAATTTTAAAAAAGAAATCCAGATGAAAAGTATACATTCTGGAGCAGATATGTGTATACTGACATGGCTATAACGCATGAAAAAGGCATAAGAGCCTGTGTTCATAAGGAAGATTACTTCCAAATGGAATCATTGGCAAATACCACCTCTTTTTATTTACATAATTGAATTTTGAATATTAGATTTAATCAAAGTGAATAGAGAGAGGAAATAGTAGATTTCATGTGGACTTGACGATAGACTTCACGTTGTAGAGATAATATAATTGCATAGAAATTGAACTAGTTCCTAATTTTAATGGAATAGGTTTCATCAATGCTCTAGAAATCCGAGTACTATATGAGAGTGACATTTGTGGGAAAAGACACTTTTAGTGTTAAATTTTAGTCACTGATAGCATGTATCTACACCAACATTTTCCAAATTGTGCTTCATAGATCTTTCCTCTTAAAATAGACTCCAGGATTCAAACCATTTCAAGAAAGACTAGTTTAAGAACACAAGGAATTTCTTACTCTCCAAGAAAGAGGCAAAGTAGGCTAGGATGACCAAATGTCCTTGTCCATGGGATGTTTGTTCCACTGAACACATAGCAGAGCATGATTTCTATAAGGAAAAATTTGGGAAATGTTTGTCTATATGCAATTATGGGCTAAGAAAAAAGTTTGGCGGGAGTTGAGGATAGGAAAGTTGAGAACATCGCACTGTTCTATAACCTTCACAAATCATTACCTTACTTTATTCTTTCACCTTCGGGCCTGAGAGGACCTGCATCATCCTCAATAGCCATTAACATGAAATTCCCATTTCCTTCCCTCTCTGTAACTTAACTTCCTTGACCTTCATTAGAATGAAAAGCATTCAAACTCAGGATGATTGACCTTGCAATTACACCTGGCTTAATGTTTCCTTTTCCCCTCAAATTAAAGTAGCAGGCCATTTCTTCTACCTGATTTCATTTTAACAACTTCCTATTGATCTTTGGGGAGGTCTGAGGAAATCATGGGGAAAGGATTTTGAAGCTCAGTTGGCAGTAGGGTAGATTTAAATCTGTTCATCATGATGGTTTGGGGGCAGGTTTTTTATATATATATAATTTTAATTAATTTATTTACTTCTGGCCGTGCTAGGTCTTCGTTGCTGCATTGACATTTCCCTAGTTGCGGACAATGGGGGCTGCTTTCCAGCTGCTATGCGCTGGCTTCTCACTGCTGTGATCCTCTTATCGCAGGGCACAGGCTCTAGGGCGCGTGGACTTCAGTAGTTGAGGCATGTGGGCCCATTAGTTGTGGCTCCTGGTCTCTAGGGCACAGGCTCAAGAGTTGTGGCTCACGGGCTTGGATGCTCTGCAGTATGTGGGATCTTCCTAGACCAGGGATCAAACCCATGTCTCCTGCAATAGCAGGTGGATTCTTCACCACTGAGCAACCAGGGAAGCCCTGGAGGCATGTTTTACGCATGTGATTTGAGTTCATGGACTGCCCCCCAACGTGTCCAATACATGATTCGGGGCAACCTAAGGTGGACAGATAGAACATCGCTGAAGAAGTGCGTGCAGAGGTACGGAAAGATAGAATTTTGCCTTCAGATTTCTTTCCTCTCATCATGATCTTGAAAGGATTCTTTATCCTTCATGACGAATGTTGATAATTCTCAGAGAGCAGCTGGGGGTTGTTTTCTGCATTACACAGGCAAGATAATGAGCCTGATTTCAGACAGGAGGTGTCCATACAATCGGGAGGTGGCCGATGAAGCTGCAGGGAAGTGCCACTTCCTGGACATTCAGTCACGTCACAAAGCATGTTGATGCTGATTATGGAAACAACGGGTGAGAGAATCTGTACTCATTGTGCACCTACTGGATACCAGACTCACTACGCCAACTGCCTTTCCAACATTAGAATTTTAATCCATGTCACAAGACTACAAAGTAAATATCACTGACCTCACTTAGACCCAGAGGCAAAAAATGACCTGAGTTACAAAGCTGGGAGTGGCAGATTGCAGCCTCTAAATTGTGTAATTCTGGAAGTCTACATTCCTCTAATGTAAAACACTGCCTTCAGTGAAAAGGGCGGGGGGTGGGGGGGTGGTTCACCCTCGGTCTTATTTTATACATGATCAGACCTAGAGCAACTTTGGCAGCCCCATCCTTTTCTCGATGTTATAAGAAGAACACGATTTGAGAAATAAAACTATTCATTTTCTAAAAAGAAGGAACATGGCAAAAGTCAACTTTTCGTCAGCCCATGTACCCAACAAAAGCAGAAGTCAGGGCCTAAATATTTAGCCAAGGTCTTCAGTGGGCATATCACATGTTAAGATATTGAGGATTCAGACATGAAATTAAATACTCCCAGCCTCAAATGCTCACAGCACAAGGGGACCACACAGGGAAGTCTCCTTTTCCCAGAAAACACCCGTAGACTTCAATTTGCAGTCATCTAAAGCCAGATGGGTTTTTTTTTCTTTTTGATTGACAGTAAGCACAAATGTAACGTATAAAACATAATAAACTCTTACATATGCTTACCCATGTGTAACCACCACTTCAGTTGAGATGCAGATCCTTTCCAACACCCCAGAAGGCCCCCTCACACCCCTCCCAATCAGTACCATTCCCCAAAGCAGCTGATGGTCTTATTTCTAGCAGCACAGGTTCATTTTGCTTATTTCTGAACTTCACATAATGACGTCGCACAGTACAAGCTCTCTTGACTCTGGCTGGCTTTACTCAGCGTTCCGTTCGTGAGGCTCCTCCGTGCTGTAGTATACGGCGTGCTTGTTTTTCCCTGTCGCTTTGTGGTGGGTGAATGTACCACAATTCATTGAACGTTTATACTGTGAATGGGCATGGGGCTTATTTCCTGTTTGGGCTGTTAGGAATAAAGATGATGTGAACAGCCTTACACATGTTTTTAGTGGAATTGCTTAGGCCACAGGCTAAGCCTGTGTTTAACTTTAATGCACCTATAGGTGATGTTCCAACAATGTCTGTACAAAGTCACTGTTAACCGGTGTGGACTCCTCTCAACTCTGGAGGAGAGTTCCCATGGCTCCACATCCCCACCCACATTTGGCATGGTTAGTCCTCTTCATTTTAGCCATGCTAATGGCGAAGGAAATGGCAACCACATCAGTGTTCTTGCCAGGGAAATCCCATGGACAGAGGAACCTGGTGGGCTATAGTCCATGGGGTCACACAAGAGTTGAACATAACGTGGTGTCCAAACAGCAAAAATAGGGATGAAAGAGTAGCTTTTGTCATTTAAATTTCCATTTCCCAGTGGTATAATTATGGTAGGCACCTTTTCATAATCTTATTGTTTATTTGGAGTTCCTTTCTTGCGTAGTGCCTACAGGAGATTTTGGAAATGAGTTTGATGCAGTTTGTGACGGACCAACTTGATTTTTAACTGCACGCTGCATAAGATTTACAAAAAGGAGGGCTTCTTTAGTGGTCCAGTGGCTAAGACTCCACGCTCCCAATGCAAGGGGTTCAGGTTTGATATCAGTCAGGGAACTAGATCCTACATACAACAATTAAGAGTTTGCATGCCACCGTGAAGATCAAAGATCCCACATGCTGCAGTCAGATAAATACATAAATAATTTTTTAAAATCTAATGTTTAAAAAAAGAAAGATTTACTAAAAGACACTTTCTTCTCTCCAGCCCTTCCCCTCTCTCCAGTCCCCCCACCTTTCTCCTCCACATTTGCTCCCCCTCCCCACCCACCCGCCGTGGAGAGCTTGTGTTAGCTAGAGACGGGACACTGTATTTTAAGCTCAAGGGGAAAACCCAATTTCATTTAGAAAACTGAAAGAGAGGATGACACTTCGGAAGTGTTCATCTCTGCCTGCTTGTTCTCCGCTCAGTGCCCATTTCACATCTCTATTACAGCTCTGTGATTTACCGTATTTCAGCAGGAAAGAGCCCAGCACACGCTCTATCTCCCAGCATGCTAGAAATACGGCATTACATATATTTAAAAAACCTAAATCACTGTGAGGCCTGCAGAAGATAACCCAGGTATTGATTTAAACATGTCTTTTTGCAACATGCCCCCTGCATACTCCAGGGAACATAAAGTGACATAAATCTTCCAGAAGGGCCACTCATCTTCTCTTCTGCTGTCACCCTGAGCCACAGAACCATTCCTTCCTGGGTGCTCCCAAGAGGCGAAATCAAGGGGCAGGTTGGCTGAGAGAAGAAAGCTCTGGCTGCACTAGATTGCTGCAGGCCATCTGCAGACAGTGCTGTCTGATCTCCCTTTAGGCTATTTCTAAAAATAATAAGCTGTGCTTTCTCTTTCATATCACCTTTCTCCCACAATGGAGAGTTCAAAGAGGTTCTAGCTTAATTCATTCACTCCCCAGCACCTTCCGAGGTAAGGAAAAATTTGCTATCCCAGGTTTTGAGAAGGATTTGAGGGTCTGGGTGTATGTATGTTCCAGGTTCTAGAGGAAAAACAACAACCAAAAACACAGATGGAGATTGGCTTCCTAAAATCCATTACATCACTGACCTACAGAGCCAGGAGATTCTGGAGCCCAAAGGAGCATCTAAGAAACAACTATGTTCAGCCTCATTCAGGGACCATACTAACCTCCTCTGTCGTTCCGTTTCAGTATATGTGCTGCTGGAGTGAGCACTAAAGGCTACTATTTCCAGAGGAAGGAGCTCAGACCCAAGGGGCCTGGTGGCTGCCCGAGGTCACACAGAGAAGAGGTTGGAGGTCATAGGTCACCCAAGACCACAGAAGCGCTTCATGACTGAAAAGGATGAGACCCAGCTTCCTGGCTTTCAATCCAATGATCCAAGAGATTAAACATCCACAACATCAAGAAGAATCAGCCTGAGGAAGAGAAGGGGAACTATTTTCATCCTCAAGACTCCAAAGGAGTGAAACCAAAGTTAAGCTCAAGATTTTAGAGGAAATTTGCCTCTGGTGGAGTCAAACAGGGAATAAGCAGTGGGTTAGAACCCAGATCTGACTGATGCCAATGTCCTCTCTGAACCACCCTCCCCCTACTGGAAGGTAAATATTTGCAGTGCTTTACAATGTTCTAAGAAAGTACTTGGGGATTTTCTTTAAAAGATGCTAGAAAACTAGACAAGTGGTCTAAGGGTGAAGTGGAACAGAAAACCTTTTTCTTTTCCTTTCATACCCTTTTTGCTGTTTGAATACTTGTTAACCATTATGCATTTATTACTGTAATTGTCTAAAAAAAGAGAAGTGGTTGACATATTTGTAAGGATTTTCCTGAACTATCAAATATCATTTAATTAAACAAAAAGAAAAAATTAAATTATTCTCCTTGCTCAGAATGTATGCCCCCGTTAGAGCATTATTTTATCTTGTTTCTACCCAGTCCTCTCACCCCATTTTCTCTGACTATATTTTTCATATATCCTGTGGGTTTGTTACTTGACAATTACAGCTAAAAATATGCTTGCTTCTGCCCACTCCCAATTTATTATTTTTGTGAGCTCTCACTCCATACACTCATTATGAAGACTGTGCGTAGGGCTTTATAGCCCTTGTTAACTCAAGAGACACCTACTGGTCACCTTCTGTATGCCGAGCAGCTGTGACCCTGCCAACCAGGAAGTCTGACCCTTGAGCAAAGGGCTGCCTTGGCGTCAGGAGAATACAGAGGTAAGCTAAGATAAGCTCAGCTAAATTAACCAGCTAAGGTATGCTTAGAGGACAGAGAAGAAAGGAAAATGAGTCTGCGGAAAGAGGCAGGGAAGGGCAAATTGAAGAAGTGACCTCTGGGACTTTCCTGGTGGCCCAGGGGCTAAGACTCCATGTTCCCAATGCAGGGGGCCCGGGTTCAATCCCCGGTCAGGGAACTAGATCCCACATGTCACAACTAAAGATCCTGTGTGCTGTAATGAAGACTGAAGATCCCACGTGCCAAAACTGAGGCTTGGTACAGCCAAATTAATAAAAATAAATGTAAAAAAAAAAAGTGACCTTGGACTTAGGTCTTAAAGGATGCAATAAATTTTCCAGAAATCAAAGAAGAAACAAGTTACCCCAAGTGTGTACAGGGGAAGGAGGTGGAGAAATTGACTCACCAGAATGTTCAAGGGCTGGTCCCTAGAAGGAACAAGGCAGTCAGGAAAGAGAAAGCAGAGAATGCCAGCCAGGGGACTGTGGGAGAAGGGGAATCATAGGGCAGCACAGAGCAAGAAAGCAGAAGGGTAAAAAGAGGACAGGCGAGGGGCAGATGGGGACAGAGAAGGGAGGCAGGGCTGTAGGATGTATCCATGGGGGTCTGGATAAATCCCAGCACCATCCTCCAAAAGGGAAATCTGTTACCGGCCCAGGGACGCCCCCTTTGGTGACAAATCCGTATAAAGTCACTGAAGGATGTGAGGCACATAAGGGGGAGAGGGGACACTTTGGTGGCCCGAGGGGTAGTGATGGATGAGGGGACGGGGGAGCCTCTGGGGTGATCAGCGTGTCCTGTTGGTTGTCCCAGGCATGGGTGTTTGTCTTTATTAGGCTCTTTGTTAGTTTCAGTGTTTATGTTTATTGTACAGTGTGAAAGGTGACAGACACCTGAATTAAAGGTGGGTCTCCCTTCTCTTGGCCTCAGGGTGGAATGTGGGTGCAGGGGAGTTGAGGGCAAGCCTTGGGGGCCTTGGCCATGCCCCAGTCACACGTGCACACGGCCCTCAGAAGGGCACTGACGTGGAGAGGGGGGAGGGGGCCACAAAGAGGTCCAGCCTTGTGACAGAGGAGGGAGGGGCACGTGGGCAGCCTAAGGAGACCCAGGGAAAGTGGGTCTGTCGGAGCCAGCATCACAGCCTCCCGAAGCCCAGCTGACAATGCCGGGGCCCTGTGCTCAGGGGCAGGGAACGAGGGCGATACCATTCTGAGCCATGGGAGATCTCAGCCCCTGGCCCTCTTCCCACTTCAGCATGACCCAGGGGCACCTCCTCAACCCAGGGCTGGTCCTCTTCCCAAAAGGGAGCAGGAGACTAGAGCCACCCCATCTGATCTTCCTTTGTGGCTGGGACAGGGCGTCCGTTCCGGCTCTCTGGCTCAGAACCCTGGAGCCAGATGGCTGGGGGAGGGAGGTACACACAGTCCTCTGTGTGGGGAGACAGTGGACACCCCCATCCCCCAGACCCGCCTGTCCCGGGAATGCACCACACAGGCTGCCCTAAGGCACAGCTAGATTCAGAACTCCCTTCCTGTTCTGCTCAGGTTCCCACTTTCCTCCTTCATTCTGACCCTGTGGGGTTAGGACCACAGGGCAGTCAAACGAGTACTTGTATCTTGGCGTCAGACTGAATAGATCCGAGGCGACCAGGGTCTCGCCACTTAGGACTTCCCTCCGCACCTCAAGACCACACCCAGTCTCTCTGGTCTTCCCCTGAGTGGTGAGGACAAGCCTGGATCCAAGGGTTCATTTGTGGACTGACTCAGGCCATTAAATCCTGGTGCATCCCAAGTTATAAACTCTATCCCATATAATCAACTGTCCATCTTTTCTCAATCTTCAAAAAGATTGCGTCTTATCAGGAATAGCTGGCCATCACTGAGCACTAACACTGTGTCAGCATGCCTCTCAGGGAGTTACATGCATTCATTTCTTTAAAATTCATTGGAAGGAGTGATGCTGAAGCTGAAGCTCCAATACTTTGGCCACCTGATGCAAGAGCTGACTTGTTGGAAAAGACCCTGATGCTGGGAAAGATGAAGGCAAAAGGAGAATGTGGTGGCAGAAGATGAGATGGTTAGATAGCATCACCAACTCAGTGGACGTGAATCTGAGCAAACTCCAGGAGCTAGTGGAGCACAGAGGAGCCTGGCCTGCTGCAGTCCATGTGGTTTCAGAGTTGGACATGAGTTAGCAACTGAACATTTAACTCTTGTAACACTTTATGAGTAGAATGACCACACTTCTCTAGATTCTGGGTGGGGGCCCAGTTTATTCCTGTCACCCAAGCACAATTATTAACAGCACCCCAGCCCCTCTTTTACTGCCCAAAGAGCCTGGGTTTAAAGGATAAATTGCATATCCATCCTGCCCATGAAGTGGCTCACATTATTCTCATCTTTTGTTTGTTTGTTTTAGCAACACACAGATAAGTTTGCTAGTTTTCCCAAGGACACAGAGCTAATGAGTAGTGAAATCAGAATTGAACCCAGAGTCTGGCTCCTCATCGCTAGGATATATTGTCTTTGTGGTTCAAATATCATTTTCCCTGAGATTCAGAAATTTCTTGCTATCTACATTTTCTTCTGTTACTACAGTTTTAACCTATTCTCTGTGGCCAGGGATTTCCTGAAAATAAGAGGAGAGCTACCCATTTCCCACGGTGAGCCCCATGGCTGGTCCACCTCACATATAATGGCCTTTCCACATGCCTGAAAAATGAGAGGAACTCATCTTCCTCCATTAAAAAAATCTATTTTCATTTATTTTTGAATGATACGAATATACTTCTTTTCATGTTTATATTTTGCCTTACAAAATATATTTTCCAATACTTTAGCTGTGTCTGTATATCTGTTTCCCACTTTTCCATTCATTCATCCAGCAAATTATTCAATGAGCTCTGCTCTGTATCAGGCAACTGCCAGCCTAACTGGCAACAAAATGGTCATAAACAAGATGAGGGTAGCCTGTGTTCCAAGGAGCCTGTGGTCCAGTAGGGAAAATGACATAAAGAAATGATGACACAAACAGTCATTCACTAAAATCACAATAAGGGCAGTGAAGGGTATTCTCGGGGATTTGACCCGATGGGGTTAAACATCAGCAAAGGCTTCTAGAGGGAATAACATCTGGGTCGAGTCCTAAAGGATAATTATGGGCCCTCGCCTGGGAAAGGAAGCAGGGAAGGGGTTTCCAGGCAAAGGGAAAAGAATGAGCAGAGACCATTGAGGATGGAAGGAGTGCGGACTGTTCAAGGAATCCAGGATCAGTGTGAGAGCCTGGACAACCTTTAACATGTATTATTTGACCATTTGCCTTCATCTCCTCTGTCGTCATCTGTTCTTTGGAAAATACAATAAACCACACGTGAAGTGGACAACTGGATAAGTACAGCCTATGTAACTAGCACCAAACCTGTATCATGGCACAGAGGAGCATCCCCCCAGGGAGGCAGGTATAACCTGCAGGGGAAGCTGGATCTCACAGCACCTGAGACCAGCAAGTTCTCGCTCAGTGGGAAGCATCTGGACTCATTCAGCAGAGACGGGCACCTCCCGCCTGCCTGCCGTGCTTCAGGTCCTGGCTTTCAAATCACTGAACATCCCAGCTAAATGAGCAGGGAGGCCACCTGCATTCACCCACGTATCCCAAGAGCAAGGACTATTTTTAGAATGTTTTTGAGGACAGTTTTACAAATGAAAAGCCTACCCCCAAATGCCCTTGGTTACCAGAAACTTTCTCTTTTTCGGGAACACCTTGTCAACTGATCCGCAGAGACTACGTTTATTGGGAACCCTGGAGCACTGACCCCAGTGGCCTGATTCCTGTCTCCCCGCTGGTCTATCATTGCGCTCAAAGACCATGATCTCCACAAGCAAGTAGAAGCCACTGGGCTGGGTGATGTGACTGCCCTGCCTAGATTCAGCATCTGTCTCTAAGACTTGGCTATCTACTTGTCTTCATATTTAAATCTTTATTTACGAGTCTATGTGCCTACCTTATTCTAAAAATGATTTAAAGAGGCTTATAAGGATAGAGAAAATAGAACAAGATTACAGAAAGAGGACATAAATTCAAACAAGGAGGAAAATAAAAGGAAGAACTAGAGGAGGGCCATAGAAATGATTCAGGAATGGGATTATTACAAAAATGCATTCTTAGAGTTCTGTACACGTGGTGCTGAGCTTTCTTTTTTTTTTAATTATTTTTTAAAAATTTATCTACCTATTTATTTTTGGCTGCACCAGGTCTTTGATGTGGTGCGTGAGGCTTCATTGCGGTTCACAGGCTTGCTCGTCGCAAAGAGTGGGGGCTACACTCTGGCCGCAATGGCCTCTCTGGTCACAGAACACCGGCCTTAGCACAGGCAGTCTTCAGTGGCTGCAGCTCTCGGGCTCTAGAGGGAGGGCTAGTGGTTGAGGCACACAGTCTTAGTTGCCCCGTAGCATGTGAGATCTTCCCGGACCAGGGATTGAACCCATATCCCCTGCATTAGCAGGTGAATTCTTAACTACTGGACCACCAGGGAAGTCCCAGTTCTTGAGTTTTCTAACAGTCAATATTGTTGGAATTTGAGGACACTAATTAATCAGATCCTTCTTTAGAAGGTTCAGAACTAATTAAACAAATAGAGCTGGAAACAAAGCACTATTTCTGTTTTCATGCTGGAATACCTGGATTGGAGAACTGGACTTGGGTCTGAGGTCCAAACAGCCTTCCCCATGAAGCATATTGACCAGGGTCCACTGCCCCAGATATAGTTGTGGACAAATGCTGACTTCGCCTCTCCAAGGAGCAGAACCTGCCTGGACCACCCATGACCTGGAGAGAATAAGAACACTCTTGCCCTTGCCCTGAGGGTTGGTCCCAGGGGAGCCCTGAGACGACGTCAGTAGCTGCCACGGTCCCAATGTCACCAAATGGTTAAATTGTCTTCCATAGCAGGAAGGAGGTTATAAAAGGCAGAGGGAAAGATAAAAACAAATCTGCAGCCAGACCTTCTCAGTCCTGTTCAAGAACACAGCTTTCTGTTGCTTGGACCTCACTAAACATCTGTTTTGCATGGCTTGTCAAACTTCTGTGTGCACACAGATAACTCAAAGATTTTTGTTGAACTGTGGATTTGGATGCGTGGGTCTGGGGTGGGGTTGAGATCTTGTATTTCAACAGCCTCCAGGTGATGCCAAAGCTGCTGGTCCACATCAAGAGCACCTAGAACCGGGGTCCCTGACCTGGGTCCACATAGAATTCTTCAACTCATGTGAATTTGGGTGATAAAAAATATGTACATCTGTGTTTTTACTATCTTCTAAACTTACCAATCCTGGGACTTTCCTGGTGGTCCAGTGTTTAAGACTCTGAGCGTCCACTGCGTTGGGTGTGGGTGGGATCTCTGGTTGGGGAACTAAGAGCCTGCACAACCACACTAAGGTCCTGTGCCGGTGGGGCACAACCGAAAAAAGATAGAAACTTATCATCCCCCTCTATTATGAACGTAGATAACAGCTAGAGCAGTAGGAGGAGCACCTGTAATTTTGTCCCAAATAGAAATCTCAGGTCTCTTCAATATCCCTTCATCGCTCCACATTTCCAACTATGATCTCTCCAAATACTACTGATGACTGTTTGGGAATTACAGTAGAGATTAGGCCCACCACTAGTTCTTATTGTTTCATATGTTAATAAAGAGCCATGTACTTTATCATAACACAAATGAACACCCTAGGATATTTTTAATATTGAAGTAGCCATATTTCAATAAAGTTGGTTTTTTTTTTTTTTGTGCAATTGGAAGTATTATTCCAGAAAACAAACAAGCAAACAAAAAATATTATTCCAAGAAAAAGTTCATAGACATCCCCAGAATTCTAGAGGTACACAGTAATTAATGTAAGAATCCCTGATTTCAGGACTTCCCTGGCAGTTCGGTGGTTATGATTCTGAGCTTCCACTGAAGAGGGCGTGGTTTCAATTCCTGGTCAGGGGACTAAGATTCCACATGCCCTATGGCACAGCCAAAAAAAAATCCTTGATTTGGAAGGAAGGTTCTACCAGAAGGGGCCTCTACCCAATGGTGTGTGCGTGTGCACTCAGTTCTCAATTTTGTCTGACTCTTTGCAACCCCAAGGACTATAGCCTGCGAGGCTGCTCTGCCCATGGGATTCTCCAGGAAGGAATGCTGGAGTGGGTAGATAGCTACTCCCTTCTCCAGGGCATCTTCCTGACCCAGGGGTTGAACCCGCCTCTCCTGCGTCTTCTGCATTGGCAGGTGGATTCTTTACTGCTGTGCCCCCTGGGAAGCCCCCTCCCCCAGTGGTGCTGGGGACTTATTCTTAGGGTGGATTCTGAGCTGACAGCATAGATCTGAATCCTCCCTCCTACGAGGTGTGAGATCCCAGGAAAGTGTTTACCCTCCCTGTGCCTTGAGAGCATGTAATTCAAAAAAGGTTGTCAAAGAATTAGAGGAGGGGGGAATGGAATGAATTGGGAGATTTAGATAGACATATATACACTATTGATACTCTGTATAAAATAGATCACTAATGAGAACCAACTGTATAACTCAATGCTCTGTGGTGACCTAAATGGGGAGGAAATCCAAAAAAGAGAGGATACACACATACGTAAAACTGGTTCACTTCGCTGCACAGCAGAAAGTAACACAACATTGTCAAGCAACTATACTCTAAAAAAAAATTTTTTTTAAACAATAATTAAAGAAGTTACTGTTTTCAAGGTGTAGGAACAGTCCCTGGCTGAAAGTGGGTACCTTACAAGTGTTGGCTAAATAGAGCGTAGGAGTGCTATTTTCAGAACCTCAGCTGAACAAGCATCTCTCGAGCACTCACCAAGGAGACAGAGATGGAGACTGCAAACTCCCTGCTCTCATGCAGCCCACGAGTTCGGGAGAGAGGGCAAGCCAGAAAACTGAACACACAGCTCAGCAAGCAGCTCACCTCCAACAGAGCTGGAGGGTGAGCGTAACTGACATGCACCCCTCTACCCTCACCTCAACCTCCAGTCCCAGAAGCCCCAGTGACCATAGGCTCCCCTCAAAACTCAGTTTAAGAAACCACTGTTGGAAGCCATGCATGAGCTGGATTAATCCTGGATGGATCTGTTTTGTTGTTTAACAGCTTTACTGAAATATGAATGAAATATGACAAACTTCACATCAAGTGGACACCTGGATAAGCTCACACCTAGGCAACTAGCTCCACACTTGGAGAATAAATACATGCATCCCATCCAGGGTCGCCTCATCCCTGTGTAGTCCTCTCTCATCCCTCTCTGCCCTTCCCCTGTTACCCACTCCTCCACCCCCATCCCCACCCCAAGGCAACCACGGTTTGGCTATTTAAATGAATTACAGTGAAATAAAGTTAAAAGTCACTTCTCCTGGAGTCAACTGTTCAGTAGCCAGGTGTGGTGCCGAATTGGATGACGCCGGGAGAGGACATTTCTGTCGTCACAGTGTTCAGTTGGACAACACCGCTCTGAATGTTGGATCTTTCCCCTTTAAGAGCACTAGATAAAAGTCATCCAGATGTCTTCTCAGGCTCACCGCTCTTTTATGAAAAGTTTCTTTTCTAAAGTGTATTTATTTATTTGTTGCTGCGCTGTGTCGCCCTTGCTCCGGTGGGCTTTCTCGGTTATGCTCGGCGGGAGCTACTGTGGTTTTCCAGAGCACAGGCTCTAGGCTGTGTGGGCTCCAGCAGTTGCGGTGCACGGGCTCAGCTGCCCTGTGGCATGCGGGATCTTACTCCTGGACCAGGGTTCAAAGCCATGTCCCCTGCACTGGCAGGCAGACTGTTACCTACTAGGCCACCAGGGAAGTCCCCAGGCTCACATTTTAAAAGATGCATGCATGCTAAGTCCCTGCAGTCATGTCCAACTCTTTGCGACCCTGTGGACTATAGCCCACCAGGCTCCTCTGTCCATGGGAGTCTCTAGGCAAGAATAATACTGGAGTGGGTTGCTGTGTCCTCCTCCAAGGGATCTTCCCGACTCAGGGATAGAACCCAAGTCCCTTATGTCTCCTGCATGGGCAGGAGGGTTCTTTACCACTAGCACCACCTGGGAAGACCTTTTTAAGAATGCTTACAGCTAAAGATACGTAGGTCTATTGGGAGCTTATTTAATGAAATGAATAATCACAGTGGCCCTATGAGGTAGGAACAGTGAATGTGTCCATTCTCTAAATGGGAAAACCAAGGCTCGGTGAGGTTAAATGGATGGGACAGCTGGGACAGCCTCTACAACTTGCCCTTGCTTTATTTCTGAGACAGCACACTTCAGCGGTTAAGAGCACAGACTCAAGAGTCTGCCTGCACAGGATTCAGCCTGGTTCCACCAGCAGCTGTGTGTCCTGGGCAAGTCATCAGTTCTCGTTGCTTCTGTGTCCTCCTCTGCAAAACAAAGATAAGGATAAAGCCTCCCGCTATGGTTGTTGTGAGAATCAAATGAGTTAAAATATATAAAGTCTTTAGGAGGGTGCCTGGCACACAGGGGGGTCTCTATAAGTGTTTCCTACTTTAAACCCTGTTCCTCACTCCCATCCTGAACTCTTTTGTACAATACACTGGTTTCTCAGAAATAGAAGCACACACTCTGAGTAATTGGCCATTTACTCATCCCGTTATTCCCTCGCTTGATGTCCCCATGAAATTAAGCCCCCACAAAGCCCAAGGCTCTCTGGGGTCTGCACTGTCACATATAATGATGAATGAGGTCCCTGTGGCTTCAGACTTGATATTTCTGCTCAGATTTCCCCTCAGTGATCCATAAGTCACTTTATTTCCTTTTTAAAGTACACACAAGTTGATTTGAGGAAACAGAAGCACAGAATCATTTTCCCACTTCACTGGTTTTTCGAAAGAGTTAAGTGGTGTTAGGTTCCTAATTTGTACCTATTCTTTTCCTACCTTTTATTCTTCCCTCTGACTGCCTCACATCCCAGCCAAAGCAAGAACATAGGTGCTTTCTCAAGGAAACTCAAATAACATATTATCACCATAAGAATCCTCATGACAGATTATCATTGCAAGAATCATTAAGTCTCAGTATAGAAGTCCATTAAAGGAAACTTCATTTGGGAAACATAGACTTAAACAGAAATGCAGATTTTGCAAACAAAAGAATGCCTTTTCTAACAGACAAGACAGAAACACCCATTCACAAGGTTTTTCTCCTTTAGTGAACAATTCTCGTTTCAGTCTCTATTCTCAGCTCCGTGCCTGTGTTCAACATTTGACTCCCAAGAAAAGACTTTCACTTGATGAAGATGGAAAATGGTGGTCCACCTCACTCCACTCGCCAGCAGTACCAGTGTCCCGAGTACAAATGTTCACTGGTCATAGGACTGAACTAGGAATCCTTCTGGACTCAAAACTCACTATGGACAGTTGACTGCAGTCAAGAAATTAAAAGATGCTTACTCCTTGGAAGAAAAGCTATGACAAAACTAGATGGTATATTAAAAAGCAGAGACATCACTTTGCTGACAAAGGTCTGTATAATCAAAGCTATGGTTTTTCCAGTAGGCATGTATAGATGTAAGAGTTGGACCATAAAGAATGCTAAGCACCAAAGAATTGATGCTTTCAAACTGTAGTGCTGGAGAAGACTCTTGAGAATCCCTTGGTCTGCAAGGAGATCAAACCAGTCAATCCTAAAGGAAATCAGTCCTGGGTATTCATTGGGAGGATTGATGCTGAAGCTTGATCTCCAATCCTTTGGCCACCTGATGCGAAGAGCCGATTCATTGGAAAAGACCCTGATGCTGGGAAAGATTGAGGGCAGGAGGAGAGGGGGACGACAGAGGATGAGATGGTTGGATGGCACCAACAACACAATGGACATGAGTTTGAGTAAACTCTGGGAGATGGTGAAGGACAGGGAAGCCTGGCGTGCTGCAGTCCATGGGATCGCAAAGAGTCGGACACGACTGAGCGACTGAACAACAACTGAACCCACACCAGTATCACACTGTATGAGACCATAATCCATGGCCAGAAAAAGCTCTCACAACACACATACCAATGCACAAACACACACATATGCACACATACAAACATTTCTTCAGCTTACTTTCAGATGATGTCTTTTACATTCTAAAGTGACAAAATTTTTATCCAACCTTAAAGTGTTAAAAATTTCTTCCTAATTACTGAAACCAACATTTTTCAAATGGATAGAGTTTAGATTAGGAAACCATGAATCTATCCCATGAGCATGCAGAAGTTCTCCCTGGGTACATATTGATCCTTAGAAACACAATTTTATTTTCTTGGACAATTAAAGGGAGATTATACCACTGGGTCTAAGAAGATGCTATCACTTCTTATCTCTTGGCATCCAGCCGATTGCTATCTTAATTTAAAAAACCCTAAAGGTCAATGCTTATTTAGTTCCTTGCAATAATCTGTTTTGCCATAACTTTGCTTTTCTATTTAATTCCCTTATCTAGAGCAGCATTTTCCAACTCTAGTTTTGCAGAACAAGAGATCCATGAGGTGTTAATAAGTATCCCTGATAAAAAATAAATGGTTGTATAAGCAAATACATTTGGCAAATGCTGGGCTGAAAACGTAAGCAGGTTTCTTTCATGCAGGACTTCTCAGAGCCTTTAATATGCTAACGTGTAGAATGAACAGGATTAAAGAGAGCAGTTTGTAATGTGCAGGTAATTTAACAGCCAATCCATGTTAGCTTTTGTAATTATTAGCTATGACAAATTCGAGGCTTTCTAAACAGACATGTTAAGAGTACCCTTCTTCCACAGAATAGCTCTCTGGATTTTTTTTTTAAGTAAAAATTCAGTTTATTCACAAGTGGGACCTGATTAAACTTAAAAGCTTTTGCACAGCAAAGGAAACTACAAGCAAGGTGAAAAGACAGCCCCCAGAATGGGAGAAAATAATAGTAAATGAAACAATTGACAAAGGATTAATTTCCAAAATATACAAGCAACTCATACAACTCAATGCCAGAAAAACAAACAACCCAATCAAAAAGTGGGGGAAATACCTAAGCAGACATTTCTCCAAAGAAGACATACGGATGGCTAACAAACACATGAAAAGATGTTCAAAATCGCTCATTATTCAGTTCAGTTCAGTTCAGTTGCTCAGTCGTGTCCGACTCTTTGCAACCCCATGAATCGCAGCACGCCAGGCCTCCCTGTCCATCACCAACTCCCAGAGTTTACTCAAACTCATGTCCATCGAGTTGGTGATGCCATCCAGCCATCTCATCCTCTGTCGTCCCCTTCTCCTCTTGCCCCCAATCCCTCCCAGAATCAGGGTCTTTTCCAATGAGTCAACTCTTTGCATGAGATGGCCAAAGTGTTGGAGTTACAGCTTCAGCATCAGTCCTTCCAATGAATACCCAGGACTGATCTCCTTTAGGATGGACTGGTTGGATCTCCTTGCAGTCCAAGGGGCTCTCAAGAGTCTTCTACAACATCACAGTTCAAAAGCATCAGTTTTTTGGTGCTCAGCTTTCTTCACAGTCCAACTCTCACATCCATACATAACTACTGGAAAAACCATAGCCATGACTATTTATTATTAGAGAAATGCAAATCAAAACTACAATGAGATTTCACCTGACACTGGTCAGAATGGCCATCATCAAAAAGTCTGCAAACAATAAATGCTGGAGAGGGTGTGGAGGAACACAACAGCTCTTGCACTGTTGGTGGGAATGTAAGTAGATACAGCCATGACGGATGACTCTATGGAGATTCCTTAAAAAACTAGGGATAAAACCGCCATATGACCAGCAATCCCACTCCTAGGCATATACCCTAAGGAAACCAAAACTGAAAAAGACACATGTATCCCACTGTTCATTGCAGCACTATTTACAATAGCTAGAACATGGAAGCCACCTAGATGTCCATCGACAGATGAATGGATGGAGAAGCTGTGGTACATATAGACAATGGGATATTACTCAACCATAAAAAGGAACATATTTGAGTCAGTTCTCATGAGGTGGATGAACCTAGAGCCTATTATACAGAGTGAAGTAAGTCAGAAAGATAAAGATAAATATCATATACTAATGCATATATACAGAATGTAGACAAATGGTACTGAAGAATTTATCTGCAGGGCAGCAATGGAGAAACAGATATAAAGAATAGACTTGTGGACACGGGAAGAGGGGAGGAGAGGGTGAGATGCATGGAGAGACTAACATGGAAACTTACCATACCTAAAACAGATAACCAACAGGAATTTGCCGTATGTCTCAGGAAACTCAGACAGGGGCTCTGTATCACCCTAGAAGGGTGGGATTGGGAGGGAGGTGGGGGGAGCTTCAGAAGGGAGGGGATATATGTGTCCCTGTGGCTGATTCTTGTTCAGGTTTAACAGAAAACAACAAAATTCTGTAAAGCAACTATCCTTCAACTAAAAAATAAATAAATTTAAAAATAATTCAGTTTATTCATCTGTTTACGGCACAGTACTCAAGAGAAAAAAGTGTGTTTCACATCATAGATTTCACTTCCCAATCCTTGGAATGTTCATTTCTTCGGCTATAAAGAGGGACTAGATGGGCAAGTCAGGTGATGTGTAGGCATCTAAACTAATGAAAGAGTGGGTGGGGTGGGCAGCGCTAATGTCGTCCTCCGAAGGATGGGCAGAGGGGGCGGTTAGCCCAAGCTGACTGTGTATAACTGTTAGCTGGAGCACAGAACAGCCACCCTGGATGCTCGGATGTTGTGGGGTTCAGTCACCTCCACCACGCAGGAACAGCAGTGCTTTCTGGCAGTCGCCCTTGGTGTCTTGCTGAACGCAGTAGTACAGAGACTTGCCAAACTTGACTTGAAATCAGACCTTATTTTCAACATGTCCATGTCGCTGCGGGGGATTCTAATCAGGACCTTAGCATGACTGCCCTTGCCATTCACGGGGACGTACAGTCTGTCAGCAAAATACAGGGGCTTGTTCCGAATGCACTGGACCAGCTTCAGGAAAACATTTTCCAGGTCACCTTCGACCTCCTTCTTGATGCTCTCCAGCATGTCATAAGGGCTGTGGCTCTGGTACCTTTCAAATACTTTCAGGAAGTGACACACGCTCCACTCAATCATGATGCCGATACACTTGGGAACATTAGTTTCTTTCCTCTTCACACCAGCATCATGGAGATAGCAGGTGTCCTGGTCAAACAGTTCATGATCAACAGCAGAGCCATTCTCTGCTCTTCAACCCTTTGTGAGGGCGACCATCAGCTTGTGGAAGTCGTCAGATGTGTTGGAAACGATGTCCCTGTCCAGGCTGGTCTTGTACATTTCCTCGTAGACTCTGTTGATTTCCTGCAGCTCCTGGTTGGTGCTTGAGCAAATGATCTCAATGAGAGAGTCCTCATCAAGCCCCAGTCCCTTCATGGATGCTTTCAGCTCAGAAGCATCATACCAAGCAGGTGTTTTCAATAAGCCCAAAATCACTGTCTCCAGGTGGCAGAGACAAGGCTAACTTCAGTGTTGATGCAAGTTCCTTCTTGGTCCTTCTCTGGTAGGCGAAGGTGCCATCCTATCTCTGTTCATTGCTGTGGTTGATCAGGATGTTGAGCATGGTGACCTCACCCACACCTTTTGTCTTGATGGTTGTCTTAATGTTCAGAGCATCCCGCTCATCATGAAACTTGGTGTATGCTTTGACTAACCCATGTGCACTCGGAGGTGTGAAGTGATCACCCAACACGGTGAGCTTGCACAGAATTTCATGAATGGTCGACATTTTGAAAGAAACTGGGCTGGGTGCAATGCACTCAGTGTCCCCAGATACAGAGTGTGCTCTCTAGATTTAATGTTTCATAAAGCATACTTTGGGGAAGGTTAACCCAGCTCACTCCCTATTGCTGTTTAATAAGTATTTTATTCATGTCTGTGAGCAAAGAATTAAGGTAAAATATAGTGCAGTGTAAAAAAAAAAACAGAACACAATTATATGAAGGAAACTTACTTCAGGATTTACAGTCTCCAAACAAAACTAGATCCTGAAAAAAATAAAAATAAAAACTAGATCCTGTTTGGATAGGAAGTTGTTTATTCTGCCTCTCACCAGAACAAATGATCCTATAGTTTTATATGGTCCCAATGACTTTCTGTCTACCTAAAAAAGGATGCATCCATGCATGTGAACCGTTTATTAAGAGAAAAACTTATGGGACATAGAGAAACATCCGGAGGTTACTTTGATCAGTCATGAATTCCCCACTCATTCACTGAAATACAGACATACGCGCACACGCACACACACACACACACACACACACACACACACACATTGGGTTGGCCAAAAAGTTCGTTCAGGTTTTTCTGTAAGATAATATGGAAAACCCCAATGAACTTTCTGTCCAACCCTATATATATTATAGATATATGTAGATGTATATACACAGACACACATATGTGTATGTGTGTATATGGACTTGTTATGTATCAAATAACAGGTCCTGGAGATAAAATTTTAAATTTAATGTTCTAATTTAATCTTAAATGTTCTAGGTCCTGGAGATAAAATTTCAAATCAAGTAGATTACTTCCCTTGCCCTCCCAGAGTTTTACATTCTAGTGGACAAGCGAGATAATACATGGATAACTAAGGAAATACATACTATGTTAGTACAAGTGCACTGGAGAAAAATATATCAGGATGAGCAGCCCAGAGAGTGACAGAGTAGTAGGGGGAGGGTGTTATTTTAAGTAAAGGAGTTGGGAAGACTTCACTGATAAGGCGGTATTAGAACAGAGACCTGAAAGTAGCAAAGGACAAATCCTGCAGAGGGTGGAAAGAACTTGATTGATGAGTGTGAGTAACGTGGAGCAGAGTGTGGCCGCTGCGGAGCCAGCAGCAAAAATGATGAAGCTGCAAGAGGAGTGGGTGGATCTGCAGCAATATGGGTGGACCCAGAGTGATCACACTGAGCAAAGGCAGTCAGACAGAGAAAGACAAACGCCATATGCTATCACTTATATGTGGACTCTGAAAGTATGATACAAATGAACTTATTTACAAAACAGAAAGGGATTCACAGACTTAGAAAACAAATTCATGGTTACCACAGGGGGAAGGCGGGCTTCCTGATGGCTCAGGTGATAAAGAATCTGCCTGCAATGCAGGCGACCCGGGTTTGATCTCTGGGTCAGGTAGATCCCCTGTAGAAGGGAATGGTTACCCACTCCAGAATCCCATGGACAGAAGAGCCTCGCGGTCTACAGTCCTTGGGTCTCGAAGAGTCGGACACAAATGAGTGATTAACACACAAAGGGAAAAGGTGGGGGGAATAAATTAGGAACTTGGGCTTAACATATACACACTACTGTATATAAAATAGGTAACCTACTGTACAGCACAGGGAACTATACTCAATATGTTTTAATAATCTATAATGGAAAAAAAATCTCACCTGAATCACTTTGCTGTATAACTGAAACTAACACAATATTGCAAATCAACTATACTCCAATAAAAATAAAGTAAAATTTAAAAATCAAAAAAGAGGAATGCGTTGAAGAAGCTGTCAGATCATCTGGGCCTTATAAGGTATTTTTCAAGACTTTGGCTTTTACTCTGGGGAAAGGCCTCAGGATCTTGAGCAAAGATCAAGCTCCATTTTTATTTCAAAGGATCACATTCTCTGCCTGATTGAGATGAAATATGGTGGCCAGGGAGGGCAGAGGTGGGAACAGGGGGAGCCATCCAGGTACAAAGGGCCACGGTGCCTAGGACCTTAGAAGTAGTGATGGACAGAGCTCCAGGAGTGAAGTTCCTTATAGAAGTAACACCTGTCAGACTGCTCATCACTCAACAGACCTCTCAGGAGCTCGGCTGACATGTGGAGCAAGGCACTCTGCCTTTCTGAGACTGGGGTGTCCAGCCACATGGTGAATCTTGCTCAGTGAGTCAATTAGCTTGTTAGAAATCTGTCATCTTCTTCCTCTCCCAGAGATTCTCACAATCAAGATCTAAATTGAGATATCTGGCAGATTACCATAGCTACAGGTGCCAGGTGCCTGGCAACCAGGATTAGACTGTTGGCCATTGATCTATGGGGTCCAGGTTCTTCCCAGGGATGGAATGCACTGAAAAGGGCATCCAGGTTCCTGAAATAGTCCAAAGCAGCGAGAAAACCATGCAGTCATTGCCTTGTTCTATCTGACTAGCCTTTGTCTCACACAGAGAAGGGCCAGCTCACATCCCATCATGGGTTCACTCAGATAAGGGGCCATCCAAACCACTACCACCAGAAAAGGTGTAAGATCTAAAGGCAGAGACAAAGACACTAGTCATGAGAATAGAGATGAAGGCAATCAAAAAAACTGAACGGTTCAGTGTTGGATAGGAGGAAGCAGAGAGGGAGCAGGACAGAGGGGAAGAGGGAGTCAAGGTTGGACACTAGGGGCCTTGGGCCAGATGGTCCCGCAGCGTGCTATTTTTTTTTTTTTAATAATGTTTTACTGGAAAACAGCCATACTATAATCATTTACATATTGTCTGTGGCTGCTATCATGGTGTGATGACAGAATTGATTAGTTATGATCCACAAAATCTTTTGGCTTCCCAGGCGGTACTAGTGGTAAAGAACCCACCTGCCAATGCCAGAGACTCGAAAGACACGGGTTCGATCCCTGGGATGGCAAGATCCCCTGAAGGAGGGCATGGAAGCCCCCTCCAGTATTCTTGCCTGGAGAATCCCACGGACAGAGGAGCCTGGTGGGCTACAGTCCATAGGATTGCAAAGAGTCAGACATGACTGAAATGACTTAGCATGCACACACACACACACACACACAATTTTTAATATGTATTACTTGACCATTTGCCAAGAAAAAAAATTGTTCTCTTCTGGTCCAATGGTTCCTAAGATGGGCTGGAGGACCTGGTCATCTTGTTCACCAGAGAGATTGGCTTGGTTCAAGGCACAGAACCATGGTGGGCCATGAGGCATGCTAAAGAAATACTAACAACTTACAAAATCAGGGCCAACATCACTTTTATGATGAGATACACCACCGTGGTAGCTTCTTGTCTCAGCTGGCAAAGTACAGAAGAGTATTTCTCCCTCAAGGCATACCCTGCACATGGGAAGTCAAGACATGGTGGGCGTAGAGACGGGACAGGAGGAGGGGCAAGGTCCCCAGAGGAGAACGACTGATACATCAGGACTTCAACGCTGTTTTCATCAACTTCACTGCTGTGGACTGTGAAATTGTGTCCCACCCCCGAAAAAATTTCATGTTGAATTCATGCTGAAGCCCTAACCCCACCCCCCCCGTGTGTTAGTATTCGGGGGGGGGGGTCTTAGGGAGGTAATTAGGTTAGATGAGGTCACGAGGGTGGGGCCTGATGATGGGATCAGCGCCCTTATAAGAAGGGACACATGAGGCCCTCCCTCCCTCCCTCCCTCCCTCCCTCTCTCCCTCTCTCCCTCCTTCCCTCCTCTCTCTCCCTCCTTCTCTCCCCTTGACTTCTCTCTTCCAAGTGGGGGCACAGGGAGAAGACGGCCATCAAACCAGAAAGGGGGCTCTCGTGGGAACCCAACCATGCTGGCACTCTGACCTTGGACTTCCAGCCTCCATAATAGTGAGAAAATAAATTCCTATTGTTTAAGCCACCCAGTCTATGATGTTTGTTATGGCAGTCACAATCA
The DNA here is from genome assembly GCF_023699985.2 of Odocoileus virginianus. Classification (NCBI taxonomy): domain Eukaryota; kingdom Metazoa; phylum Chordata; class Mammalia; order Artiodactyla; family Cervidae; genus Odocoileus; species Odocoileus virginianus. The sequence goes on from NC_069699.1 coordinate 4,089,015, forward strand.
ACAAACAGTTTACTGTTAGACCCAACACAGTGTGGCTTGGGGAGCAGCTGGGCAGGCATGACTGCAGAGAAGATCACAGAAATATCCTATTTCTTCTTCCTTATGTGATGGGGCCTCTCCTTCTCTAGGAAAACCAAATTTTAATTTTATCTCTTCCAAGCACCCAACCAGAAGTCAAGCAGAAAAATGTACCTGGGACAAGATGCTGGCTCCATTTTTCCAAGAAGCTGTTCCTTGTTAATGGTCCATGGACATTGCCCAGTGTCCCCAGGTTTTCCTGCAGTGCTTCCATTTGCTGCTAATTATTTTCTGGAATCAGAGCTCATGGAAACAGGCTCCAAAAAGCTTCTAAAATAGCCAATGAACAAAATGCCAAGGATTCTGGTTTCTTTCTTGCAGTCTTAATTTATTGGAGAGTACTAGTGGTCACGCCTGGAGAATTCCATGGACAGAGGAGCCGGGCAGGCTTATAGCCCATGGGATCACAAAGAGCTGGACATGACCGTGTGACTAAGACTTGCACTTCACTTTCACTTCACTAGGGTTCTCCAAAGTGATCATCTATGTTAGGTTGGGGGAATTTTGAAAGCTTTGGGAATTTCAAAGGCTTTGTGGGACAAAAGGTAAAATAAGAACAATAGTGTGGCTTCTCCTACCCACCCCTCATATCATATTGACCGAACCAAGGGAAGACAGTGAGTTAGTTTTTGTTCCCTTGACCTCCCATTACATAAGCCTCAGAAATTCTGTGAAGGTGAGAAAGGTGAGAGGAACAGACGTTTTGTTTTACAGGATTCCTCAACCCTAGGTCTCCTTTGTAAAGCTCTGTAGTCACACAGCTCTTCTATCGTCTGTTGAGAGACGGAATTGAGTTTGCTTTGATGACAAAATAATTTAAGACCTTTCCCTAAAAACTCTGAGTCAGGGCCTGAGAATGCTGCTGACCATGCTGGAATCGTTTCTTGATGCCCTGTGCTATGCGCTGTGTGGGTTTAGGCGCTCAGTCGTGTCTGACTCTGCGACCCCGTGGACTGTAGCCCGCCAGGCTCCTCTGTCCATGGTGAGTCTCCAGGCAAGAATACTGGAGTGGGTTGCTTTCCTTCTCCAGGGGATCTTCCCAACCCAGGGATCGAACCCAGGTCTCCTGCATTGCAGGCAGATTCTTTACCATCTAAGCCACCAGGGAAACCCCTTGATTCCATGCTGGGGGAGAAGGGGTACAAATAGCTTACACTTAAAAAGCGGAAGCAGTTGTCTCTGGGGTCCCACTCTGTCTGCAGAATGACGGGAATCCATCCCTTTCTGCTCCTGGAGCCACATGGCGACAAGACAGGCCCATCCTCCACGCAGCTCATTTTCCCTTCTTGAAGATTTGTGGGTACAAGGGATATTTTTCCATTATAGGTTTTGCCTTTTTTCTTCAGCACTTTCTGTCCTGACTGTTGATTTCTTCTCCCTCCTGTTGTTTTGTTAAACCTGAAAAGAGTCTAGAGGGAGAGGAATGAACACAGGCTCTGATTTCCCTGTGGGAAGGGGAAGTGTGGGGCTCCCCAGGTTGCTTTTCTACTGAGCTGGAAGTCAGTGCTATTCGGAGCTGTGTCTCTTCTTTTGAAGACTGGGGCACATTCAAACACAGTTAAATTTAACAGGTCTGGGAGAGGCTAATGGAAAAATTGGAGACCATGAAGAGGTCAAGAGCCAAGGGAGAAATACAAATGGTCAATAAACATGCTAATAAATGTTATGTTTTACAATAATCAAACTTGCTAATGCAACTCAAATGACAAGATTTCATTCTCTGCCCTTCACATTAGCAAACAGTATTAAAAATATGTATATATAATGGACTCTGACCTGTGTGTTTTCACCCGTGAGGTTCTGAGGGGGGTGCACAGACACCTAAGTGCTCTCTCCTGAGCAGGCGCTCAGGTGGGGTCTGTACGTCCTCGCGAGTCCTGCTCAGGTGGCCTCACTAGCACGTCACTCTGGGATGCTGGAGCCACCAGCAGCACCTCAGCTGAAGCACTGACAGGACTTCTGGTCCGCACGCTCTGTACCACCTCCAACGCAAGGGGGCTGCCGTCCCCGGCGCACAGATGTCAAAAGGTAAGTCTTCGGTAGATGAATGGATAAAGAAGCTGTGGTACATTTACAAAGTGGAATATTACTCAGCCACAAAGAGGAGTGAAATGATGCCATTTGCAGTAACAAGGATGGACCTAGAGATTATCATACTGAAGTAAGTGAAGTAAGTGAGGTGAAGAAAGACAAATATCATATGACATCATTTATAGAATGGAATCTAAAAAAAAATGATACAGATGAATTTATTTACAAAACAGAAAGAGATTCACAGACTTAGAAAAAAAGCATATGGTTATCAAAGGGGAAAGGGTAGGGAGAGATAAATTAGGAGTTTTGGATCAGCAGATACTAACTATATATAAAATAGACAAATGACAAGGACCTACTGTGTAGCACAGGGAACTATATTCAAGATCTTGTAATAACCTAGAATGGAAAAGAATCTGAAAAAGAGTATATATGTGTATATATATATATACACACACACACATATATGCATACACACATGTGTGTGTGTGTGTGTGTGTGTGTGTGTGTGTATTACATTGCTCTCCACCTGAACACTTGAAACTGATAGGGACAGAGTAAAGACACAAAGTAGGTGATTAAATAGCTAATTTCACTAGGGGATTGTAAGTAGAGAAAAAAAGTATGGGAGAGCCCTCTAAGTTAAACATCACTCAGAGCAAATTTGCTTAACCACAAAACCAAGCAGGCTTACTTAGCAACGAAACCATGCATTGGAAGCATGAGACATGCCCCCAGAACAACGGTACACTCTGCCCACTGATGTCAGTAAGTTGCTGATTCCTAGGACATGCTCCTCTGCGCACACTAAAGACAAAAATATAGGCAAAAGTGACATTATGCTAAAACCTGAGATGATTTACCATACTTTAGTATACATGACTGCCCTTTTGGTTGTTTCCATTGCGCCGCTACAATCCCAACTTGACCACATAGGGAAAGAAAATTTCCCCACCTGACATGGAGGAGGAGTTGATGACGGAAACGTGACATCTACTCAAGAAGGAGGAAGAAGGTGTCTTCTCCTCCTCCCCATTTTTCCTTTGATTATAAAAGTGTAGCCCACTAAGTTCTTGGCGAGGCACTTCTTTGCCCATCTACTTGTAAGCCTCACAAGCATCCTTTTCTAATAAATCACTTCTTATCTATCACTTTGCCTCTTGGTCTGCTGAGACATAAACAACTGGATTCCCCCGAGATACATTTCTGAGATTTCACAACTAACACAACACTATAAATCTATTGTAGATCAATTTTTTAAAAAAGTCTCCAGGAAGCTTCTTACACTTTCTAAGATCACACAACCAGTCTACAGCAGAGTATGGATCTGAACCAACAAATGTTTGACTCCAGGTCAAGGTCTTGGCACTCCACTGCTTAATGAAAGGCCTTTCAAGAGGTTTGGCCTTAAAATGAACCCCATCACCTCCCCAGGTATTCCTTTAGATAACTGATCCACAATATGGAGCTAGGTGTGTTTCCTCCCACCCCCACCCCCATGATCCACACCTCCCTGAGGTCATGCTGCCTGGGCCTAGAAGGACATACTATGTGCTCTGCAGGAATTTAGGGCCAGCAGATAGATCTCCAGCACACCCCAGAACCCTGCACCTCAGCTGTTCCCCATCATCTCAAGAGTGGGGAACGGCAGAGTCCATATGCCTCACTCTCCTGATGGATGTAAGGAAAGCACATCGTAAGCACCAAACATCAGTCTATGTCTATAAAACTCATAAACATCACCAGGAATGAGGGGAAAACAAAGCATCTCTATTTACAGTGTGAGAAAGAGAAAAACAAAAACCTTCCAAGCATATGCTTAATCATACTTCTGTACTGGGAGGGGAAAATTACCTGTAAATCTTTCCTTTGTGGTTGATGCAAAGCTGATGGATCTTCCCTTTGGAGATAGACGTTTATGACTCCCTAACGGCTGGGGGAGAAAGCAGGCCCCCTCTTTCCTGTGCCAGCCCACTGGGACCCACATCAAAGCTGTTTTGTTCAAACTGGGACACGCCTGCCCAACCGACCCCACCCCATGCCTTTTTGGATCCTCTTTCTCTCTTTGTGGAATCTGCAGTAAGCTCTGCAGCTGACCTCAGGGGTCACCCACAAGAGCTTTCCTGTTTGAAACTTGTTCCGCAGGCTGCGTTTCCACCGCCTTTGAGTCACTGATCCTCCAGCCCTGACATCCACACCCCCAAAAGATGAAAGAACTCCGCCATCCTGAACACAAAGGCGGCAGGGCTTCTTGTTGTTGTTTAGATTTGCTCTCAGTTTTTAAAAATAAAAACCTATGTTGCACTTGTTTCTTACTACAAAAGCAACACCTATTTATCATAAAAATATTCAAACAGTGCAGACAAGCAGAATGGAGAAATAAAAAGCACCCATTATTGCACCAAAGAAGGAGCACAGGGAGCATGTTGGAATACATCTTTCTGACTTTTCCCTCTGCAGAGATCTATCTATCTAGTGGTGCGAAAGGAGATCACACCGAAAATCCGGTAATGAACTTGCTTTTTCATGAGGCCCTATGTGGGGAACATCTTTCCATGTCATTAAATATTCTGTATGTTTGGTTATATCTTGCAACATGAACCGGGTTTAGTAGTTTTCATCTGAATATAAAAGCAATTCACACTTAAAAATTTCATCTCCTTTGCTCAGGCCGTTGCTTTCCTGGGGCTGTTGAGGAAATACTGTGGGTCGATCAGAAGAAGGCATGCTAGATTTTTTTTTTTCCTTCTGAAAAATGAGGACATTGCTAATGTTCTGTTAACTCCTAGGAGCTATGACTACCTGCTTTGGAGAGCTTGATGACACTCTTGTGCAAAGATGCTCCCTCTCCCTTACATCCTCAGGTCAATTCAGAAGAGGCCCAGGTTCTTGCCCCCCTTCTGCTTCCTCCCCACTGCTGCCATATTGGAAGTGATACCAGTTATCTTCCCACTGGGGAACCTGCCTCCCCAGGAGCTATTACACAAAACGCAAACCTCAAAATCACAACTCTTAGGAGAAAAGAGTGAGCCCGACTTCCCCGTCAACGAGGAGACCCCTGGGATCTACCCTGCCTTCTAGTACCACTGCTGTCTTTGCTCCGTTCGTGGCCTTTTGGTGCTCCAGGGCCAACGAGCTTTCTGGGCCATTGGTGGTGATGCCAGCCCCGGGCTCGGTCCAGCTCTGAGCACGGCAGCCACTGTACTAGAGGGAGGGTATCTCCACTCTTTGTACTGCAAGGCCAGCTCCAGGTGCCTCTCACTTAGTATCCAGGGCCCGATGCTCCTGGTCCTATCCTCGTACAAGAGCTATTTCTTCTGGAACTTCAGCCAGGGGAACCAGATCAGAAATGGGTTCAGGAACCCAGGTCTTGCCAAGCAGAACCATTGTTTATTCCATTTTCCTCTTATGTGGATCCACAGCCACACACCTGGCATCATCACCTCCCTTTCCAACACTGTATGTATTAAAGAGCTCCTGTATACCCCATTCTGGTCAGTAGGACACTGGGGCAGTGATGGAAGGATTCAGACCCTCAAAACAGTGAGCCCCCCAGGCAGCTTCACTACGTTGACCCTAGATAGCATTGCTGGCTTTCTGCTTTCAAAACAATAGGAAATAGTAACATCGAAAGGGAGACCAGACCCCCCACCAAGAGGCCATGGGAGAAAGAGGACATTTTATTCGTGATGGAGGAGGAATAATTTCCCTTCCTCACCTCTTATTCTCTAACCCAAACATAAGCCAGGGAAACATTCAATGTGTCTTTTGGTAAAAAAATAAAATCCAAGCTAGGTTTTAAGTGGGTCGCCCTGCTAAACAGCAAAATTAATCTTCAATGGATCATTCCCTCTGTCTTTAAATGAACAATTATTGTTTCTAGAGAAACAGCGTGGCGCCATGAAAAACCCCTGGGGTTGGAGTCTTGAAACCCAAGTTGTTCTCCCCCTCCCTCTTAACACCTTGGACTCTGAGTCAAGTATTAGACTCCCTGAAGCCCTTCTGTCTCTGCCTAAGTTTGGACTTGACAGTGGAACCTTAATACCCAGCGTCTGTTAACCAAGAGTCCGTGCATCCTTGGGCAGTGTCGAACCGTTCAACATCAACAGTTGCCAAGGCAGCTTATTTTCCTGTGCATCTTGATTTTATGATTTCCAGAGGAAAAAAAACAAAAACCCTGAAAATCCAAATACTTTCCCAATATGTGGGAATCATTAAAGTATCCTAGCAAGGTATCATAGTTGATTTACTATAATTTATTACCCTTCCTGAAATTCAGTTTCCTCAACTCCTATGATACCTAACATCAGTCCTATAGGCTGGACACTAGTCTAAACGTTTAGGTATACTAACTCATTATAAGTTCACAGCTGCAACTCTGTAAGGTAGATCCTATTATGATGATCATCCTTACAGGTGAGGAAACCGAGCCAAAAGCTTTTAAGTGATTTTCCCAAGGTCACACAGCTCTTAAGTGGCAGAACCAGGACTTGAACCCAGACAGCCTGGCTTCAGTGTTCACACTGGACGTCATGCCACCTCTAGCTCTGAGATGATGAAATGGTGAATCAGATTCACCTCCCAGGATTGTTGAAAGCACTAAATGTACATAAGACACTGTGCCTGAACAAATATTGCTACGTTATTATTTTCTAAATAAATCTGATCAAGCATTCTGTTACTGGTTGAAAACTATCAAAACTTCATGACAACATAGAGAAACCCAGCTATCATACAGTACATAATGAATTAAAGCAAAATACAGTTCTGGTTGTGTCTATGTACAAATTACATTCACATTGTATAAGTGCATCGGTCAGTTATTGCTGCATAACAAACAACAAGTACTTATTCCTCATATGTCTGCTAGTTACAGACATGTTTTCAGATCTGTGTTTTCAGACTGGGCTTGCCTGGGTGACTTTGCTGTGGTCCAGCTGGGTTTTTGCCCCTGAAGTAGGTTGAACTCAGGTCTGCTCCACACAAGTCTGTCCTGGGGCCCAGGCTGAAGGAGCTTTTTCCATGGCAATGACAGTGGTCAAGAGGGCAAGTCTAGCGGCACAAGTATACCGTAAGCCTCTGCTCACATGATCACATCCCATTGTCAAAGCAAATCAGGGACTTCTCCGGAAGTCCAGTGGTTAAGACTCCACGCCGCCACTGGAGGGAGCAGGAGTTTGGTCTCTATTTAGGGGACTAAGATCTCACATGGCACAGCCAAAACAAAAGCAAAGTAAATCACACGACTGAGCAAAATAAGGGGATAAGAAAGTACACTTCACACCACATGAGACCAAAGTTAAGTCACAGAGCCAAGTCCAACACCACCTGTGGAGGAAAGCATACTTCTCCCCATGGAAGTGGAGGTGAGCGGGGACATGCTCTTGAATAATAATCTACTATAAGAAGGACCAGATATAAATAGGAAAAAAAAAAAAAACTGAGAAGCATGAAAATTTGCTGACATTGAGGGTGAGTATTTGTGCCTTCCTTTCTTCTCAAAATAACACTATTATATTGTCTTTGAGAATGAAAGGAAAAAACAAAACAAAAGGAAGCCTTAAGAATCAGTCCTTAAAAAATAAGCTGGGGATTAGCAGGTATACACAACTACATATAAAATAGATAAAACAACAAGGACCTACTGTATAGCACAGGACACTATATTCAATATCTTGCAATAACTTAAGTAGAAAAGAATAATCTATAGTAAAGAAAAGAATAACCTTTCAGTAAAAAATCTGAAAAAGAATATAATATAATGTAACATATGCATATAACTGAATCACTTTGCTATACATCTGAACATTGTAAGTCAATCACATTTCAATTTTTTAACTTAAAAATAAATAAACATATACAAATGCTTTTAAAAAGGAATAATTAAAAAAGAAAGATTGACACTGAAAAATGTGAATGTGTTAGTCACTCAGTCATGTCCGACTCTTTGCAACCCCATGGACTGTAGCCTGCCAGGCTCCTCTGTCCACGAAATTCTCCAGGCAAGAATACTGGAGTGGGTTGCCGTTTCCTTCTCTAGGGGATTTTTCTGACCCAGGGATCAAATCTGCTTGCAGGCAGATTCTAGACCGTCTGAGCCACCAAGGAAACCCAAGACTGACGCTAAGTCACCTTTGTTCACTCATTCAGCAGACACTTGCTGAGTCCCCCTATGCACAGGTAAATCTAGCCCCTGCGCTCAAGCAGCTCACAGCCTAGCAACTGAGCAATCAGGATCATGACAATGATGATGATGACGATGAGGACAATGACCATGGCGACAGCCGGAATTTAGTGGCCCATATCCAGGTGCTGTGTAAGCCATTTACATGGTATAATCTGTAATTCTATTACAAAGCTCCATAAAGGCGGTTCTGTTACAATCCTATCCCATAGAAAAGAACCAGACTCAGCCCACACGTGGCAGAACTGGAGTTCCCACCAGGCAGTCCAGCTTTAGACCCTGCACTCTTTAGCACTTCACTCCCCATACACTCGGACCCCTAACCTGTCCCACCCCTGTATCTTCACAACAACCTCTCTCCATATACCTGAATTAAAAGATTACTTACACAACATGCCCTCCTCTGGGAGGTTTCGCAAACACAAAGCCTGTGCATTTAACCAATTAGATCCCATAGACAGGTATGGGCAAAGAGTGCCACCTTCAATAAAGAAACTGACTTTTTGATCAGCTTGGAGAAGACATGAAGAAAGGGATACACAAGTGTGTTCATTTCCTAGGTTGATGGTGGCTGAGAGTCCCTGAGGGTGACAGCTGGCTTTTCTTTGCCTCGTACAGAAGCAGTGAGCAGTAGGCCTTGCACACAGCATCAAGGGAAATGCACAAGGCAAAAGGGAACATTTCCAGATCACAAGGACCTTTTTTTAGAAAGAGACTCCCAAGCAGAGGGAAGATCCCTTTTCCAGAGGCAGAGTGTTGAAGCGGGTCAAGCAGGGAGCAAGGTACAGATGGATGAGACGGCCTCACAGGACGCCCTAAAATTCACCAATTCTTCCATCAGGTTCTTTTTTCTACCTCCCTTTCTGTAGATTTTTTTTTTTTTTAATGTGAACCATTTTTAAAGTCTTTATCAGGCTTGTTACAGTATTGCTTTTGCTTTATATTGCAGTTTTTTGGCTGGTAGGCATGTGAGGCCTTAGCTCCGCAACCAGGGATCGAATCAGCGCCCCCTGCGTTGGAAGGCAAAGTCTGAACCACTGACCCACCAGGGAAGTCCCCTACCTCCCTTTCTCGAGGCTGTTTTCAGAATGTGCCAGGCAGCAGAGGTTTAGTCAGATACCAAAGCCCAATTCCATCTCGCTGGTGGCAACCCACTCCAGTATTCTTGCCTGGAGAATCCCATGGACAGAGGAGCCTGGCCGGCTACAGTCCACGGGATCTCAAGGAGTCGGACATGAATGAACGACTACCTACCTGGATTTCCTCACCTTCCCAGGCCACCCCGAGTCTGTCTTTGTGCATCCTTCCTCTGGGAGGTCAGTGAAGGGGAAACTAGCCTCCCACTCACCCCACCGAAAGACCACAGAACACGGGAGCCCTGTAAACACTAGCACAGAGCTCAGCTCTTTCAGCCACAGTCACAGTACCTCATACTCAGTAGCTAACACCGAGCGTTCCAGTAAAAAACAACAGCCAACACGAGGCCATTCGCTGAATTAAGTAGGAAAGAACTTGTCTGTCTGTCCGTGTCCGATCCAGCCCATCACGAATGACCTGACGAAAGGGCTGAATGAAAGCTGCAGCGGCCCTGCCAGAGAAACCCCACACGGAGGCTGCCGGCAGCTTGCTTTTCTTAGAAATAACGGCCAGTCACCTTAAGTACAGTAACAGAAAAATCAGAGTCCGACTCTCCCATTAAAACTGGGTCACGCCGCACCAGAGTGGGCCTGGGTTAGTAGTTATCTCCCAGCCAGCTCACCTGATTAACAAGCTGTGGGGTTTTCACCAATGGGTTTCCAGATTCATCAGCCCTCACCTGACCAACAGGAAGGAAATTAAGAGATTAAAGAGGTACTATTTTTAATAGGGTTTTACAATGCATTCCTTCCAGCCAGCTTCTGCCGCTGTCCCAGCCCTCGCACTGTTTTCACGTAAAGATGTCAGGAAATGCGCTGATATCTGTAGAGCCCCTGCCACCGCACTCCGCTGGTTCTGCTGTTCCGTGATGTGGGACCCAGGACAATCCTCCAAAGTTGGGCAAGGAAGCCTGGGGAGGGGGCTGCCCCCGCCCTGACTCTCCTTCCCCTCCCCCTCAAAAGACTGTGGACAGTGGCGGTTTCCAGTGGCACCTGGCTTCACCGAAGTCACAGGACAGACTGTGAACACATCCTCTCATCCCCTGGCCTCTTTCTTTTATTGCTTCCTTGATTCTTTCTTAATAATCTTATCATACCTCCTGTCAGGATGTGACCTTAAAATAAATGCTTGCGAAGACATCACTTTTATTTCATTTATTTATGTTTTTATTGAAGTATAGTTGGCTTACACTATTGTGTTAGTTTCAGGTAAATAGCAAATTGACTCAGTTATATACATACATACATACATACATATATATATATACACACACACACAGACACACACACATTCTTTTTCAGATTCTTTCCATTATAAGTTATTACAAAATACTGAATATAGTTTCCTGTGCTATGCAGTAAGTACCTTGTTGATTACCTATTTTATACACAGTATGTGTATCTATTGAATCCCTAAATACCTAATTTACGCACCTCTGCCTTTCCTCTTTGGTAACCATAAGTTTGCTTTCTATACCTGTGAGTCTATTTCTGTTTTACAAATATATTCATTTGTATCATTTTTTAAAAATTAGATTCCACCTATGAGTGATAGCATGTGACATTTGTCTCTCTCTCTGTCTGACTTACTTCACTTAGTAAAATAATCTCTAGGTCCATTCATATTTCTGCAAATGGCATGATTTTATTATCTCTTGATGGCTGAGTCATATTTTATAATATATACACATACCATATCTTCTTTATCCATTCATCTGTTAACGGACATTTAATTTGCTTCCTTGTCTTGGCTATTGTTAAGCAGTGCTGCTTTGATCATGAAGGGTGTGTGTGTCATTTCAAATTATAGTTTTCTCCAGATATATGCCCCACAGTGAGATCACTGAAGCATATGGCAATTCTACTTTTCGTTTTCTGAGGAATGTACACGCTATTTCTGAGGAACCTCCAAACTATTAGTTTTCTGAGGAACCTCCATATCACACATAGAGACTGTACCAATTCACATTCCCACCAACAGTGTAAGAGCGCTCGCTTTTCTCTCCAGCAAAGGTGCCACTTTTACAGACTGTGATCCGGGGCCCTGCTGCAGGTGAAGTGCCTGGTGGAAGATGGAGGCCCTATCCTGTGACCAGTGTAAGTATCAGAAGAGGGGCCCAAGAGAGAACAGGAGCTAGGACATGGGGGAGTGAGGAGGTGGGGAGGGAGGAGACAGCACAGAGCCTGTGGGGAAGGCGACAGGAACCAAAGACAGTAAGGATGAACCTTGAAAAGTGACATGAGCCAGTTCTGAAAGGATTATCTGTATGGCCCTGCTTATAAGAGGCACTCAGGGGAGCCAAGTTCATAGGGGCAGAAAGTAGAATGTGGTTTCCAAGGGCTAGGGGTGGGAGTGGGGAGTTAATTGCTTTATGGATACAGAGCTTCGGTTTGGAAGATGAAAAGTTCTGGATGGTGGTGATGGTTGTGCAATTATGTCAAGGCACTTAATGGACAATATACTTAAAAGTGGTTCATTTTGTTTTTTGTTATATATATATATGTTTTTTTTATGATAAAAAATGTTCAAGGCAAGGGGCTGAAGTTAGTTTAGTTTTGTGTGGAAGACCTAGTCTAGTAAGAAGCAGATTCACTGTTGCTCTGAAATTCAGGGGCAGAGGGGAAAGCGGGGGGCACGGGCAGCTGGACCACTAGGCCTCTCCAGGAAATGCCCCTCTCGATAGCGTCTGAACTTGGGGACCTGAGGTCTTTCCACCTGGCTGAGGAGACATGGAATCCTTCACTGGGAATCATCTCAAATGTACAGCAGACACTCCTGATTCCTGCTGGCCCAGGAGGCAGCCCAGGGGTCTGGCAGTGAATGGGACTTCTAGGAAGGCTGAGGGATTAAAATGGAAAGGTGTGAAGGGTGACTTGTGTATAAGCTCCGACTTTCAGATTGGGATGAAGACCCTAGCAAATCTGACCACATGGAGGTCACAAAACTGTGCAAGAGACCAGAAGAAACTGTGGTACCCAGGAGCCCCGCTGCAGCTGAACTCTGGTGAATTAGGTCAGCGAGTGCTTTGCACATCCACGGGGTCTGCCCCAAGTCTGGTCTTGTGCAAGAGGGGAGACTTCCCAGACAGTTTGGGAGCTTCTGCTGGTGGAGACCCAGCCTCCCACAGGAGTCTGGGCTGGCGGTCACCCTAGCATCCTGTTTTGCTGCAGGCAAGCATCTTTTTTCTCTGTTATTTTTGTCTCTGGCCTTGGCTTGTTTTTCCCAGTGCCTCTCCTTGGCTCCTAACATTTCTCCCCTGGTTTATTAAGAACTGAGATAAATCACCTAATAAATCTTGGCTAAGCTTTTTTTTTTTCTCTCAAACCTCCTCAACAATTGCCAAAGTCACAAAGTTGCATCTTTCCCGCAGCGGGAGGCTAACAAAGTAGCTGGTGTGCTCAGAAAAATGTATAGATCAAGAAAACAAAGGGAAAATCTTTAATTATTCAGAAGCCTCCCACTTCTGGTACTAAATTTACTCGCCGGGGTTTGATTTAAAGATGCAGAGCTGTACCTGAGCAGCAAGCAGGCAGCACCACGCCCATCAGCAGAGGAAGCAGCCTGCCTCCCTCTGCAGCGAAGAAGATGTGCATATATTAACTGTCTTTCCCTGTTGACTGGATGGTTCCTGGGAGCGCTCCTAGCATTTAATTATTAAAGCTGTCCCTCCTCTCACATAGATGCAAACCTCTGCTCCTTTGATTTCTTAAAACCATTGAATCACACAGTTCTGGCATTTGAAAGGAATTCAGGCATCTTCTGATGTCACCTCTAATTGTCACAGAAGCACAAGATTCTAAGGATATTAAAAGTTACCTATTCTGGACTGCCCTGGTGATCCAGTGGTTAAGAATCCGCCTGTCAAGGGAGAGGACATAGGTTGGAGCCCTGCTCTGGGAAGATCCTACATGCCTCGGGGCAACTACTGAAGGCCACACTCTGCAACAAGAGAAGCCGAAGCAATGAGAAGCCGGAGCACGGGGACTAGAGACAAGACCCCACTCACTGTGGCTGCAGAAAGCCCGCACGCGCCAACGGAGACCCCACGCAGCCAAAACAAACACATAAATGAATGTTACCTATTCTGACACCAACTCTCCCTATGAGGTGCTGACTGGCTGAACTGATAATTAGAATACACAAATCTACTTAGCACCCCAACAGCACTTTATAGAATACACAAATCTACTTAGCACCCCAATAGCACTTTATACTATACATACTTCCATTTATAGTTTGCTCATTCAGTGTAACTAGCTCTTTTTTAAAAGTTTAAACTTTAAACTTTATTTTTTGAAAAGTAATACGTTCACACAATTGGTCATTTGAAAGGTAAAAGAATATAAAACCCTAACCCTATAGACACCTAGTTCTCCTCCATAGAGGCAACTAACAGCAATTCTTTCAGTGTCCTTCCTGAGATATTCTATGTCTATACACTTAAGTATGTCATTTTCTTCCCTCCTTTTTACACAAATCTTTTCACTGGTCTGCATTTATACTTTATTCTGGAGATTTCTTTTGTTTCAAGCTTCATTCTTGTAGAGAGTTCTGTGGCATTTCCTTGCATGGAGGGGCCATGATCTAGGGACATTATGGTTGCCTCCAATCTTTTGTTTTATAAATGATGCTACAATAAATAATCTCCTGCTTATGATATTTTCTACCATGACTTCCTTCAGAGAGACTCCCTGAAGTGGAATCAATGGGCCCACGGGTAGGTGCATTTGCAAGTTTGATTGTTCTTGTTCGGTCACTCAGTTGTGTCCAATTCTTTGCCACTCCATGAACTGTAGTCTGCCAGGCTCCTCTGTCTGTGGGATTCTCCAGGCAAAAATTCTGCAGTGGGTTGCCACTCTCTTCTCCAGGGGATCTTCCCTACCCAGGGAGCAAACCTAAGTCTCCTGCACTGTCATGCGGATTCTTTACCTTTGAGCCACCAGGGAAGCCCCATAATTTTGATAAATCTTGCCAAGTGTCCTCCCCTAATTTCAGTTCTCACCAACAATAGGTAGTGTGTGGCTTTACCAACAGTATGTCATGAAACGTTTGAACTTTTGCTATAACTAATCATTTACCTGCTTCTCCCCTTGGCCCCCTTCCCTCATTAGAATGTGAGCCCACCAAGCTTCCTCAGAAACTAACATGATACCTGGTACATGATAGATTCCCAAGGAACATTAGAAAGTGCTTGCTTCAGTACCACACGTACGAAAACTAGAACAACGTGGAGAAGACAGCACGGCCCCTGCACAAGGATGATACACAAATTCCTGAGGCATACCATAATTTTAGAAAGTAGATCTTAAGTGTTCTCAACACACCAAAAAGTAATACGTAAGGTGATCATTTCTCAATATATATGTGCATTAAAGCAGCACACTGCACACATTAAACTTACATAATGCTATATGGCAATTGTATCTCAGTAAAACTGGGGGGGATGGGCAGGGAGGAAAGTGAATCTCTCCCCAAAATAAATTAATATACATTAATAATGCACATAAATGGATGGATGAATCAATGAATTATAGGGTTCTTTAAATCAGAATTGGAAATGATAACTCTCATTTTCTCCACTTTGTGAGTCTGGGTATGCTACATTTCATTTTATTCAAGTGCCATTCACTGGTATAAATGTACTAATGGCATAAATGGTATAATTTGAAACCAGGATGATCTGTCCTCCAAATTTAGACTCAGCCAGTGGTGTTATACTATTTCCAAACGTCACATTTCCTCTGAGGACTGTGCATCATGATATTGGCATGTCAGAGCATAAGAAACTGTGGAAGAGACAGCAAATGTCCCCAATCCGTCCCTACTAATAGGACCCAATTCTGTTTGGGGTGACAATATGCTCAGGTAGAAAGGCAGTTTTAGCCCCCTCCATTAAGCAATGAGATGCAAGCAGAAGTCTCTAGAAAGTATTTTCTGAGAAAGTCTTTAAAGGGGAATCATTCAGCTGGTGAATACCCTCTCCTGCCTGAGATACAGACATAATGGCTGGTGCCTTGGCAGCTACCTTTAGCGGTTATGAAGAAAAGGATCACGTTATACAATTCAGAGGATCACATTATAAGTATAAGGATCACATTATACTATTTATATACCATAAATAATAATGAAATCATGCCATTTGCAGCAACAGGGATGGACGTAGAGATGATCATACTAAGTGAGGTAAATCAGAAAGAGAAAGACAAAAATTATATATTATAAGTTATAAGAAGAATCTTTAAAAATATATACAAATGAACTTAGTTACAAAACTAAAAGAGACTCACAGACATAGAAAATAAATTCACGGTCACCAAATAGGAAAGGCGGGGGAGGGATAAATTAGTAGTTTGGGATTAACCTATACACACTAATACACATAAAATAGATAAACCACAAGAATCTACTGTATAGCACAGGGAACTATACTGAATGCCTTGTAATAAATTATATGAAAAAATAATCTGAAAAATAATATATATATGCATATAACTGAATCACTTTGTTGTGCACTAGAAACCAACATAATGTTGTAAATCAACTATATTTCAATTTTTTAAGTTCAAATAATGAATAAATAAAACGCAAAAAGAGGAATCACACCATAAGAAGAGAGTGGATTTCTAGGAGCCTGAGTCTGTTCATGGAGCTACTACATCCATCCTCAATTGCCCACATTAGGACTCCTCTTTAGGTGAGAAAATAAAATCTTGAATAATGGTGCTAGCCACTACATTCTAGGTCCCTATTAGTCATGATCAAAATGGATTCTTCTCTGACACAAGCCCCTCTAACACTCACTCCCCCACTAAACTCAGAGGACTCACTCTCTCCCAGTCTTCTTGCTCAAGAAGAATCAGAGCACCATGCTGGCTGGCGTTCCCTGACCCACGCCCTGACACGTGCCATAACGAAGACTCCTCGTTCCTGCCTGCCAGCCTAGCGTGGTCAGGTCTGTGGCTCCTGGTTCCATCCAGGACCAGGAATTCATTAGCCCATAACTACCTGGACACTGACTCCAGACTCCTGGCCTGTACTGACTTCTCATCTTCTTGTGGCCTCTCTAGACAAGTGAACCTGGGGTCAAGGGAGCCCAACAATTAGCACTCATCATTATTCATTTGCTCTTCGACAATTTTTTTTTTTTTTAACAAAGCACATTTGTGAGCTGTATGTCTTCTGACTGTCACAACTTTGATCAATGCACGGGAGAGTATTGGTTTGTGTCCCCATTTTAAAGTTCAGGAAACTGGTTTCTGGAATGGTTAAATCATTTTTCTAAGGCTCACAGCCAGGATGCAAACTCAGCATTTTAGTGCCAAGGTCCTCACTCTTTACAATATGCCAAAGGTCCCAATTCACTTCTTCAATTCTAATGTCACAGCTCAGTTCAGGCAATCTCCTTGGAAGCAAATTAGTCTGGCCATCAGCTTCCTGTCTCTGTCTAGTATTTGATTATTCATCATCACCAAAGGGCTGATCCGCTCACCTGAATCAAGAGAATATCTACATGGTGTAAAAAAATTGGTTAAATCAACACCATCTGTGTCCACTACAGTTACTCTCTATAATGGGCAATGATGACATGAACAAACAATGATAATTCTGTAAACATCCAACAGATGAATCACCTCTCTGAGAACAATGGCTTCTTCACGGTTGCTTTGAGCACAGTGGGGGACAGTGACAAGTGAGGCTGAGAAGATGCTGGCTCTCAAAGAAGAGAGGATACAAAGACAGACTGGCACCTCCCAATTAGTCAGGGGAGGTTTCCTGGGGAAGACAGTATGTCAGA
This sequence comes from Odocoileus virginianus, assembly GCF_023699985.2. Lineage (NCBI taxonomy): Eukaryota > Metazoa > Chordata > Mammalia > Artiodactyla > Cervidae > Odocoileus > Odocoileus virginianus. The sequence continues at coordinate 4,106,243 of NC_069699.1, forward strand.
CGCTCTATCATTCAGGAAGGAAACAAGTTCAAGAAGATAAGTGCCAGTTCAAGAGAGGCAGAAACGGAAGAATAATAAGAGTCAGCATGATCTTTTTGCATAGTACCAGACAGAATTCTTCAATGTGGGAAATCGAAATTGGCTCTGGCTGATATAAGCACAAAGGGCATTTGCTGAAAAGATACTGGATCACTTGTGTTAATTGCCAAGAATTTGGGAGGAGCAGGCTCTGAAAATGAACAGGAGCAAAGAGATGCTAGGCATCCAGGACCACTCTAAATCCCACCACATTGCCTGGCAGTGGACACAAGTAACCATTAGCTGTTTCTGCAATAACGCTGTCTAATCAATAGCAACAAACACACGGTGAGAGATGACAAGTGTTTGTTGCTGTGTGTCTGGGTCACTCAGAGGCTAGGAGGCAGCTTTGGAGCCTTGACTGGACCACTCATGAGACTCCAGCTTGGCGGCTATTAGCTGTTCTAGGCTGCCGTTGCCTGGGGTGACCCGGCTCTGCCCACACGTTCAGACGAGGCGCACCCCCACGGCAACGGCAGAGGAGCAGAGGAATTAAAAGGCCCGGGATGTCTCTTGAGGCTCAGAACTGGCAACACCATCACCTGATTGGCCAAAGCAGGTCACAGGACAAGCCTGCTCTCAGGATTAGGGGGACAGTCTGTCTCTTTTCTTTGGGGGAGGCGGTGGGGGGAGAAGGGCAGAGAGCAGTGAATATAGTTGCTTTACAATGTTGCTAGCTTCTGCTGTATAGCAAAGTGAATCAGCCGTGTTTATACGTACGTCCTCTAGAACCTCTGCCCAGGCTAACCTGACAGAGAATGAGAGGCGTGTGGTTTGTCTCAGCCTAGATCAGCCCGCCGACAGCTAGACGAGCCACAGACACATGAGCAAGCCCAGCCTAGATCTGCAGAACCATCTAGCCAACCCCCAGCAGAACCAAACACGTGAGCAATAAACACTTATGGTTATACACCCCTGGGGCTTTGTGGTCATCTGTTACCAGAAATCCCTGGGACAACAGATAACTGGTATAGCCTGCCAGCAGGTTGCATATAAATATACTCATCTCATTCTTATCGTGCAAGGCAAATATGAGAATTTTTATTTGCATGGAGAGATGAGGTAAGCTGTCTAGGGTTGCTCAGGCTGGATTCGATAGTAGTTTTCTCCCCATGGAAGACACCCTCCAGATAACCTGACCCTGGAACATAGTTAGAAAGAAGTGTGTTCATGACCCTGACTGGCACTTCCGGGATGGAGCATTTCCGCACCTCATCTGGGCCCACAGTGACTCTGAAATGAGCCAGGAAGACTTGGGCAAAGACCGAGAAACTCTTCCAAGGCTAATCCCATCAGAGTGGACCCTGGAAACAATACAAGGTCATTCCCTGCTCTGGAAAGTTCTTGAAATCAGGGAACCGCCAACGAGGACCTGGAACACTTCATGGTTTTTCCTGGCAAGAGGCTTGGCTGTGACAGGATTAGGTCTGTCCTGTGTTCTTAGAGGGCTAAGGGTGTGCTATCCATACAGATAATCATGGAACCTAAGCTAGTACCATGGATGCAGCGTGGCATGACAATCAGGATGCCTAGCATATAATAGGCCCTCACCAGACATCAGGCCCCTCCTTTGCCCTTATACACAGATTTACAAAATCAGATCGTGCATATATGCTAAGTCACTTCAGTTGTGTCCAACTGTTTGCGACCCCACAGACTATAGCCCGCTAGGCTCCTCTGTTCATGGAATTCTGCAGGCAAGAACACTGGAGTGGGATGCCATGGCCTCCTCCAGGGGATCTTCCTGACCCAGGGGTCAAACCTGTGTCTCCTGCATTGGAAGGCGGGTCCTTTACCACTAGCGCCACCTGGGAAGCTCACTGATTATCACCAAGTCTTTTTATTTCCGCAAATCACAGCTCTTGGGGCCTGACAAACTCAAAATTATGTGTTGGCTCCATATATATACTGTAGGCTTACTATGTGCCAGATGCCAAGAATACAGAGACCTAGAGCTGACCTGGAGCACATAGACTCTAGGGGGAAACAAAAGTTCTCACAATCAGACTTAATAACTAACCAAAGTTAATGTTTTTACCATCATGCCATGCACCACACTTGGGAAGATACAATGAAAATGTCGGATTGTTATGTCAAAAGGTGATTTTATTCATTTAATCTCTATTAGAAAGTATCATGACTGATTTTCAATTTTTATAAGGAAAAAGGCACTATATTAATTTGTTGCATTGATGAATATATTATACATTTTAACACATAAAAGCTGAAATCTATATTAACTTTGATACACATCTCCTCTTGCCTAAGTCCACAGAACTATAAAAATCCTACTTTACAGCTGAAAATAAAAACTTCATAATAACATAAAAGCTAAATTTATGCAATCATTTAAACTCTATTATAAAGACATCACAAATTATTGTTTTAGCACCTTTGAAAATAAATATCAATAAAAGGTAAAGGATCTTTTTCCAAGGCAACTCCTATCACAAAGCCACATTCTAAGGGAAAATTGGCAGAAAGTTCAAGGAAAACATGAGAAGACCAACTTTAGAGAGTTTCTTTAATAACAAAGTGGAACTGCCAAGAGGACCTTAACTTTATTGCATCCATGCACCAACCAGCCATCAGTGGTAAGACCCAGTTGTATGATCCCTGTTATCCCATTCCAGGGGTGTTTTGGAAACCATTATGAGAGCTGTCCAACCTCATTTTTGCCCTCAAAGTCTTTTCTTGGAAGAGGGATTCTGACCATCCAGGCCATGTGCTTTCAACACAAGGCCTTCTGGAGAGACTCATGGATTAGCATCCAAGGGGCTAATTCTTCATCAAAATGACCAGCAGTCATGCAGCAGGAAGGGAGCAGTAGGGTTCGGAGCAAGTGAGACAGGAGATGCTGAGTCTGAATTAAGGGAAAGTTCTGAGAAAAAGGGATGGTAAGCACAAGGATAACCGAGCAGGTGATGCAGGCCTGAGTACAATTCCATCCATTGGCTGGGGATGCTCCTGCAGGCAGCAGGAAGAGCCACAGGATCTGCCAAGTGGGAGCTGGGTGAGGAGGAGACCTACTGAGTACAGCCCATCACAGAGGCTCAGTAAGCATGCAATGAAAAGCCCGTTTGACTACAGCAGACCAACAGTTTGGCTATAATTATTCTGTCCATATGGTGAAATTCACAAAGTCAACATTACCCTTGAAAATCCAGCAAATGGCCCATGCATCTTTAAAACAACTATTTATTTATTTTTTGGACCACGCCTTCCTACATGTGGGATCTTAGTTCCCTGACCAAGAATGGAACCAGTGCCCCCTGCATTGCAAGTGCAGAGTCTTAACCACTCGACCACCAGGGAAGTCCCTGTTACTTGCATCTTGACAGCTAAATTTGTTGCAGCCATATCTATATGCTCCAGACCAGACACCAACACACTGTTAGCTCTCCCTGAGCTCATCACAAGCAGGTTTTTTCCTAGCAATGGGACCCATGACTGTATCTTCAAATAAGTGCCAGAGGAAGCATCTGGCTTGTATTAGAGACCATGTTGTAAGAAACGACACACACCTTTAAACACCAAAAACACACTCAATGTAGAAAGAGGTACATGTGATAAGAGGCGTGTGGTGACTCAGGCCAAATAGGAGAGAGCAGATTGACCTCTGTGACAGCATACTCAGTCCAGGACAGAAGCTCACAGCGGTCCCATGGGAGCCCTGAGAACACTCCTTGTCCCAGTGAGCTAAGGACTTGATGAGGGTCAAGCAGTCACTGTGTCCGGAAACGTGCAACAGATCAAGGTCAACAAAAATAAAAACAAAACCAGGTCTCCCTCTGACAGAAAATCCGCAAAGCTGGCCAGCACTGGCGATTTGAAGGCACAGGATTTCAAACACGTCCTTGATTTTCTGGGAGAGTTCCAATTTAAATATTTTGACACCATGATAATCCTGACCTGAGCCTTGAAAGATAAGTAGGACTTAAATATTCTGCCAAGCAAGACAGCCAAACAAAAGACAATATGAAGTGGGGAAGGGAGTAACAAAAAAGCTCTCTCTTTTTCCTTTCTTCTTCTTTTGCTCAAAATGTCAGAAGATACACGCTTTGTGAACATATCCAGCACAAAGCAGTCCCTGAACACACACTTATAAACACTCCTCAGCTCAATAATATGGCCTTAAAAATTCCATATTATATGGTCTTGCCTTGGGTTAAGTGAACATGGTGGACACAGAGATGTACCACTCAGCTGGCTCTCTAAGAAAGAACTCAAGGAGCGTGGGAAGGGACTTCCCTGGTGGTCCAGTGGTTAAGACTCTGTGCTTTCAATGCAGGAGGTACAAGTTAAATCCCTGGCTGGGGAACTAAGATCTGATGTGCTGTGCAACCAAAAAAAAAAAAAAAAAAAGGAGTATGAGCATCCAACAACCTCCACTTTCAAGTCAAGTTCATGCTCTTCTCAAGAGGTTTTCAGCCAATGACTGAGCAGAGCAGTGATACAGGATCAAACCATCTCCACCCAGCACCAGACCCTGTAAAGGGCCATCTTGCTCTGAGGCTCTCCCTGGAGCTGGCCAAGGCTCCATTCAATGTGCACCTTGGTCTGACAGCTCCCACTGTGCAATCCTGCTCCATACTCTTTTGCTTCCCCGGGTGTGACTCCCCAGTAAGTGTTTTACCCTCCTGAATTCATCTCAGCGTCTGCTTCCCGGAGAGCCCAACCTGTGAGCAGCAGTATCCTCAGAGGTTCTCTACAAAAAGGCCAATACCATGGGACACAGCAAGCCGCGCCCAGCTGTGCACACCTTAAATGAGATGGGAGTGGAACCCTGCGCAGGTACACTTTAATGGAGGCAGAGAATGGATAGGACAAGCCTGGGATGTTTTCATGGTGTTATGTTGCCTTAGTGGCCAAGAAAGGATAGAACAGTTGACAAAGCTTGTAAGATGCTATCATTGCATTAATCTTCAGGGCAATCTCTTTAGGGGTCCTGAGTAACTCCCACGTCTGCCAAACAAATACCACCTTGGAACAAGACTTTCTTTAGATCCCAAACTTTCCCCTAAACTGGTTGAAATTTGTAGATGTTAAACATAAAGATGAATATTATATCTTGATAAATGTAATGCTTCACATTTAGGGACTAATTCTATTAATCCATTGACACTGTAGGGATGTGGCTGAATTTTAACTAGGCATTTTTAAAGGATGATCAGTGACTTAAGTGCACCTGGGAAGTTTGGGTCCTGAACACTCGGTCATCCTTGATAAGAGTGACACCTACATCCACCTGACCCCAGAGATAGCAAGGACCCGACAGTCAGCCCTTGAGGCAGCCAAGCAGTAGGACACACGGGGCTACCCCCGAACCTGCTGAGACCCATGGAGGAAAGGCTGCTCCCCCCCTTAGCGAAGGCAGGACCCCAGTTGTGCAAGACACCCCCCCCCCAACCCATGCACCTGTGAGCCCCACCCTGCAGCAGTGGAGCAAGCCTGTGGAGAACCTGGAACCTCACAACCCCTTCTTGAGCCAGAGCCTTCCTTTTTCTTCCCCCATTGTGTCTCAGAACCCTAGAAGGCAGGCTTAATGCTTGCTTGTGATTTCCAAGTGTCCTGAAATCTGCATGAACATCCATTCATTTAGGGGCAAAAATCCACTTCTAGTTTCCATCTCATCCCTGAAATTGAGGAGTTAATCTCTAATCAGTGCAGTACAAGAGCCACAGAGAAATGTTATCACTAAAAAGCATGGACATGCTTTTAGGTCCATTACATGCTTGCCTTGTAAGGTGGGGGATGGAAAAGGAAAGAAGGGCCAGTGTCCCCAGCAGAATTCGCCTGTCTGTGTCACCCATTAAATTTTCCCGTGACCAAACCAGCTACTCAATATGTGTTTTCTTCCTTCATCTCTCCTTCCACCTCTCAGCTTCTGCTTACTCACAGTATCTCAATATTTTCCACTTCCTGTTCTTCCATGTCTTCTCAATTCCTACTCCTGTTTCTCTCCTTGTAAGTTTCTGCAGATACTTCCAAGGCCCCTTTGCCTGCGCCTAAGGCCACCACAGTTGTGGCAGAGTTTCCAGCAGGTTGAGCTGCCCTTTTGACGTCACCAGAGGTCCCGTGGGCACTTGCTCAGCTGCGGCAAGTACAACCCAGCTAAGTAAAGGAATTAAAGATCTAGAAGTAAAAGCCCTCAACTGGTAGAGTTCTTATTGCGATGAGGAAGGGGGTATTACTTACTAGGATGGCCACTTCACGAATGAGTGAGTCAGCATCTTACTCGCCTGTCCTCCAGAGGGACAAATCCACATGAGTCCACCCAGTTTCTGAAAGGGTCCCCAATAGAGGTGAGCTCCAGTTGCCCAGAATAACCACTCACTCACTCCACAGTTTTTTCCTCTGATGCGTCCCATTTTCCTATCATAGTCTCTGCTTAGGAGTCCTGGAATCACCTCTGAAGTTAGTTCTCCAGAGAAAAAGAACCAATAGGATGGACGGATAGACGGATCGATAGGAAATTTATTACAGCATTGGTTCAGTCAGTTATGGAGGCCAAGAAATCCCACAGTTGGCCATCTACAAGCTGGTGAGTTAACAAAGCCAGGGGTGTAATTCAATCAGACTGCAAAGGCCTGAGAACCAGGGGTCCACAAGTGTAAGCCTCAGAGTCCAAAAGCCTGAGAACTAGGAGCTCTGATCTCAAAGGGAGGGAGAAAAGGGACATCCTAACTCAAGAGAGAGGGGAAATTTGGACTTCCCTGGTGATCCAGAGGTTAAGAATCCACCTGTGAACGCAGGGGACACAGATTTGAGCCCTGATCCAGGAGAATCCCGCATGCCACGGAGCAACTAAACGTACACCCCAACTACGGATCTCCTGTCCTGCAACCACTGGAGCCTGCGCTCCTAGACCCTGGGCTCTGCAACAAGAGTAGACCCCACAGCGAGAAGCCCAGGCACTGCCAAGGGGAGTAGTCCCCGCCTCCGCTTGCCACAACTAGAGAAAGCCAACTTGCAGCAAATTAATTCAATTTAAAAGAAAGAGAATTTGCCCTTGTTTCTTCCATTCAGGCGGTTGGACAATTCCCACCCACACTAGTGAGGGTGGATCTCTGTACTGAGTCAACCGAAATCAAGTGCTAATTTGATCAGGGTGTTTGATCCAAAAACACCCTCACAGACATGCCTAGAAATGCTTTACCAGCTATCTGGGCGTCCCTTAGGCCAGTCAAGTTGATACATAAATTTAACCATCACACTTCCCAAATAAACTTCCTACACCCACATTATCCTCTCAGAATCTTCTCCTGGAAGAACCTACACTAAAAAAAAGGTCCCAGTTCAAATCCCAAGAGAACTGTATTGAGACAGAGCTCTTCACACATCACTGCACAGACCAGCTATTACTGGCTGCTCTTGGGTTCGGGTCTTGGGTCTAAACAACCACGTGGTATATTGCTGTTAAGAGCTGCCTCCGTCGCAGGAGGCCATGAGTGGGACGGTCTTCCTTAGAAGGACTCTGAGCAGGACAGGTACTCTGACCAGCCAGTTCAGTACAGAACCTGAGTATCTGTGTCTATATCTAGGCATCCTGACAGTACAGACCCCACGGCCCCCCTCCCAGGACATACACACCGTTCCAGACGGCCACATGCATTTGTAAGTACAAGTGACTCAAACACCCCCAGAGACTCATCAGCCACTCAGCTCTGAATTCCTTCTTGCCATGGAACATTTTGTGATGGACTCTGCCAAGAAAGGCCTGAACATCCAAGGACTTGACAGGCAAACGTGTGTGTGAGAGGAAATAGGGAGTGAGCTGGAGCCAGCTGGGAGAGTCAACAGTTGATGGCACAAGTGTGACCCCAAGGAAAGAAGAAGAAGGGGAGCTTTCACGGAGGCATTCGAGATCCCTGTGCAGCCAGAGGAAGGTTTGGCAAAGCTTCCTCTGTGGGAGTCCATGAGCCATGATGATAGCAAAGGAGTGCCCTGCCTTCCGGACTAGGTCCCCACCACACAAGTCTTTGGTGGGGGGCAGCACATAGGGAGTATGGCCTTGGCACAAACACAAGCCAGATTTCAGACTGCAATAGCTGCAGTCAATTATATGCCCCACTTGGCCACTCATGGACTATATAATTGTCCCCCGGTTAGGGATGCTCTCTGCTGGAGGACCACACATCTTACTATCTCTGGGCTGGCCAAATGATTTGCTTTGGCCAATGGAATGTGAACAGAAGCGAAATGTATCACTTCTGTACTGTGCTTACTCACTAAGCCTTGTCCAACTCTTTGTGACCCCATGGACTGTAGCCCGCCAGGCTCCTCTGTCCATGGGATTTTCCAGACAAGAATACTGGAGTGGGATGCTGTTTCCTGCTCCAGTATCACTTCCAGAGAGCAGCTTTAAGCCCCAGCATAGGGTTCACCATCTCCTTTTTGTCTTCTTCCTCAACAGACCACAGAGTCCCAGATAGAAGCTACTTCATCAACCTGAGTCCTGAGTCAAGGATGACAAGGCACAGAGCCAGGGTCAACCGTGGTCACGCAGTGCAAACAAGAAAGACATCTTGGGTGTTGAAAGTCACTGAGATGCTATGTTCCTAGTTACCACAGCATATCCTACCCACACTGACTAATACACAACTTCGGCCATCTCTACTGGTCCTTTTCTCCATCCATATGAGAAAGCCAGATGATCCTAACGTAGGATTAGAGAAATTGTTTTCTCCGTCTGCCTTTCTCCCCACTCCCAATGCCACAGGCAAAAATTCGTACACTTTAATGTTTGTTAGTTCGTATTGTCAGTTTTCTCATCAGCTAGCAATATTAAGAAAAATGTTTATGATTTTATATCCAGAATCGAAATTTTTAAAAAACTTTTTTGATGTGGATCATTTTTAAAGTCTCTATTGAATTTGTTAAAATATTGCTTCTGTTTTGTTTTGGATTTTTGGACACAAGGCATATGAGAGGGCTTCCCAGGTGGTGCTATTGGTAAAGACTCCACCTGCCAATTTGGGAATCACAGGAGACACAGGTTCGATCCCTGGGTCAGGACGATCCCCTGGAGTAGGAAATGGCAACCTGCTCTAGTATTCTTGCCTGGAAAACTCCATGGACAGAGGAGACTGGTGGGCTATAGTCCATGGAGTCACAGAGAGTCAGACACGACCGAGCACACACAGATAAAGGCATGTGGATCTTAGCTCCCTGATTAGAGATCAAACCCACACCCCCTGCATTGGAAAGTGAAGCCCAACCACTAGACCACCAGGGAAGTCCCTGGAGTAAAGAATGGGTATCTTGATTTCACACTCTGAACTTTGGTGATAGAGTATACACTTAACAGCACTGCCCTGCTGGATTCCTCTTTGGAAAACTTTTCTTAAAATACACACCCTGTGTGGCTGTTTGTTTTCATTGATCATTCCCCATTACGTACCATAAGTGTTTTTTCCCCTCTTTTGCAAATCCTTTACAGTGGATTCAAGGAAATACAACTACACTTAAGAACTTAATGTTCTGGCTGAATTTATACAACTTCCGGTGAACAGGAAAATAATCCTGACACCCTAACAAAAGATTCATAAATACAAATCCATTTTGGCATCTGTTTCCTCGATTATAAAATAAAAAGAGGGAACGGGAAGTACCTAGCAGATGCTGGTTTAGAGCGGCTCGTTTGGTCACCGGCTTCCTTGCTGACCGGTGCTAGAGGCCTGCTGCGAAGGGCATGTCTGGATTTGATGTCTGACCTTCTTCACTTGCCAGGGGTGCAGGGGCTTGGGAACCATGTGGGGGATCCCCTTTGATTTGATCATGGATTAAGATGGACTTTGCAAGCTTTTGGCAAGAAAGAGCACACAGAAATTTCTGGAAGAGATGGTTGTGAGGAGGCTGGTCTTCAGATAAAAATAGAAACAAGGCAGAATGCTGAGTAATTAACATACCTAATTATAGGGATTTCTTACAGACAAATGCTCATGTCAGCTTTTTGCTCGTCATAATGGTCACTGATGGTTCCCAGTCAGAAGAAAATAAAAAATCATGCGTGGGAAGGCTGTGAATTTTTGGCCAAAGAGAAGAGCTGGGGATGTGTCTGGAGATTTCTTGTGCTGGGGTAACAGTCCTACAATTTCAGGTTGGGGTTCACTCACTCTGTCCCCTGACTCTCCTCAAATCTGGTGACAGATTCCCTGGTTCCTGTGGATACCAAATACATTTGGTTTCTAATAGAATCAGTGAAGTGTGTTCCATTTCGGGCTTCCAGCTGTAGTAAGATATTCCGACTGGTGGAAATCAATCCAGTTGAAGTACCCTTGAGCACAAATCACATGAGACGAGACTGTAATTGAGGGAAATTATAGTCATAACTTTGCTTTAGAAGCTAAGTCACTTTCTCTCTGCATGATCTCTGAAATGGTATGGATGTTCTCGGTCCTCAGCAGTGATGCAGGTGCCAGAACACATTTTTGCTAAAGAGAGTTATTAAAATGTCTTTATCTGTCTGGGGTGTGTCATCATTACTAAAAACAAAAGCAGAGCGGAAAATAATACAAGCTGAATCGTTTTCAAGGGGTTCCCCGCCCGACACGTGCTGGCAATACGATTAATGACAGCATTTAGCGGGCTCCTGAAGCATTCCGTCAATCAGCACAAACATGCCACAGTGAAGAATAGCTAAAAAGATGACTTTTCATAAGCAAGCTCTCCTACAACGTTTCCACAGTCAGTTTCTATAGTTTATGGTCCTGTAATTGTGCACATCACACAAGGTTTCTGACACGTCCACACTCGCAGGATCATAGAAGGCGGTTCAAGAGGGAACCTCGGTCTCCACATCATAAATATCTATCCACTCACACTGCCCCCCATTCCGACAAGCTCAGTACTCCATTCCACAGATGAGAAAAACTGAGCCCCACGGAGATCAAATGAGTTGCCCAAGGTCACACAGCAAGTCAGAGACAACCAGAATTAAAAGCCAGGACCAGAACAGTTTCTTCTCTAGAATTCTGTCTCATCATGCATCAACAGCTTCAAGTTGCGGTTTTTATTTTTCCAGAAGGGATTAGGCTATGAATTATAAATAAGTCAATAGTACTACACACTGAGTCCCCCAAAGGTAACTGGGTGTGGGACGCCTCTTCTTTTAAGATGCAATTAAAACGCAGTACATTCCTGGAAACAGATGTTATGGAGCTAACGATCCTCAGACAGACCCAGGCAATGCTCCACCCACATGGGTAGAAACCATCACACAGACCAAAGACTGTAGGACCAAGAAGGCGAGATGGAAAGCCTGGGGGTCCATTCGGAAAGAGCAAGTAAGGAAGGCAAATGTGGCAGGTTGAAAAGTAGACCCTGTGCATACAAATGGACCCCGTTCATCTCTGAGAACAGCAAACCCTAAATGTTTGCTGCTCCAAGCTCTGCTTCCTGTTATTTGAATTCAGCTCACCGAACCTTCACTGAAACTCTTGCCATGTGCCAGGCTCGAAGGGAGGCATGGGAACATTTACAGCAGTGGACCAAACAGCCCCTGCCCTCAATGAGCTCACAGTCTTAAAGCAAAGACAGACCAGAAAGAGGGCTTTTCAGTAAAAGTCTTAAGTCTCTATGCACGCTGCCTCTGGGAGCTCACAGCCCAGTCATTCAGGTGAGGAATAGAGAGACGTAGGGAACAGATATGTGGACACAGTGGGGGAAGGGGAGGCGGGATGAATCGGAAGATTGGGATGACATATACGCACTACAACATGTGAAAGAGATAACTAGTGGAAAGCTGCTGCATAGCACAGGGAGCTAAGCTCAGTGCTCTGTTGATGACCTGGGGAGGTGGGATGAGGGCAGGGTGGGAGACTCAGGGCGAGGGGATATATGTATGCATAGAGCTGATTTGTGCTGTTGTACAGCAGAAACTAACAGAGCATTGTAAAGCAATTATGCTCCATTTAAGGGCTTTGCTAGAAGCTAAAGGCAAAGGAGAAAAGGAAAGATATTCCCATTTGAATGCAGAGTTCCAAAGAATAGCAAGGAGAGATAAGAAAGCCTTCCTCAGTGATCAGTGCAAAGAAATAGAGGAAAATAATAGAATGGGAAAGACTAGAGATCTCTTCAAGAAAACTAGAGATACCAAAGGAACATTTTATGCAAAAATGGGTTCGATAAAGGACAGAAATTGTATGGCCCAAATAGAAGCAGAAGATATTAAGGTGAGGTGGCAAGAATACACAGAAGAACTATACAAAAAAGATCTTCATGACCCAGATAATCATAATGGTGTGATCACTCTCCTAGAACCAGATATCCTGGACTCCGAAGTCAGGTGGGCCTTAGGAAGCATCACTACAAACAAAGCTAGTGGAGGTGATGGAATTCCAGCTGAGCTACTTCAAATCCTAAAAGATGCTGCTGTAAAAGTGCTGCACTTAATATGCCAGCAAATTTGGAGAACTTGGCAATGGCCACAGGACTGGAAAAGGTCTGTTTTCAATCCAGTCCCAAAGAAAGGCAAGGCCAAAGAATGTTCAAGCTTCTGCACAACTGCACTCATCTCACACGCTAGCAAAGTAATGCTCAAAATTCTCCAAGCCAGGCTTCAATAGTACATGAATCAAGAACTTCCAGATGTTCAAACTGGATTTCAAAAAGGCAGAAGAACCAGAGATCAAATTGCCAACATCCACTGGATCATCAAAAAAGCAAGAGAATTCCAGAAAAACATTTACCTCTGCTGTATGGACTACGCCAAAGCATTTGGCTATGTGGATCACAACAAACTGGAAAATTCTTCAAAAGATGGGAATACCAGACCACCTTACCTGCTTCCTGAGAAATCTGTGTTCAGGTCAAGAGGCAACAGTTAGAACTGAACATGGAACAACAGGCTGGTTCCAAATCGGGAAAGGAGTATGTCAATATACAAGGCTGTATATTGTCACTCTGCTTATTTAACTTATACGCAGAGTGCATGACGCAAAATACTAGGCTAGATGAAGCACAAGTTGGAATCAAGATTGTGGGGAGAAATATCAATAACCTCAGATATGCAGATGACACCACCCTTATGGCAGAAAGCAAAGAGGAACCATAGAGCCTCTTGATGAAAGTGAAAGAGAAGAGTGGAAAAAGCTGGTTTAAAACTCAACATTCAAAAAACTAAGATCATGGCATCTGGCCCCATCACTTCATGGCAAATAGATGGGGAAACAATGGAAACAGTGACAGACTTTTTTTTTTTGGCTCCGAAATCACTGCAGATGGTGACTGTAGCCATGAAATTAAAAGATGCTTGCTCCTTGGAAGAAAAGCTATGAACAACCTAGACAGTATATTAAAAAGCAGAGACATTACTTTGCCAACAAAGGTCCTTCTAGTCAAAGCTATGGTTTTTCCAGTAGTCATTATGGATGTGAGAGTTGGACTATAAAGAAAGCTGAGCATGGAAGAATTGATGCATTTGAACTGTGGTGTTGCAGAAGACTCTTAAGAGTCCCTTGGACTGCAAGGACATCAAACAAATCAATCCCAAAGGAAATCAGTCCTGAATATTCCTTGGAAGGACTGAGGCTGAAGCTGAAGCTCCAGTACTTTGGCCACATGATGTGAAGAACAGACTCATTGCAAAAGACCTTGATGCTGGGAAAGATTGAGCGCAGGAAGAGAAGGGGATGACAGAGGATGGTTGGATGGCATAACCAACCTGATCGACATGAGTTTGAGCAAGATCTGGGAGTTGGTGATGGACAAGGAGGCCTGGCGTGCTGCAGTCCATGGGGTTGCAAAGAGTCAGACATGACTGAGCGACTGAACTGAACTGGTAGCTCAGTGGCAAGAAAACCACCTGTCAATGCAGGAGATGCAGGTTTGATCCCTGGTCCGGGAAGATCCTCTGAAGAAGGAAATGACACCCCTGGGAAATCTCACAGAGAGAGGAGTCTGGTGGACTACAGTCCATGGAGTCGCAAATAGTCAAACATGACTTAGCAACTAAACAACGATGACAATAAAATGTAAAAAAAAAGAATAATCTCATTCCAGCTCCACGGTGAGCCCCACAGACTTAAGCTAATCAGCGTATGACATTTCTGCAGCCCCATGACTGGCTCCAGGTGGGCGCCTGACCTGAGTTTGTTGACTGAGAGTGAAGCCGCTTTCCCTGAGTGTTTGGTGTACAGTGCGGAGGACGGACGAGAGGCCAGCACAGCTGTTTTATGGCTGCAGCCGGGTGTTGGGTGGGAGGCTTCCTATGGTCCCAGAGTTGAGATCCAGGATAAAACTAGAAAGAAAGAAAAGTAAGAACCCATTCCTTGGCAAAATTCTACAAAGAGCAGGAAACTCAGCTTTCAATTAAGAGGCCCTTGAACTGGTTCCCCTTGCATCCCAAGTCAAACGAGGACCCTGGAGACCCCCATGGGGTGAAGTGGGGCCTCAGGCGCACACCGCACTCCTCGGCTGGATGCCCACTGGGCTGTGGATACCCACACACCTACCTTGGATCCCTGGTGCCAAGACAAAGTGAGGGAAGGAGCTCCCGGGTGATGTTGGCAGGGTCCCCAGGAGATGGCCGAGTGACCAGTCTTCTTGCCTGGGGAGCGCTCAGGGTGGGGGTGGCCAGTGTGGAAAGTAGGGCCCTGGTGTGGTGTGTGTGGACGAGGTGTGAGCCATGTTCATCCCACCCCCACTGTTCCTCAAGGCCATTGGATGGCGTGGAAGAGGCTGTGGAAGTCCGTGACTTCACATGAACGTCGCGGAGGTGTGACAAGGACACAGAAACCCAGAGGCTGTGTGGGCATTTTCAGTTGCCCAAGGCCACCACCCACCCGGAGAGGATTCGAATCCCAACTCCTCCTGTAGGTGATGAAAAAAAGATGCAACTGCCCTCTCCAAAGGTTCTGTATCAGGCGGGTGGGATAGAGTGAATGGCATCCCAAGGAAAGCTGCTCACCGTCAACACAGGTCACCTGGAACCAGAGGGAGGCCGGGAGCCACTCCTAGCACTAAGGACAGCCAGTAAATGAGACAGCGGCCACGGTCCCAGTCCCTCCTCCCAGTGGAGCTCATGGAGACTCCGAGGCTGAAAGGGCAGGGGGAGACTAGACAGGCTGGGACTTGGGACCCTTGGCTGCCGTGCTTGCACCTGGACAAACGTCTCCTCAAGCAACAAAATACGAAAAAAGTGCATGGGACTAAAAACGACTGCCTGCATATGCAGTAGGGGCAAAGTCTGGACAAAAGATACAAAAAGACCAAAATCGCAACCACCACTTTCGAAGAGCTGGGAGCAAAAGCTGGGTACTGTGTCCGCCTCTTGCACTTGACAACACCAGAGGGGTGGGCAAAACACCTAAGCCACCCTCCAGCCAGACCTCTGGACATACCTCTACCTTCACCCTGTATAAGAAACCAGCTCAACCACCTGGCTTCCCCACCTTGGGGAGTGAGTGATCAAGGGAACCTGCTGTTTTTCTCGCCCCTCGCCCAGCCCTGCTGCAGCAAAGGCCCCAGGAAAGCCTCGCCTGGATTTCTTGCCTGGCCTCCGATCAATTTTTATTGATGAAGGAGGCCAAGAGCCCTTGACGGTATCAGAGAGGGATGCCTGAGAGCCCCATGCCTTCTCTATTGCAGGATCCCCACACCCCAACTTTAGTCGAGCTAGGGGGATGAAATCTTAACAGTAGGTAGGAGATTGAGGTTTTAACTACAAATAAGACTAGGCAGAAAAAAGCTATGACAAACTTAGAGTAAAAAGCAGAGATATCACTTTGCTGACAAAGGTCTGTATAGTCAAAGCTATGGTTTTCCCAGTAGTTATGTATGGATGTGAGAGTTGGACCATAAAGAAGGGTGGGCACCGAAGAATTGATGCTTTCCAATTGTAGTGCTGGAGAAGACTCTTGAGAGCACCTTGAACAGCAAGGAGATCAAACCAGTCAGCCCTAATGGAAAGCAACACTGAATATTCATTGGAATGACGGATGTTGAAGCTGAAACTCCAGTACTTTGGCCACCTGATGCGAAGAGCTGACTGGCTGGAAAAGACACTGATGCTGGGAAAGATTGAAGGCAGGAGGAGAAGGGGATGACAGAGGATGAGATGGTTGGATGGCTTCATCGACTCAACGGATATGAGTTTGAACAAACTCTGGGAGATAGTGAAGGACAGGGAAGACTGGCGTGCTGCAGTCCATGGGGTCACAAAGAGTCAGATATGGACTGAGTGACCAAATACCAACAACAAAGGCTGGGTTGCAGATGCCGAAGTAGAATAACCATTGTGTTACTAACAGCTGTTGGTTGTGAAGTTTTGGAAAATTTCAGGACATCGGTTCAAAAAGGGGAAGTGAGATTTGAACCAGCACATTGGGAGCAGTGATGGGAAAGAAGAAAATGTTCTGAAATCCTTGTCCTGCCACTTACTGGCCCTCTAAGTGGGGATTGTGAGCCCTAACCTATAGGATTGCCGTACGGCTACAGACACTGACAGTCCATTCAGACTGGTATAACTAAATTCCACAGCCTGGGAATTCCTAGCCTAACATGAAAGCAATGGAAATGCACTTCCACAGTTCTGGAAGCTGGTCTGAGACCAAGGTGCCAGCCTGGTCTGCTGAGGTCCCTCTTCTGAGTCACAGCCTTCTCGCTGTATCTACCCCTAAAGGAAGAGGCCAGGGATTACCCTGAGGTCTCTGTCTTAAGGTCACTAGTCCCATTCACGAGGGCTTTCCTGCCCAAAGACCCAACTCCAAACGCTCACCTTGGGCATCAAGTTTTCAACACATGAATGGGGGGTGGGGGGTGGGGGGTGGACACAGACCCTCAGACCATAGCGCATGCCTTCAAGAAAAGACATTTAACAGAGTTTAAAGAACAGTGTATATGGAGTTCATTGAGCTGGGTGGGAAACTGAAGATGAGTGAGACATCATATTTTCTGGAAAAGATCATAGTCATATTTCAGGTCCCACATGTTCTTCTAGAACCTTGCCACAGCCAGGAACCTATTTTTTTTCCATTTTTGGCCACACTGTGAGAACTATCCCTAGTTCTCTGACCAGGGATCAAACCTTGTCCCCTGTTCTGGAGTCATAGTCTTAAGCATTGGACAGCCAGGGAAGTCCCTGGAACCTGATATTTTAAAGGTACGTCCCTTACATGCTGCAAACCTTCTCCACTGTAGTTAAAAGTCAACCAAAGAACAAATAGAACAAATCATGGGAAAGGCCATTGATGTTACTTTGGTTGTAACACTTGGATGTTACCTTGGATGTCAGGTTTGGGAAGGTGACAGACTTTTAAATAAATCCACCAGCTTACAAAGACAAAAATTAAGCTATGGAGCAAGGCTCTCTGCATTAATCTCTGGGTTATGAGCAAAAAGCTATGCCTCCTAGGAAACCTAGAAGCCACCCAGGAAGGCTCTCTGAGAATGAAAAATCACCCAGCCCCCCCGCCTCCCACCACTGCCTAGAGGGAGGGCAGGGTGAGGTCCTGAGGAAGGCGGGGGCCAGCTGTCCTTGCTGGACCAGGTCGGGGGGTTGCTGCTGAGCCCGGGGAGCCCCCTGGCAGCTGGCGAGGCCACCCTGGGTGATGCTCAGGCACGTAAGGATCAGCCGGGGCTGCTGCTGCTGCAGTTCACAGCCAAGGGTGACTTCCTCCCCACACAATGCAGAGGAATAAACAATGTGAATGAGCCTGCTCGGCCTCTGCCAAATTCTTGCCTGCCAACCCCAGAGCCAACCCACTGAGAAGCGTCCCGGCTCTGCTCCCGGCTGAGCTGCTTGAATAATATTCCACAGGTCTTACACCAGAGAAGCCTAGCTCATACACATTCTCTCTCTCTTTCTCTGCCCCCCCATCACACACCTCCCTCTCCTGCTTTTGTTCCTAGCTGCCTCTGTCCGTATTAACCCAAGTTTCTCTGAAAGAGCAGAAGGTTTTTCTCAGTGTCTCTCACTGACCCTGTGAGCAGTGAGGTCTGAGGCATGCCTTAAAATTCTGTAAAATGCACTGACTGCCTAGGATGGTCCAGACCCTGAGTTGAGCCCAAGGGCTACATAGATAGGGGCTTGGAGGGTATCCCCATCTAGTGAAGACGACGATGTGCAAACAACCAGTGCTGCCCTCGGAATCGCAGGTGTGTTAGGTTTATCACGTTTTCTTTTGTAACTCAAGGTCATTCTTCTGCTGGCTCTCCTTCTGCCCCAGTGTCAGAGAAAGGATTGACCTGGGTTTGTTCCGCGCCGTGCTTCCTAGAGCTGGGTCTCTGCCAGAAGTTAACACACAGTCAGAGGTCTTCCCAGGCAGTGCTAGCGGTAAAGAAACTGCCTGCCAATGCAGGAGACACAGGTGATGCGGGTTCAATCCCTGGGTCGGGAAGATCCCCTGGAGGAGGGCATGGCAACCCGGTCCAGTATTCTTGCCTGGAGAATCCCCATGGACAGAGGATCCTAGCAGGCTAACACAGGGTCACCAAGAATCGGACACGACTGAAGCGACTGAGTACGCACACACAGTCAAAGAGGGAAAGCAGGCCTCAGGTCACCACCTAGTCCCCGCGGCTGCACGGCAGCTCTCGGCCCGTCTGGTCCCCGCCTTTGACCCGCCGTGGGGCAGGGTGACAGTGGGGGCGAGAGGCCATTTTTGAAAGCTAACCCAACACTGGGTGGACGAGAGGAGGGGAGGGGCAGACAAGACTGCAGGCTAGAAGATGAGCTCACAGTGGTTTTATGAGTCCAGGGAAGCCTGACGTGTTTGGTCAGCTGGGTGGTGACTGCAGGAGGAGGGTGGATGGAAGGGAGTGGAGGGGCGTTTGTGGGGTGGGATTGATGGGGTTTGGGGCTGAAGAGGTGTGAGGTCCAGGAGAGGGTGGCATTGAGGATAACCCTAGGTTTTTGGTGATCTTGGGGCTGGCGGGGCCATCTCCCCGGTGGCTGCACATGGCGCTGACGGGGGTGGCAAATGTTTTCTGCTCTCAGCCTGTTGACCGGGACCTGCTGGGGGGTGGGGGTGACTGGGGCGGCTGTCCAACAAAGGGCTGAGGCGGCAGAACAGACACAGGCGTCCTCAGCACCCGGGGGGTGTCCTGCCATGGACAAGGACAGGCCACCCAGGCAGAAGGTGGAGCCCCAGAAGAAAAGAGAGCAGAGGACAGAGGCCCGCCAAGGAGAAACCCGCAAGAGGCAGAGAATGGGACAGCAGTGAGGGGGTGGGAGTCGGGGGCGCGCAGAGGCTGGTGGAGGCATCGAAGGCATGGGGTTGTCAGAGGATGCTCCCGGCAGGACCAGCTGCTGCTGTGGGGTCTGTGGGCTGAAAACGGGGAAAGAGAAGCCCTTAGACTAGAGGCTGACCCCTGGCACGCTGGGGTAGGCCACCATCACGTTGTAGGGAACTGGCGACAAGCAGCTAGTGCATATGTCTGTGTCCATGACATTTACTGATTGAAAGGTGTTAACAAGCAGAAGGGGAAAGGATAAGCCAACGTGTGCACATCACCCTCAGAAGCTAGTTGCCCCTACACGGGGTGTGCGATCTGAACATGACGCTCATTACCACGCCTGCTGGGCACCAGGAATGGCAGGAGAAGGCTCCCTGACGGCACATGGGTCCCCGATAGCCCATATAACTCAACACCAGAATTAAGAATAGTGCACATCCACTGGTCTGTGGGCAAAGAGGGGTATCCCCAGGCAGGAACACCCTGTGGAATAAAATAATATCCACTTCTTGTGATCTCAAGAGGCGCTCACTCCCCCAACCCTAAAAAATTCTCTGCTATGGGATTTTAAATTGCCTTGGTGGGCCAGTTCTTTATAAAGTTACTGAAGACCCTGGTGTATAGCAGGTACAGATAATCAGGATGATAACTTATAAATAATAAAATAAATAATAAAGGAGCATAAGCTCTAAAAATTGTGAATCACTATACTATACACCTGTAACTTATCACCTATACCTCAACTTAAAAAAAAAAAGAATAAAATCCTGACTTCCTGAAGACAGTGTTGAGAAAAGTGAATCCTCCTACACTGTTGGTGGGAATGTACATTGATCCAGTCACTATAGAGAACAGTATGGAGGCTCCTTAAAAAGATAAAAGTAAAACTAAAATATGATCCAGCAATCCTACTCCTGGGCATATATCCTGAGAGAAATCATAATCAAAAAAGACACATATACCCCAATGTCCTTTGCAACATTATTTACAATAGCTAGAATATGGAAGCCACCTAAAGGTCCGTCAGCAGATGAATGGATAGAGAAGATGTGGTACACATATACAATGGAATACTACTCAGCCATGAAAAGCAAAGCAACTGGGTCATTTGCAGATACGTGGATGGACCTAGAGGCTTTCATACAGAGTGAAGTAAGTCAGAAAGAGAAAAGCAGATATCATATATTAACACATGTATGTGGAATCTAGAAAAATTTCACAGATGTTCTTATTTGCAAAGTAGAAATAGAGATACAGACATGGAGAACAAAGGCATGGACACCAACGGGGAAAGGAAGAGAGGGATGAATTGGGAGATTGAGATTAACGTATACACTCTACCATGTATAAAATAGATAACTAACGAGAGCCTATTATACACAGCACAGGGAGCTTTACTCAATGCTATTGTGGTGACCTAAATGGGAAGGGAATCCAAAAAAAGAGGGGATGTAGTTATACATACTGCTGGTTCACTTTGCTCTACAACAGAAACTAACAGAACATTGTAAAGCAACTATACTCCAATAAAAATTAATTTTTTAAAAAATCCCAACTTCCTCCCACGGCTCACAAGCCCCTGCATTTCTAGCCACCCCTCCCCCTTAGCCTCCTTATCCTCTATGAGCTGGTCACTCTAGCCGTCTTCAGTTCCCCAGACATCCCGGCTCTCTCTCATCTCCAGCCCTTTGCTAGAATGTTCTCACAGGATTCAGCTCAATTTCCCTTCCCAGAAGCTGAGGAGTGAGGAGAAATGTCAGGAAAGGAATAGAAAGCAGCCAGTTTGGAGAAACAACGGAGAGAGTAGGGTCTGGTTTGTCTGAGCTCAGAGTGAACACACATTGACAGAGTGTCTACCAGGCTCGGCAGAGACCTCAGAGTCTAGCTGATGGGATGCTGGGGGCCACAATGTGACTTCCCCAGACGACTGTGTCCTCTGCTGAACATCTACAAAAACATGCCACTTGTAAGATGGCAGAATAAAGACGTTTCTCACCTCTTTGACCTTGGAAATTGCACAAAACAACAAGGATAATGAAAGACCCAATGCAAACTCCACTTCTGACAGAATCACTCTGAACCACTCTATATGGGGAAGAGTTACCAGAAGCAGAGAAAATCTAACAGAGTTCTGGGAGATGCTGAAAGCAGAGTGGTGAAGCCTGAGGGACAAAATGAACAGTCATTTCTTTGGATCAGGGGTTGGGTATGTGAGCTGCCTGGGAAGCTGCCTGGATTCTGCACGGAAATGCAAGTAATAGTGCCAAGACCCTAAAGTGGAAATTATATGGATAACATTCTTTGATTACGATGAAATTACACTAGAGACGAGCGACAAAGGCTTTGAAAAGACTATATGACAGAATCTGTGTGCAACAGCTAAAGAATTCTCAAAGAAATTTCATAATCTTTTTTAAAGATTTTTTTGGTACAGATTATTTTTAAAGTCTTTAGTGATGATGTTACAATATTGTTTCTGTTTTATGTTTTGGTATTTTGGCCACAAGGCATGTAGGAGCTTAGCTCCCTGACCAGGGATCAAACCCACACCCCTTGCCTTGGAAGGTGAAGTCTTAACCATTGGACTGCCAAGGAAGTCCCCAAAATTCATAATCTTAAGCACTTATGTTATAAATATGAATGGATGAAAAAAAAAAAGAATGGATGAGAAAAATAAATTACACACATATTCTCAAGGAGTTAAAAAATAGAAAAAAACTAAAACTAAATAAAGCAGAAGGAAAAAGGAAATCATTAATAAATAAAAACAGAAATCAATTAATTATATAATAGAAAAATATAAAAAGTACACAGAGAGACATAGAAATAAGGGAAAGAGACAGACAGACATTTGTTGCGGGGGGGCAGGAAAAAAACCTCCAAATTGAAAACCACATGCTAAGTTAAGAGATAAGGGTATGAAGCATAAAAAAAGAAAATGGAAAAATATGCAGAAATATAGTATAAACTAAAAAAATCATAAGAAACTATTTTTATCAATTCTATTCAGATATCTTTAAAATCTGACTATGAAATAATTTGAAAACCTGAATGGAGGATTGTCCAATGAAACATGTTACTAAAATTGAACCCCAAAGCAATAGATAGTTTAAGCAGACCAATTACTGTGGTTGGGGAGGAACTAGAAAAAATAGCTACCCATCACAGAAACACCAAGTCCAGATGGTTTCACAAGGAAAACCTCCCAAAACTTTAAGGGATAGAAAAGCCAATGCTATTTAAATTGTTGCAGAATCTAGAAAAGGAAATGAAGATTCTAAATTCTTTTTATGAAATCACCACAACATTGGTACCTAAATCCAACAAAGATAAAACAGATTGACTGATCTCACTTATGACTATTGACAAAAATAGCTAACATAAAATATTACCAAATAGAATTCAGCAATTGGCTAGAGAACGAGCATAAGATTAGTTGTTAGAGTTCATACCAAGAGGAAAAAGGCAGCTCTATACTGTAAAAACATATAAATACAATCAATTATATTAATCAGTCCACTTGAAAAATTATAAGGTATCCACATAGATGCTGAAAATGATCAGATAAGATTCACATTCATTCTTGATTTTAGTTCAAGTGCCCAATCATGATTTGTCTGTAAACAGAGTTTCCCAAGACATTGTACATTCAATGCTGAAACCAAGAAAGACCCAGACAAGAAGGACAAGTTAGTTATGCTAATTTCCATAGAAACAGACACTTGAATACTTAACAATAGAGATAAACATGGCTACTGATAGATGTACATCTCAAACCAAGAAGTAGCATTAGAGAAACACTACAAACTATTTTCAATAAAGTAGGGAACAGGTCGATGACCTACACTAATTCCACGATAATTTAACACTGATACAGAGGTACTAACCAAAAGCAGTTGTCTAAGAAAACAAAATTAAATGTATTTTAAAAATCAAGGGGCAATAAAATTATCATTATTTGCAGATAATATGATTATATACCTAAAATGTCTAAAAGAATCAACCAAATAATGATTTCAATAATAGTGGTTGAGTGTATAACAATAACTCAAAAAATAGACCAATAGAAATATAGCAAGCTGTTAGGAAATATTGTAGAATAAAAGATACACTTTGCAAAAGCAACAAAAACATACAATAAATAGAAATAAATTTCAACAGAATTGATTCAAATTAACAAGAAATAGGCAAACTGTGCTGAAGGAAACAAACTGAGAGAAGTATGAAAAAGAAAAGTTGAAGACATGAATATGCATGCACTGTTTTTGTATGGAAGGACTGTCAGTTCTACCAAAGCTAA
The DNA here is from genome assembly GCF_023699985.2 of Odocoileus virginianus. Lineage (NCBI taxonomy): Eukaryota > Metazoa > Chordata > Mammalia > Artiodactyla > Cervidae > Odocoileus > Odocoileus virginianus. The sequence goes on from NC_069699.1 coordinate 4,129,800, forward strand.
TCTCTGTATGTAATGTAACGTAACGCAGTAAGAATAAAAATACTAACAGCATATTTTCTTAGAACTAGACAAACTGTTGAAATGTGTCTTGAGAAGCTGGAGACGAGGGATTTACACTGCACAGCACAGTAGAACGTCTGGAAAATAATTGCTTTTCATCTCTCTCCAAAGCTACCCATCATGACACCTGTTTCTCCTCCTTTTTTTCCTTCTCTCTTTCTCAAGCTTCCTCTCTCGGCTCTCCCTACTCCTGCTGGGTTCCTCACCGTCTCAGGCTACCCCTCCCAACCTCATCCTTTTCCACTTAAAGGAATTTGATCTGCTTTCAAATCCCATTGCTCCTGATCACAAAAGAAGCACAGACCTCCTTATAAGAGAGGAGAGGGAAAAGTAAGAGAGAAAAGCAGAGGAGAGTTGCAATTATTCTCCCCACATCTCTGCCCTTAACTACAGGAAATGCATTCTGCTGAGAAAATTTAATAAGTAATATGGATTAATTAGCTTTGCAAATAGCAAGCATTATACAGGTGGTAACAGTAGCCATAATGTACAAGGTAGTCAATGGAAGATAATAATCATGCACGTAGAATTTACCATTTATAAAGCACTATAACAAAACTATAATGGGATGGGACAGTTAATAGGATTCCCATTTTGCCTATAAGGAACTTGAGTCTTAAAGTGAAATCACTTGCTAGGAAATAAATCATAGTTTATAGAAGCCTCTAATCTATGGAAGATGCTCTAAGAATGAGGGTCGGGTTTTTTAAATTATTCACCCCAAACACTGAGGATTGAATCAAACCTTTTATGTAAGAATCAGCGTTGGGACACATGAACCCAATATTTGTGTATGTACAGAGTACATATATTTAGTATCAAAGTCCCCCTACAAGGGGGACCGGAAAGAAAACGGCAAGCCACTCCAGTGTTCTCGCTTGGAGAATCCCAAGGACAGAGGAGCCTGGCAGGTTACAGTCCACGGGTTGCAAAGAGTCAGACACGACTTAGTGACTAAACCGCCTCTACCACATGGGGGAAAAGAGGCTAGAAATAAAATAGTAATCTTCTAAGGTAAATTAATGAGAATAGATGCCAAGATCTTTTCTTTGCATGTTGGTTTTCTGTGGCCACAGAGAGTTCAGAACCTCTGCCTCACTAGAAACTTTTCACCAATAAATGCTGTAGGTAAAAGTTTTAAAATTCATGAACCAAGATGTACAAAAATTATAACTTAATTTGTTCGTGACTGGACTATGTTCCCATATCTGTCTTTCAGGTCTTTTTCTCACGGCTAACATCTTTTTCACATCTTTTCTTTTATCTTGCCTTTCAGAATGGCAAACAGTATCTTAAAAATTGGCCATATTGGGACTTCCCTGGTGGCCCAGTGCCTAAGACTCTGTGCCCCAATGCAGGGGGCCTGGGTTCAATCCCTGGTCAGGGAATTAGATCTCATACAACATGACTGGGAGTTCACATGCCACAGCTAAAAGCTCTTGCCTGCTGCAATTGAAGATCCCGCATGCCACAACGAAGACCTGGATGGCCAAATAAATCACTATTTATCTTTTTTTAAAAAAAAGAATGATTTGTTTAAAAAAAAATTGGTCATATTCAGGGTAAGTGCCACCTGTAAGTTAATCATTTCCAGGGAGTGATCACAACCACATTGCGTAACTGCACACCCCACTGCCTGTCACCGCATCAGTCAGGATTTGCTAGGTTTGCCGTAGTAACAGATAATGTCAAAAGTTTCCGTGGCTTAAAACAACAAAGTTCCTTTCCCACTCATCCAGCCTGTTAAAAGTCGGCTGGCTACAGTTTTGTTCATCGTAATTGCTCAGGAACCCAGGCTGATGAGGCCCCATCGCAATTTCCATAATCTTGGAGGCAAGGGAATGCAAATGGGGCAACTGACACCCTGGCCCTTAACGCGTCTGCTCAGAAGTGACACGTGTCATTTCTGCTCATATTCTACTGGCCAGAGCAAATCCAGCAGCCTAGGAAGTTTGCTCCTCCTGAAAAAAGGGGCACTGATGCGTTTTATCTTAAATACAGCCTACACAGTCTCTTTGTTCTTGAGTTCATGGTCTCAGGAACATGAAAAGCCAGACTGGGCAATGCAAGAAAACACTGCTAAGTGGCCCACCAAAGCCTAACCCCAGCCCTAACCTCACTTGCTCTTGGATTCCTAATCAGGTGGAGGTGAGTGGGTGGGGATACTTGTTCTAGCTGGAAACTTCTGACCTCTTGGGAAGCAGGTGAAACGGAGGCACATATGGGAGAAGAATTCAATATTTCTCAGACAAAACTCAAACACTTTATTTTGGTGTGAAAATGGTGTCTCTCCATGTTTGGAGAGACAAAAAGAAGCAAATGAATATTTATGTCTCTACAGGTCTCAAGCTTCTAAAATATACGTGAGGGGATCAAGTCTAATATTTATTTTTATTTAGTAATATTTATTTATCTAGTTGGCTGTGCTGGGTCTTAGTTGAGGCATGCAGGATCTCTGTTGTGGTTTAAGGGATCTAGTTCCCTGACCAGGGATCAAACTCGGGCTCCATACATTGAGAATGCATTCTTAACCACTGGACCATCAGGTAAGTCCTTAGACCTTTAAAATAGCTACAGAGTCCAGAGGTCAGATGAACTTCAAATTTAGGTGAATCAGAGGTACATCAGGGTCATCAGGAATACAACGGCCTGCTACTGCTCTGCTCTACCAGCCTAGGGTTGGCATCATTCTTGGGCTAATGGAAAGATGACTATCTTCTCCCCTCAGAGTTCTTTAGGGACTGATGAAATTCTTCCTGAAAGCCCTTCAGCACACTTACCCTCACACTTCACTGGCCATCATCATCCATTCCTGAATCAATAATGGATGAGGGGGGAGGAGTTACCAATGTTAAGCTAGAGTGGATGGTGAACATCCAACCAGAAGGTCCCCCACGATGTACAACCCACAGTAGGATTCTACTTGAGGTCACTTCCCTTCTCTGTGCCTTGGTGTCCTTGTCTGTAAACCAAGGATGGTTACTGAGTTGCATCCTGTCTCTAACACTGAAAGACTTAGGAGTCTTTGAGGGAGACAATGTGCTGTGAAAATGACACCATCTCTCTAACCTTCAAATTTATCACCTGTAAAATGGGGTAATAATACCCCGTGAAATTAAAGAGTCTAGCACCGTGCCCATCTCCTGGTATTCACTTAACAAGTGACATAATGATGATGATGATGATTTCAATTGCTATGCAGAGAAAACACTGATATTCCTAAGAAAACTTAAGAACAAATAGGAAAGGGAACAAAATGTGGCTTTTTCAAAGAAAACAATTCTCTCTCAGTTTGTTTTGTTTTGGGTTTGGTTATCCTTTAACTTAATTCTTTTAAGTTATCTTTTGAACTGAAAATAGCTCTGTGATTTTCAAGACACATTTCCAGAGGAGAAATTACATTAGGATTGCGATGCCCTTGTCACCATTAACTGTTATTTGCATCCGAAGAAGAAAACATATCATTTAAATTCCAGATGCTGACTGTATAATTTATCTTTCTATAGGCTCAGGAATGTTTTCTTATTGTTCCTGCATTTCACAAATCACTAGTGCATAAAATTAATAACATTTAAGCAGATGATTTTCAACTTCATTTCATGCCATCTTTAGGCTACAATGCCATGGCCAATAGGTCAAAAAGCAAAATAATCCACTATCCTCACTGTGTTCTCTAGGAAAGAGGTCTTTCTTTCTCTACATGTAGGCAACAGAAAATGATTTACTCAAGATGAAGGAGCAATCATATTAAATCTTTTGGGACATACCACCGTGTTGGTTAAGAACCATTTATACAGCCATGCAGGGTCAATCCATTTTTAAAAGGAACTACCACAAATGCAAATGTCAACTTATTTCTGATGGACACGAAATAAAATAGACTACTTCATCCATTGAAAGATACTCCACTCATTGACACTGTGAAAACCTCAGTAATTGTGAAAAGCAGAAGACTAAGTCTTCTTTGCCAGAGGATTCTAGTATCACCTTACCTCAACCCCAGTGGATTTAAATAATTCAGGTCAAACTTTGATGATTGGTACCATGTGAAAGGTGCAAATCCTCACTGTGAGAAAGGTTAGAGAAAAGACATCAGCTGTTTGCTAACAGCTGAGGTTTAGAGTCTCCAAAATACTGGCCAGGCTCTCTGTCTATCCCAAGAACCAAAACCAATCAACTTTCCAGGCTTTGTGTGAAACAGTTCTGGGTGTGAGCACTCTTCCATAACAACTTCACTATGGAATATTTATGTACAAATATACTTCTTTTTTTCCCCTCAGTGCTTAACAACACTGGGATCAGGCAGAAAAACATTTGGCTACTTGATCTAAGAAATACTTACACCTTGAAGATAAGTCTCTAAAGCAATGAAACAGTTTGCTTTTAAAACTACTTGCTTAGGGCTTCCCTGGTGGCACAGTGGTAAAGAATTCACCAGCCACTGCAGGAGACACGGGTTCGATCCCTGATCCGGAAAGATCCCATGGGCTGTGGAGCAACTAAACTCACGTGCCACAATGACCGAAGCCCATGCACCCTAGAGTCTGTGCTCCACAAGAGCAGCCAATGCAATGAGAAGCCCTCTCACTGCACCTGGAGAAAGCCCATGCAGCAACGAAGATGCAGCGCAGCCGAAAACAAAGAAATAAATAATTTAAAAAACAAACTGAAAAAACCTACCAGCTTATGCACCAATATATGCACCTCAAAACCTTCACCTCCATATTCCATAAAGTACGATGTCATAAGTTCTGTCTAATATCAATTAGTTCTCTGCCTTGTAAGACTCTCCTTAAAATCATCGAACCCAGATCCAAAGTGCAATAAATATCCTCCCTGATGTCCCTGTGAGGTACTACTAAGACGCTATCAAGGCTGGAGTATGTCTAACACACATCTTTCTTTGACCAACAGACTTTTCTAGGGCTTTCTTTGGGGTAGTGATAGCTGGCAAGTTTCTCCTTCAGAAAGAGATGGATAAAGCATTTCCCACCCTCCTTCTCAACAAATCCCCGTTTCCTGGTTAACCGTAATTAATGAACAGTCATTGTTTTCCACATACTGGGTTCTACCTTAGGAAATGTATCAAAGATGCACATAGAACATGTCCATATGGGCTGTGGGTTAACTTATGAGACAGAGAAAGGACCGAGAAACGAGCGGACATGAGCAGTTACTACGGCTTTGATACAGGATGACCGGCACAGACCTGGCTGCCAGCAGGGCTCCGAGGAGGGGCATCCCTGAGGCCAGGGCCCTGGACAAGCCGCTGACACCGATGGCTTCCACTTCCGGCCCTCCGCTCCCGGGGCTTCCCTGGGTCCTCCTCCTCAGCTGACTCCAGGCCCTTTGCTGACATCATGACTCATGAACAGACTTGACGAGCTTGCTCCATTCAAACCACTGGAGATACTGAAAGACATCTGACAGCTACACACTACTTCACATAAAAGAGATAAACAACAAGGACCTACTGTACAGCACAGAGAACTATATTCAATATCTTGTGATAAACCATAATGGAAAAGAATCTGAAAGTATAGATGTGTGTGTATATATATATATATATATATATATAGAGAGAGAGAGAGAGAGAGAGAGAGTTGTATAATGGAATCACTTTGCTATACACCAGAAACGAACACAACATTGTAAATCAACTATACTCCAATAAAGAAAAAAAGAAGAAATAAAAGAGATGGGGGAATAGGCACTTGAAGGAAAATCCAATTAAGTATTCAAAGGATTACAAGAGAGCCAGGCGAGACCTGAATAGCTATTCTTGGTCCTTCCTTGTTGCCATTTAAATTCTGTCCAATCACATACAATAGCTATTTATTCATTTAGAAGCTCATTTCCTCAAATGCCAAGACATCATCAAAGGCTTTCCATGTGGCATGCAGGAATCCCTTTGAATATAATTTCTTCATTTATTCTGAAAAAGCAAGCAACAATTAAAAATCCCCACAACTTCATGGGCATGAAATACAAAATGTCAAAAGCAGATTCAGGGACACGTCCAGACTCTCTCTAGGCTTGTAAATGAAAGGATAAAGCAATTAGCTGAACCCAAACACTGCAACAGACTGTAAAAGGCCAGCCCACACAGCGCTGCTCCTCAGGGCCCCCCACCACCATCACCAGGCCCTGGGTACCTTTCTCCCTCTGCCTCACCCTTGATGACTGTACTGTTGGGCAGAGAGTGTTGCAGACCACTCCCTGGAGTTGAATTCTTGACTCATCTCCTCCACTTACCAACGCTGTGAATTGAGAAAAGTTAAATAACCCCTTGTGCCTTGGTCTCCTCACCCTCAATAATGATTACGACTCAGAGATTGTAGGAAGTATTCAACTGTAATTGTAATTGAATAATGCATGGGCAGTGTTTACGTGAGTCCAGATGTGACTGGCTATGCTTGGCTGATAAACAATTCCCAGATTTCAACCCAGCAGAAAATTCATTTCTTATTCATGCTACATGTCCAACTTGGGTCACTAGCTTCTAGATACATGATTATATAGTTAAAAGAAGAATGTGACAAATGCCACACAGCCTTTAAAGATGCCACCTGGAAGTGACTCATGGGTTTCACTAACATTTCACTGGTTAAAGCAGATCACATACTGCCATGCGCCATTCAAAGTTCTGGCTTGTAACAAAGCTAAGAACAGAATGCAGGTCCCTCCAGGCCCAATTCAGAAGCTTTTTCTGCAACACAAAACCACAGTCAAGACCGTGTTGGATTGGGACTTCCCCAGTGGTCCAGTGGCTGACTCTGCACTCCCGATGCAGAAGGCCCACGTTCAATCCTTGGTCAGGGAACTAGATCCCACTTGGTGCACCTAAGACCTGGCACAGCCAAATAAATAAATAAAGGAAATATTTTTAAGAAAGACTATGTTAGGCCACCTCTCTTTCCTGGAGGAGCAGATGCCTTTCTTTAAGCCATCTCACAATTCAGCTCCTGCCCAAGATTCCCTGAGTCTGCTGGCTCTTAGTCACACCTGAGGTGCAGATCTTCTGATCCTGCTCACGAATCATAGTCCACTTCTCTGTATGTTATTCATTCATTCGGGCAGGCAGGTATTCAAAACTTGTGTGTGCCAGTCAGGGTAAGGGAGTGACAAAGTCCAGAATGACCCTCCTGTAATAAACAACTAGAAAACTTGGGAGGAGAGGGACATAGGACACACGTATTTTCAGATGTCGGACAACAGGCAGTTGAGGACCGTAATCTCTAGAAGAAACAAAGGAGGAATAACCTAGGATTGCCCCATCTTTCTGCCCTGAGGCAATTTCCAAACACACAGTAGGGATGGAGAGCTGAAATAGAACCAGGCAAGCACTCTGAGTTAAAGAGACAAATGTCAGGGTTTAGGGAGGTGGAGACAGGATTTTCAGTGTGGAATACTCGAAGAGGAAGCTACACAGAGAAAGGACTCTGCAAAGAGAGTATTATCCTGCTTCTTCGGCTTAACACTAATCCAGGACCATCGGCTGCAGGCGTGGCAGACACTAGTCACATTGGACAGGACACAAGGCAGCCCCTGAAGTGAAGGTCACTGGGCCGACGCAACTGTCCTTGTGTGTGAAAGTGGTGGGTGTGACAGTGTGGTGTGTGTGTACATGGTGTGTGTGTCTGTGGGGTGTTTGAATGGGGGGTGTGTGGTGGTGTGTATGTGCTGTGTGTGGGAGGGGTGTATGTTTAAGTGTGTGTGGGGTGTTGTACAGTGTGTGTGTGTATATATAGTATGTATGGGGGATGTGTGTGCATGTATGCTTGTGCTATGGTATGTATGTCGTGTGTGTGTATAGTATATATCTGTGTGTGTATATAGTATGTATGGGGGATGCGTGTGCATATATGCTTGTGCTGTGGTATGTATGTCGTGTGTAGGGGTGTGTGTGTATAGTATGTGTGTGTGTGTATATATAGTATGTGGGGGGGATGTGTGTGCATATATGTTTGTGCTGTGATATTTATGTGGTGTGTAGAGGTGTGTGTGTATAGTATGTGTGTGTGTGTATATAGTATGTATGGGGGATGTGTGTGCATATATGCTTGTGCTGTGGTGTGTAGGGGTGTGTGTGTATAGTATGTGTGTACGTGTGTGTATATAGTATGTATGGGGATTTGTGTGCATATATACTTGTGCTGTGGTATGTATGTCGTGTGTAGGTATGTGTGTGTAGTATGTGTGTGTGTGTATATAGTATGTATGGGGATTTGTGTGCATATATGCTTGTGCTGCGGTATGTATGTCATGTGTAGGTGTGTGTGTGTATAGTATGTGTGTGTGTATATATAGTATGTATGGGGATTTGTGTGCATATATGCTTGTGCTGTGGTATGTATGTCATGTGTAGGTGTGTGTGTGTGTAGTATGTGTGTGTGTGTATATATAGTATGTGTGGGGGATGTGTGTGCATATATGTTTGTGCTGTGATATTTATGTGGTATGTAGGGGTGTGTGTGTATAGTATGTGTGTGTGTATAGTATGTGTGGGGGATGTGTGTGCATATATGCTTGTGCTGTGGTATGCGTGTGGTGTGTAGGTGTGGGTGTGGGTAGTATGTGTGTGTGCATCTGTGGTAAGTATGCATATAGAGTGTGTGGGGTGCATATGTATATAGTGTGTATCTGGAGTGTGTGGTGTGTGTGTGGGGGTGTGCATGCGCGTGGTGTATGCATGTGTATCTGTGCTGTGCACACCCACATTGTAAGGTAAGGGAGTTAGAGAAGGTGAGGTTCGAGGAAAAAGAACGAGACCGGTACTTCACAGGAACAGATCACCTCTGATGAGGCGAGAAGGGGCAGCAGTCAGATCAGTGCACTGCTGAGCTAAGGCAAGAAGAGAGTAGGTATATACAGAAAACATACATGTGCGGAGATGCATCATTTTGAGGGGGGCTCTTTTTCCTCATGATTATTTTTTATTAGATAGCTTTCAACAACTGGGGTAAGGAATTCCCAATACCAGCCGGAGACTGGGATCGCCTGGGAGCTGAATGTAATCAATCTTCACGTCCCTTCCTTTCTTCAGGGGAGAAAGCTCTTTATTCTGTATAGGATGGAGGGGAGGACCTGGAGGGGAGTTTTGGCTCCAGGCTATTTTGCGCAGTGCAGCTCTCCTTCACACAGGACTGGACCCGTGTGCGTCTCCCGACGGTCTCTGTCAATGCAGGCTGAGTGCACGGTGAGCTGTAGATTCTAAAGGCAGCGGCCGCTCCATCCTCTACACAACCTCCCGGAAAAGACATCACAGATCACTGAGCTTTAGGACACAGTGGGGTTTGGTCCAAGACAAAGAGTTTGGGCTTTTTTTTTGCTTGATTATATATTATTTAACATTTTTCTTAGCACAAAAGTAAGCTATCGTCACCATATAAAGTCAAGGAAAAGCAAAAAGAACATAATAAAAATCTTTGATAATTTCACAAAGCACAGATACCTACTGGTACCATTTTTGTAAAATTATTTTCAGTATCTTCTTTCTTCTATAAAATTAGGATGACAGAGTTACATATTTGTCTACAAAGGCAGTACTGTAAATCTGCTGTGTCAGTCAGAGTTCCAGGAGCAGAAGGTATCCTTAAATTAAGGAGAGCTTAATAAAGGGCCATTGCGTAAGGACAGGCAAAGGTTCAAAAACCATGAGGGACAGCACAGGGCCCTGGGGATAAGGACACAGGGAGGAGGTGTCATCCTTGGACCAGAAGGGGCAGGATGGGCTGACATTACCAGAATCCAGAGGCAGAAATGGCTGATTGGAGGCAGGGGCCCAAGACGACCTGAGACTTTTTAGTCCTGAACTTGAGGCAGCGAAGAAAGGAAACTAAAGGAATGAAACCCCCAGCTCCCTCTCCTCCTTCCCTTCAGCCTCTGCCATGCTCCCAGGACTGAACCTACAAGGAATTCAGAGAGCGAAGCAGCCAGTGGTAGAGGCCAGGGGCCAGCAAACAAGTCCCTGTAAAGAGTTAGGTAATAGTTCAGGCTTTGTGGGCCATCTGGTCTTTGTCACAAACACTCAAACCTCCAGGTGTGTAGCATAAAAATAGTCATAGATGATATTTAAACAAATGTACGTGACCAGATTGGACTTGTAGGCCACAGTTGGCCAACCCAGGGTGTTAACTACATGGGTTGGTCTCTACAAGGGTTAATGAAAGACAACTAGCTACTTGCTTTATCTTTTTACAGTTTAATGTGGACCATTCTTTTTAAAGTCTTTATTGAATTTCTTACAATACTGCTTCTGTTTTATGCTTTGGTTTTTTGGCCCTGAGGCATATGTGATCTCAGCTCCCTGACCAGGGATCAAACCTGCAGCCCTTGCATTGGAAGGTGAAGTCTTAACCACTGGACCACCACTGGCTACTTGGTTTAAGGGTCCAACATTCTGCAAACATTTCACCAGGTACCTGAGATGCAGTGGCAAATAGGGATGCTTAATGGGACATCTGGCCTTCCCAGGTGGCTCAGTGGTAAACAATCCACCTGCCAATAGAGGAGACCCGGGTTTGATCCCTGGGTTGGGAAGATCCCCTGGAGAAGGAAATGGCAACCCACTCTAGTATTCTTGCCTGGGAAATCTCATGGACAGAGGAGCCTGGCGGACTACAGTCCACAGGGTCACACAAAAGAGTCAGACATGACTTTGCAACTAAACAACAACAATGGGACATCTGGTAAACCCTAGTTGGAGAGTTCAAGGGCAGATACATATAGAATTCAGCGTAATGCCGTGTCTTCTTCTGCCTGTAATTATCCTAATTTTGAGAAATAGTTGTTGGCTTGCTACTATGCCCAAGTAGAGGTTGAACACCTAAACAGGGGGTATCAATTGACCATGTTGTCTGAGCTTCCCATTATTAAATTTCCATCATTATCTGACCCACCAACCATAAAAATGGGTATACATAGCATTAATCCATCATCAAATGAAAATGGCTTATCCAAGACTGAGCTTAACCAGGCCCTGAAAGCACTAGTACATTGTACTGGCTTAGACTCCCATAACACTCACTCTTGTTGCATTGCCGTTTCTCTCTTAACCTATACCTACAGCCTCGTGAAACTTTCCTGTGACCATTTGAGGAAGACAATACTCAAGTCTGGTTTACAGGTGGTCTACAAAATATTGTGGCACAAGTCAAACAGAAATATTACTGATTCACTCTAAAGCATCTGTGAAAAAAGTGTCGAGGAATCCTTACCTGGGCAAAACCTGAAGTAGTATATCTGATTATCCACTTTGCCTGGACAAAGAGATGGTGAAGGGATGGATCAATCTTGATTCTTGGGCAATGTCTAATGGTTTACCCAGATAGTCTGGAAAGGGGTGGGGGTGGGGGAACCTGGAACACGGACGACTACAGGTTTGAGGGAGGAAGGAGAGCATATGCTCCTCAGTGGAAGCAGAACCAAAGCTATCGCATGCGAGAGTAAGGACCTCTGAAAATCTGCTTCTCCAGAAAAGCAATGAGTGAGCAAGATTGTGAAAGTCAACTTTTCCAAAACTCTGGAAATTAACAAAAGGTTTCCAACAACCCAAGGAAAAGAACCAAATCTTGGTAAGAATAGGCAGGATTGTATCATTTTAACTTGCTCTCTTCTGATCCCTTCCCCTCTCCAGCTTCACAGCAGCCTTGAAAACCACAGTTCCACAATCCAAGGTAAAACTAGCAGCCACTGGGGGAGGCAGCAGGCTAGGACCTCCCCCAGTCACCACTCCAGAGAACTGTACTATTTGACGTCTCTTGCAGTTCCCTGGACACTGTCATTAGGCCAGTCTTTATGGGACTTGACTCAGAGCTTACTCCGAGTGAGCAACCTTTTCCTCAGGGGTATTTATCAAAAATAATCAGCAGCAATTGTTTAATATTGCACTTGCCTGAGGTGGCAATAACAGTTGGGACAGACAAAAGCTGAAAAGAAACTTAAAAGGAAAAGCAAAGTCTGTAAAGATCTCTGAAAAAATACCCCTGGAAGTCCAGATAATCACACACATGTACAAGTTTCTGTGCATGCCCAGGGCCATGTACAAGGCCAGGAAAATGCTAAGAACCAGCATTTTTTGTGGTCAGCCATTTACTATCCAAGTCATAGGGTTCCTACTATGGAAATGTGCAGGTCCATACAATCTGCTCTCTAGAACAGTTTCACTCTTAAGAGACCAGACAAATGGCCAGACAATAGGTGAAAATAGAACTCTGACCCATAACTTCTGCAGCAATTAGTCTAGGAAGACAAATCACGAACCTCTGCAGAAATCATCCCAGACAACCAAGACTTGGTCAACAATCACCAGCTTTCCAAATGTTTGCTCTCAGTTCCAACTCATGACCGACCAGAGAAAGCCCACTCTGTTCCCCAGATTAGAAACATAAGATGCTCCACTTCTGGTTAGCCCACTTCCAGATTCCCTGTGCCTACAACCTCCAATCAGAGCACTCTTGTTCAGTTCTGTTCACTCAATCATGTACAACTCTTTGCGACTCCATGGACTGCAGCACGCCAGACTTCCCTGTTCATCACCAACTGCCAGAGCTTGCTCAAACTCACATCCATCGAGTCGGTGATGCCATCCAACCATCTCATCCTCTGTCATCCCCTTCTCCTCCTGCCTTCTTGACATCTTCCCTATTTTTCACTGTAAAGCTCCCCCATCCCTGCCTCCCTGAGCTTCTGGCAAACACAGGTGATGATGGGCGATCCCCTTGCTATAGCAGATGCTGTAAACAGCCTCTCTTTGTTCTCATTTAGGTGGTCTCTTGTTTATTTTCACAACCTCTGGCCAGTTTCACTCTGAGCATCCCCAGGATGCTGCTCAGGGGTGGCTCTGAAGCCTGTGTCTAAGGATCCAGTAAGAGCATCTTCTATGGTATGCACCTCAAGACTGTCTTTTTTCTGCTTTTTTCTGGGCCTTTAACATTTCCTTCTGGTCTGTCTGTTTTCTGCTTGAGTGTGACAGGCCTCTGGTATCTGCACCCCCCTGCTCCCCTCAGAAGCTACAGCTGAGATGATAGCAGCTGAACCTGCTTCTTAAAGGATCCCCCACCTTCCCTATGGGGAGCAGGACCATATCTTTCTGCTGGCCTGGCACTTTCTTTCTGTTTGCTTTCACAGTGCTTTTCTGACCCAGACACTTGTCTTTCTAACTTCCTCCTCTTGAGTTTGTCTCTCTGGGTCCCTCAGAGAATCTGATACCAAGTCAAGGAGTCAATCATTTTCCAAGCATACAATTTTCAAACAAATCTTATCTAGCTTCACTTTCCTGAGTTATTCAAACACACTCAGGAGGGATGCCCTCCTCAGATCAATAACGGACTCAGGACTGACCTGGTTTATTTTTATCTTGCCTGGCTCCTCTGGAGGATGTCTTATATGCCCTGTGCCTCTCCCTGTAAGGAAATCCCAATTCCATAAATTTCCCTAGGAGTTCCCTCCTGGCACAGGCAATTCCTGCTTTCCCACCTGTGAGAAATGATAACAGTACCAGTTTCCAATTCATGACTCAGAGACTTGAGAATTTTATCTTCTCAGGACTCGTCATTCACATCTATCCAAATATTGTGCACAGTTGTCTCGGTCCTCAAGGCAGCTTACCCAATTGTTCTTATTTGGGAAGAACAACCTGCAGTGTTATAGAGACACCCCTCAATGGTTTCCCAAAGTCAAGAACTGCCGGGGAAATTGGTCCCATCTCCTCCCTGAGATGAGTGACCTTCTCTGATCTTAGAGCAACCTCTTCATTAGGAAGGGGGTTGGATGAATGGCTTCTCCTGTCCATTCTTAGATATGTCTCATCCAGCCTCTAAGATCTCATATTCTTTTTAAGAAAAAAATACTATTTTATTTTTTCTAGAAAGAAAAGAGCTTTCTTTACTCTGTAAGAAAATGTTTATTCTTTTGAACACCAAAGGGGGGAGAAAAACAATGCAGCCACGACCAAGTGTTTAAGCAAAGTAGTGTCCCCAAAGCAGCAAAACGGTTGAAACCTCAACACAAAGCCAGTAACAGTTTTTCAGTTTTTGCACAAAGAAAAAAAAGGAGAACCAAGATTTCATTTTTCGTTTCATATCTGTGCAGACTACACTCTAAGATCTCAGTCACTCTGCTCAATAAATTTCTCTCCTTTTCACTTTAGTCAGCTGTTTTCCCTTTTTTCCCTCTTTAATTCTTCTACTTGTTCCTATTTGACAGCAAACTCAGTGCATAATTTAAAGAATTCCCTTAATTTCCTGAACAAACCTGACCCCTAAACACAAAGTGTTATGGGCATAGAGCTTTGTAGCTATGTTATTTTCCCTGGCTGTACAGTAGATTACAGTTCCTTTTCTTCAACTAGAAGCTGTCCCATCCCTCTGTAATAAGACTTATGGTATGATTCTATAGCTTGACTCTCTGAAGTCTAAAATGAGATCCAACCTCATGGAATCAAAAAAATAGAACTTGCCACATAAAGGCCTATCTCTGATCATGACCCTGAGGTTGGAAAGAAAACAGAAAGAGGCAGATGGTTTCAAACTCAGACCCACACGGTGTATCTTTAGCTGCAAACTAGATTTCTGATTAAACACCTGAGTTTTTTCCCAGAGCTGCCACTGTGATGTCTGACTTTGAGTTCAGTCTTGACCTGTCCTGATGTACTCCATCGCTTGGTTGTCTTATGTCCCCTTATCTCTGATCCTCCCAGGACAAAGCTCTCATCAAAACCAGCACCATTCATGGGGGGAGTTTCCTGGTGGTCCAGTGGTTAAGACTCTGCATGCTCACTGCTGAGGGCCTGGGTTCAACTCCTGGTGGGGAACTAAGATCTCATAAGCTGTCTGATGTGGCTTAAAAAAACAAAAAACAACAACAAAAAAAGGAAGCACCAGCCAGCCAGGATTTCCTTTCTGGAAACAGGTATCCCAGGCTTTCATGCAGTAGTACCAGCACAGAGGTGTCAGCTCCATCCCCGTGTTGACCCCAAGACCCATCCTGTGCTTCCCAAAGGCCACACTGGGCCCCAGTTCTGCCGGGAGGCAGGATGCTACAGTGGCAGAGCATTACCACGAAGGTAAAGCCTTGTTATTACATAGTTACATTAGTACTACGTGTGGTTTATAAAATGTGGTTTATTTTAAAATAGATATTTTTATTTATTTTATTCTGTTATAAGATTCATTTATCATACAATATTGTATTCGCTACTTACACTAAAAGATAAGCTCCACAAGGACCACAATTTTGTCTATCTTATACATTGTTTTCCTGCACCTAGAACAGCGGCTGACACATCACTGATGCTCAGGAGACGTCTGCTGAATTAATCAAGAGTTAAGAGCAGACACCGGAATCAGACTTATCTGGGCTCAGATCTGGGTGCCATTGGGCTTCCCAGGTGGTGCTAGTGGTAAAGAACCCACCTGCCACTCCAGGAGACTCCAGAGATGTAGGTTGGATCCCTGGGTCAGGAAGATCCCCTGGAGGAGGGCATGGCAGCCCTCTCCAGTATTCTTGCCTGGAGAATCCCATGGACAGAGGAACCTGCTGGGCTACAGTCCATAGGATTGCAGACTCGGACATGACTGAAGTGACTTAGCACACAGGTTCACACATGGTGCCATCACTTAGGGCTGTGTAACCTTAGATGAGTTAGTTACTCTTCCTAAGCCTCAGTTTCTTCCTCTGTAAAATGGGGAGGATATACTAGAGGCCAGTTGTGCTGTGAGAGTTGGGAGAGCTCGTCAATGTGAAGAGCTTGACTCACAGAACTTGACCCAGAGTGAGAGCTAAGTTGATGTTAGCCACTGGTTTTCCAGCTGCATGCTGGACAGCTCTTGTCAACTGTTTTAAGAGCACTTAGGCTCCACATGCCGCAATAAACTTGTGATCTAAACTTGTGATCACAATAAACTTGTGATCCATTCTCCAAATCTGCAAAGTGACGGATCCCCTCCAATTCCCACATATTCCTCACCCCCAATCACATTAGACACCAAGAGTATTGTTCCAACATGTGATGAACCAACTGCCTCTCTCAAGCCAACTGACCGAGTCCATCCTCTGGGCTTCCTGTTTTGTGGAACATGTGGTGGAGCCAGGCCTTTGTCATAGCCTTTGTCACACTGAATAGAGGTTTTGACCTACTGATCGACTTCCCTCCCGAAACTGCAAGATCCCCAAAGCTCATTAGCAACTCTTGTTTCTTCTTAAGAAAACTAGCAATGTTGCCCACATTTAGTCATCAATAAGCAGCTCCTCAGAAAACAATGTCAACAAACAAAGACTCCACAGAGATACTGCCAGGGATCTGGCCCAGCCCCCAATGTCAGCTGGGTCCCCTCCCTACCTCTACTGCTGAGACCAGAAATGCCAAAATCTCGTTTTCTCAGCCACTCTTGTAGTAGCACATGACATAGTTATACCTGGTGAGCCAAGGGCAGGCATCCACTGGGGCTGACTCTATTCTTCCTTCCATCTTCCTGCTGTTATGGACTGAATGTCTGTGTCCCTCACCCAGTTCATACACTGAAGCACTGAACCTTGACGTGATGTTTTCAGGGAGTAAGGACTTGGGAGGTAAGGTAGACAGGTCATGAGGATGGGACCTCCCTCTCTCCCCGCCATGTGAGGACACGGCTGGAAGTCACCTTCAACCCAGGAAGTGGTCCCCACTGGAACCACAGCAGCCAACACCCATGTGAGGACACGGCTGGGGGTCATCATCAACCCAGGAAGTGGTCCCCACTGGAACCACAGCAGCCAACACCCATGTGAGGACATGGCTGGGGGTCATCATCAACCCAGGAAGTGGTCCCCACTGGAACCACAGCAGCCAACACCCATGTGAGGACACGGCTGGGGGTCATCATCAACCCAGGAAGTGGGCCCCACTGGAACCACAGCAGCCAACACCCATGTGAGGACATGGCTGGGGGTCATCATCAACCCAGGGAGTGGGCCCCACTGGAACCACAGCAGCCAACACCCATGTGAGGACATGGCTGGGAGTCACCATCAGCCCAGGGAGTGGGCCCCACTGGAACCACAGCAGCCAACACCCTTGACCAGCCGATGTGTCCAGTCCCCAGTGGCTGCAAGTATAGCAGATAACGGCTCACCTAAGCAGCTTTGCCGGGGATTATATTAATACTTGGCTGAAGATCACCAGGTGGGCAGAGGATGCCTAGAAGTTGATAGACAGAGGAGAGGGACTGATAAAGAGTTTCAAAAAAAAAAAAAACAGTCCAGAAAAAGAGACACAGATGTATAGAACAGACTTTTGGACTCTGTAGGAGAAGGCGAGGGTGGGATGTTTCAAGAGAACAGCATCGAAACATGTATATTATCTAGGGTGAAACAGATCACCAGCCCAGGTTGGATGCATGAGACAAGTGCTCGGACCTGGTTCACTGGGAAGACCCAGAGGGATCGGGTAGAGAGGGAGGTGGGAGGGGGGACCGGGATGGGGAACACATGTAAATCCATGGCTAATTCATGTCAATGTATGACAAAAACCACTACAATATTGTGAAGTAATTAGCCTCCAACTAATTAAAAAATTAATTAATTAATTAATTAATTTAAAAAATTTTTTAAAAAAGAGTCCAGAACATCCCTGGTGGTCTAGTGGTTAAGAATCTGCTGCCAATGCAGGGGACATGGCTTTGATCCCTGGTCCAGGAAAAGCCCACTTACCTTGGGGCAACTAAACTCTTGTGCCACAACTGTGAGCCTTCGCACTAGAGGCCGTGCTCCACAAGAGAAGCTACCACAGTGAGAAGCCCGTGCACCACAGAGAGAGAAAGCCCTCTCGGAGCAACCAAGACCCAGTGCGGCCAGAGATGAACAAATTAACTAATTAAAAAAAAAAGCCCAGCCCCTTCCTTCAAGGTGAGGCAGTCCCAGGGCACTGTGTACGCTCCAGAGCACCATGGACCACTGGCAAGTGAGTTGTTTCCACTGACGTGTTCCACTCATCCCCCTTCCCATTCCCTTCCTCTGCTCCCCATCAGGTTATTCCTGAAGAGCACTCCCCCATAGGTCACTCAAGTCTCTGTCTCAGGGACCCCACCCTTAGACAGACACCTCAAATGAAGTATTGTAAGCGTGTCCTTTCCTGAAAGGGGGGACAAGCATGCCAACACCAACCCCACAAGCCCTCATGCTCTCTGATGGCCCAGAGTCCCACCGGAGATGGCTTTGTCTGGCTGCCCATTCCTGCTGTTTATCAATTAGACGCTCTGGTGAGGCTCCTTAATCTGGTAGCACTAACAGAAACCTTCCAGGCAGAAATTGATTAATTTCTCACTCCATCAAAGTTTAAGTCATCAGGGATCTCAGCACTCAGCTAATGGATTTTGAGAATAGTTTCGATTCTGTGAGCAAATGTGGTTGGAAAAATAGTTATTAGCTTAATGTATGAGAAAAGGCATCCCTTTCGGTGCCCAAATTCTGCCTGTGTAGAACCGAACTACCAAAGGATTCAGAAAACTCCAGATGATGCCGGGAAACACAATTTTGGAGAAAATTCAGGCAAGTCTTCAGATCTCAGTGTTTGAAAAGAAGCCCATAAATGTCGCATCAAGAGAAGGCAGTTGTAGGTCTTTACCAGCTGAGCCACAGGGAAGCCTGAGAATACTGGAGAGGGTAGCCTATCCCTTCTCCAGTGGATCTTCCTGATCTCAGAATTGAATCGGGGTCTCTTGCACTGCAGGCGGATTCGTTACCAGCTGAGCTACCAGGGAAGCCGTGACAGGAATCAGAGAAACCCCATAAATCGAAGAGAAGAAGTTCATAGACATAGCTCTGGATTTGGACACTGGATTCTGTGATGGTTTTCTGGGTACCTGTTATTTGTGAAGCCAAAAGAGTCTGTATCCTGAGATTTCTCAGCCTGTCACTAAATCCTTTAATATTGTGGCTAAAAATACAAATTTTAGATTAGACTTTGCACCTGGATCCAATCCAAGCCCTGCTACTAACTCACTGAAGTAAAATGACTTACCTTCCCTAACTCAGTTTCCTCATTTGCAGCAACATGGGTAGGTCTAGAGATGATCACACTGAGTAAGTCAGACAAAGATAAACATCATGATATTGCTTATATGTGGGACATAAAATATCACACAGGTCTTCCATGGTGGCACAGTGAATAAGAATTCACCTGTCAATGCAGAGGATGTGAGTTGGATCCCTGGTCCAGGAAGACTCCACATGCCGTGGCACAAGTAAGCCCGTGTGCCACAACTCCGGAAGCCCACACACTAGAGATGTGCCCCCCAACAAGAGAAGCCACCACAGTGAGAAGCCCACACACCGCAATGAAGAGTAGCCCCCATTTGCTGCAGCTACAGAAAGCCCATGCAAAGCAACAAAGGCCCAGCAGCAGCCAAAAATAATAAATAAAAATTTAAAAAATCTGATACAAGTGAACTTATCTACGAAACATAAACACACTCACAGACATAGAGAATGGACTTGCGGTTGCTAAGGGGGAGGTGGGTGAGGAGGGACAGGCTGGGAGTTTGGGATCAGTGGGTGCAACTATTATATACAGGATGGGTTAGACAACAAGGTCCTACTGTACAGCACAGGGAACTATATCCAATCTCCTGGACAAACCATAATGGTAATATAGATATACATATATATACACATTCTGGAGTGCAGACTCTAGACTCTCTAAATTATGGCAATGGGTTAAGTTAGAAAGCTGTGTGCCTTGCCCATGAGCTCTGTTCTCCTTAGAGAACTTACTTTCCTGAACTGCATTTGGCATTACATCATCACTTACATTGAAATACATGAGAGAACACAGTGCTTTGAAATTCAGTTTGTGCTGACTAATGAGATAATGTTGAGAACATAGGTCTCTACATTAGGAAGTATCTCTTTAATGAGAACTTAAAGGAAACATGCTCTCCATCTCCCAAACTGTGCATAGAGTTGCATCTCCTCTATGCGACTTCAAATCCTAAAAGATGATGCTGTGAAAGTGCTGCACTCAATATGTCAGCAAATTTGGAAAACTCAGCAATGGCCACAGGACTGGAAAAGGTTTGTATTCATCCCAATCCCAAAGAAGGGCAAGGCCAAAGAATGTTTAAACTACCACACAATTGCACTCATCTCGCACCCTAGTAAAGTAATGCTCAAAATTCTCCAAGCCAGGCTTCAACAGTATGTGAACCATGAAGTTCCAGATGTTCAAGCTGGATTTAGAAAAGGCAGAGGAACCAGAGATCAAATTGCCAACATCTGTTGGATCACTGAAAAAGCAAGAGAGTTCCAGAAAAACATCTACTTCTGCTTTATTGACTATGCCAAAAGCTTTAACTGTGTGAATCACAACAAACTGGAAAATTCTGAAAGAGATAGGAATACCAGACCACCTGACCTACCTCCTGAGAAATCTGTATGCCAGTCAAAAAGCAACAGTTAGAACTGGACATGGAACAATAGTATTCCAAATCATGAAAGGAGTACATCAAGGCTGTATATTGTCACCCTGCTTATTTAACTTATATGCAGAGTACATCATGTGAAACGCTGGGCTGGATGAAGCACAAGCTGGAATCAAGACTGCTGGGAGAAATATCAATAACCTCAGATATGCAGATGACACCACCCTTATG
Source organism: Odocoileus virginianus (assembly GCF_023699985.2). NCBI lineage: Eukaryota > Metazoa > Chordata > Mammalia > Artiodactyla > Cervidae > Odocoileus > Odocoileus virginianus. The sequence goes on from NC_069699.1 coordinate 4,150,490, forward strand.
GCAGAAAGTGAAAAAGAACTAAAGGGTCTCTTGATGAAAGTGAAAGAGCAGTAAAAATGTTGGCTTAAAACTCAACATTCAGAAAACTAAGATCATGGCATCTGGTCCCATCACTTCTTGGCAAATAGGTGGGGAAATAATGGAAACAGTGAGAAACTTTATTTTGGGGGGCTTCAAAATCACTGCAGATGATGACTACAGCCATGAAATTAAAAGACGCTTGCTCCTTGGAAGAAAAGCTATGACCAACCTAGACAGCATATTAAAAAACAGAGACTTTGCCGACAAAGGTCTGTCTAGTCAAAGCTATGGTTTTTCCAGTAGTCATGTATGGATGTGAGAGTTGGACTATAAAGAAAGCTGAGCGCCAAAGAATTGATGCTTTTGAACTGTGGTGTTGGAGAAGACTCTTGAGAGTCCCTTGGACTGCAAGGAGATCCAACCAGTCCATCCTAAAGGAAATCAGTCCTGAATATCATTGGAAGGACTGATGTCAAACTGAAGCTCCAGTACTTTGGCCACCTGATGCGAAGAACTGACTCATTGCAAAAGGCGATGCTGTGAAAGATTGTGGGAGGAGAAGGGGACAACAGAGGATGAGATGGCTAGATGGCATCACTGACTCTATGGATTTGAGTTTGAGTAGGCTCCGGGAGTTGGTGATGGACAAGGAAGCCTGGCTTGCTGCAGTCCATGAGGTCACAAAGAGTTGACTGAATGACTGGACTGAACTGATTCCCCAAACCGTGCATAGAGTTCCATCTCCTCAGCAGTTGTAACTTATGTTGCAATTACTGCTTAAATGTCTCACTTTCTGTTAGCTACTAGGAAAATCACTATTAATGTAGCCAAAGTTCTAGCAAACTATATGGGATATAATATGCATTTGGGGTTTCAGTATTAAGCTTACCCTTGGAAGGCAAAGTAGAAACTGAAAGTTTCCATTAGGTTGGAAACTCCTCCTGAAGGCAGATGCTATGTTTGTTTCATTTGTGACTGTATATACAATATCTGTATATTAAATGAGTGAATGCTACAGAGTACAACACAGTACCTTGAAAATAATGTATATTATAGAATGCAACAATAAAGAAAAGAGGCAGCAAAGAAAGACTGTAGTGTTCGTAAAAATCAATTAGCTATGAGAAATGTAGTATGGTTTTCCCCTAACATTTTCTTTTTAACATATATTATTGTTTTGTTAAAAGAAATTGGGACATCCATCAACAGAATAAGACAGAACTTTATATATTGATATGGGAAAATACTAACAAACAAGTGAATATAAATATGTACTATATAATCACATTTTTGTCTTTGCAAAACAAAATCTGTATGAATACCTGCAATTTTCCCCTAAATATGCATAGGTACAAATAGAAACTGAGTTCTGAGTACTGTTCTACTTTGTCCACTCTATTATTATGACCCTGACTTGGGACCTCATCTCACAAGGGTGACAATGGTACAACGAAATCTGGCGTAAAATTTATGTTTTCCTACATTGCCAGTAGCAGTTTATTTCAGTAAACTTATGGGTTATCAGTTTAGTATTGCTTATCTGAAGCCATAATGATGTTCATAACCTTTGACCAATTACCCCACATCTGGGCATTTATCTTAAGGAAATGGCTTCAAAGAAGAATCAAGGTCCATGCCCAAAGATGTTCACTACTACCATAAGTATATTTAACAATCCAAGTGGGAGTAAAATATTGAAATAGTCTTTTCCTTAACATTTCTGTTTTTCAACTAGATGATATTTGAAGCCAATCCTACAGTCCTTTCAATCACTTTAAAGTATTAAGAATAAATAACAGTCTCATTTTGCGGGTATTAAAATGTTTAATAAAATCGGAATTAAAACTTCAGTCCCATTTAATTTAAAACTCTTGATGTAATCTGAGTTTAGAAACCTGCGATGTAGATTGGGAGGCAGTGGAGGTGTGGGGAGATTACTGTCTTTTTTCTTCCTTCCCCTCTTCCCTGCTCGGGATGGGAGCAGGAGAAAGAGGAAAGGTAAAGGGAGTGTGGTATGTGAAACGTCTTCCTGGGCTGATATTAACCTGGGGTCAGAGCCCTTTCTGGGGATCAGATATCCAAATGCTGAGAGGGTAACAGGCAGGAAGGCCAGGGGTCTCCAAACGGAGGAAATAGGCTGCAAGTGTCAGACATTTTTTTATCTCTCTCTTTTAAGCGGCAGGAGGAAACAAACTAGTGTTATGTCTTTTTCCCCTTCCCTATACAAATTTAAAAAGAGGTTTCTCTTAAAATTCTGTGTTGCCATAATGACACCTGGTTCCACCTGAACTTAACTTTTCTCAAACCTTGAGCTAACCAATGCATTTTTCTTATGGAAATGTTTGTCTTAAGCTATGTTAATGTACTTAACTATTTAACTCTGTACTTAAGCTATATACCCTAGGCTACTGGAGATCAGTGGAGAAATAACTCCAGAAAGAATGAAAGGTTGGAGCCAAAGCAAAAACAATACCCAGTTGTGGATGGGACTGGTGATAGAAGCAAGGTCCGATGCTGTAAAGAGCAATATTGCATAAGAACCTGGAATGCTAGGTCCATGAATCAAGGCAAATTGGAAGTGGTCAAACAAGAGATGGCAAGAGTGAATGTCAACATTCTAGGAATCAGTGAACTAAAATGGACTGGAATGGGTGAATTTAACTCAGATGACCATTATAACTACTACTGTGGGCAGGAATCTCTTAGAAGAAATGGAGTAGCCATCATGGTCAACAAAAGAGTCCAAAATGCAGTACTTGGATGCAACCTCAAAAGTGACAGAATGATCTCTGTTAGTTTCCAAGGCAAACCATTCAATATCACAGTAATCCAAGCCTATGCTCCAACCAGTAATGCTGAAGAAGCTGAGGTTGAACTGTTCGATGAAGACCTACAAGACCTTTTAGAACTAACACCCAAAAAAGATGTCCTTTTCATTATAGGAGACTGGAATGCAAAAGTAGGAAGTCAAGAAACAGCTGGAGTAATAGGCAAATTTGGCCTTGGAGTACGGAAAGCTGGGCAAAGTTTAACAGAGTATTGCCAAGAGAACTCACTGGTCATAGCAAACACCCTCTTCCAACAACACAAGAGAAGACTCTACACATAGACATCACCAGATGGTCAACACCAAAATCAGATTGATTATATTCTTTGCAGCCAAAGATGGAGAAGCTCTATAAAGTCAGCAAAAACAAGGCCGGGAGCTGACTGTGGCTCAGATCATGAACTCCTTATTGCCAAATTCAGACTAAAATTGAAGAAAGTAGGGAAAACCACTAGACCATTCAGGTATGACCTAAATCAAATCCCTTATGATTATACAGTGGAAGTGAGAAATAGATTTAAGGGACTAGATCTGATAGACAGAGTGCCTGATGAACTATGGACGGAGGTTCGTGACATTGTACAGGAGACAGGGATCAAGACCATCCCCATGGAAAAGAAATGCAAAAAGGCAAAATGGTTGTCTGAGGAAGCCTTACAAATAGCTCTGAAAAGAAGAGAAATGAAAAGCAAAGGAGAAAAGGAAAGATATTCCCATTTTAATGCAGAGTTCCAAAGAATAGCGGGGAGAGATAAGAAAGCCTTCCTGAGCAATCAATGCAAAGAAATAGAGGAAAACAACAGAATGGGAAAGACTAGAGATCTCTTCAAGAAAATTAGAGATACCAAGGGAACATTTCATGCAAAGATGGGTTTGATAAAGGACAGAAATGGTATGGACCTAACAGAAGCAGAAGATATTAAGAAGAGGTGCAAGAATACACAGAACTGTACAAAAAAGATCTTCATGACCCAGATAATTACGATGGTGTGATCACTCACCTAGAGCCAGACATCCTGGAATGTGAAGTCAAGTGGGCCTTAGAAAGCATCACTACGAACAAAGCTAGTGGAGGTGATGGAATTCCAGTTGAGCTATTTCAAATCCTGAAAGATGATGCTGTTAAAGTGCTGCACTCAACATGCCAGCAAATCTGGAAAACTCAGCAGTGGCCACAGGACTGGAAAAGGTCAGTTTTCATTCCAATCCCTAAGAAAGGCAATCCCAAAGAATGCTCAAACTACCGCACAATTGCACTCATCTCACATGCTAGTAAAGTAATGCTCAAAATTCTCCAAGCCAGGCTTCAGTAATACGTGAACCATGAACTTCCAGATGTTCAAGCTGGTTTTAGAAAAGGCAGAGGAGCCAGAGATCAAATTGCTAACATCCGCTGGATCATTGAAAAAGCAAGAGAGTTCCAGAAAACCATCTATTTCTGCTTTATTGACTATGCCAACGCCTTTGACTGTGTGAATCACAATAAACTGTGGAAAATTCTGAAAGAGATGGGCATACCAGACCACCTGACCTGCCTCTTGAGAAACCTATATGCAGGTCAGGAAGCAGCAGTTAGAACTGCACATGGAACAACGGACTGGTTCCAAATAGGAAAAGGAGTAGGTCAAGGTTGTATATTGTCACCCTGCTTATTTAACTTATTGCAGAGTACATCATGAGAAACGCTGGGCTGGATGAACCACAAGCTGGAATCAAGACTGCTGGGAGAAATATCAATAATCTCAGATATGCAGATGACACCACCCTTATGGCAGAAAGTGAAGAGGAACTAAAAAGCCTCTTGATGAAAGTGAAAGAGAGTGGAAAAGTTGGCTTAAAACTCAACATTCAGAAAACTAAGATCATGGCATCTGGTCCCATCACTTCATGGCAAATAGATGGGGAAACAGTGGAAACAGTGTCAGACTTTATTCTTTTGGGCTCCAAAATGACTGCAGATGGTGATTGCAGCCATGAAATTAAAAGACGCTTACTCCTTGGAAGGAAAGTTATGACCAACCTAGACAGCATATTGAAAAGCAGAGACATTACTTTGCCAACAAAGGTCCATCTAGTCAAGGCTATGGTTTTCTCAGTGGTCATGTATGGATGTGAGTTGGGCTGTGAAGAAAGCTGAGTGCCAAAAAATTGGTGATTTTGAACTGTGGTGTTGGAGAAGACTCTTGAGAGTCCCTTGGACTGCAAGGAGATCCAGCCAGTCCATCCTAAAGCAGGTCAGTCCTCGGTGTTCATTGGCAGGACTGATGCTGAAGCTGAAACTCCAATACTTTGGCCACCTCATGGGAAGAGTGCACTCATTGGAAAGGACCCTGATGCTGGGAGGGATTGGGGGCAGGAGGAGAAGGGAAGGACAGAGGATGTGATGGCTGGATGGCATCGCTAACTCGATGGACATGAATTTGAGTAATCTCCGGGAGTTGGTGATGGACAGGGAGGCCTGGTGTGCTGCAATTCATGCGGTCGCAAAGAGTCTGACACGACTGAGCGACTGAACTGAACTGAGCTATCTTCAAGTCTGTTGCCTAAAGGCTCCTAAAGGTTCCGCCTAAAGGCTCAGAACCAACTTGTCAAACCAGTATGTTATATTCATACATTGTTCTCCTAATCTATGTTAATGAAACTATATAGTTGTTTGGAAATCTGCCTTCCTTCAAGATTCAAGTCAATCTTTTTTTTTTTTTTTTAATGGCCTGGGATGACTCACCTGGTGCCATTATTATCTCAATGCATGTTGTGGGTGAGGGGCCTGGTGCCATTGTCTGAGTTTTGAGACATTTCCTTTCTCTAATTAGCAGACTGCTGCTGCTGCTGCTGCGGCTGCGTCGCTTCAGTCGTGTCCAACTCTGTGCGACCCCATGGACTGCAGCCCACCAGGCTCCCCCATCCCTGGGATTCTCCAGGCAAGAACACTGGAGTGGGCTGCCATTTCCTTCTCCAATGCATGAAAGTGAACAGTGAAAGAGAAGTCGCTCAGTCGTGTCCGACTCTTGGCGACCCCATGGACTGCAGCCCACCAGGCTCCTCCGTCCATGGGATTATCCAGGCAAGAGCACTGGAGTGGGGCGCTAGTAACTACATAACATCTGACTAAAGACTAGCAAAGGGGCACTCTTTCAGCTCCCTTCTGATGTCTATGTCAGAAGCTTTCTCTATCTCTTTTATACTTTAATGAAACTTTTATTACACAAATGCTCTGAGTGATCAAGCCTCGTCTTTGGCCCCAGATTGAATTTTCCTCCTCCGAAGGCCAAGAATCCTGGCCTCTTTCATGGTTCAGCAAAAACCTTTCAATACTAGTAGCTGTTGGGCTTCCCAGGTGGTGCTAGTGGTAAAGAACCCACCTGCTAATGCTGGAGATGGAAGAGATGTGGGTTTGACCTCTGGGTCAGGAAGATCCCCTGGAGGAGAGTATAGCAACCCACTCCAGTATTCTTGCCTGGAGAATCCCATGGACAGAGGAGCCTGGTGGGCTACAGTCCATAGGGTCACAAAGAGTCAAACATGACTGAAGCGAATTAGCACTCACACACAGTAGCTCTTTCTCTTTGTAGCCCCTTCTCTTCAGTCTTTCTTGGGGGTGGATTCCTCACTTGAGGGGGTCCCTCATTGTTCCAGTAAAGCAGACTTTTGCTTCTGGGTTGCCACTTTGGCACAGGCTGATCCCCCAAGCAGATGCTTTATTTATATTTTTTTATATAATTTTTTAAAATGTGAACCATTTTTAAAGTCTTGATTGAATTTGTTACAATATTGTTTCTGTTTTACGTGGTGGTTTTTCTGGCCACAAGGCATGTGGGATCTTGGCTCCTTGACCAGGGATTGAACCCCTACCCCGTGCATTAGAAGGTGAAGTCTCATCCACTGGACCGCCAGGGATGTCTCCTGGGCAGATGCTTTAAATTACACACAAGCCCAGTTGCCTTCCAAGGACCACTGTTGTTCCGAAGACAGCTGAAAGCCCTCCTTGCTCCTGCCCTTGTCCTCTTGGTGCCCTGACCTCAAGGAAAGCTGTAACCAGCCTCTGTCTAGGTGTAAACCTGACCCCAGCTGCTCTATCTTCCAACACAGGACATGCCTCCAGGAGTTACTGAGAATCCCCTTACTGGGCCTCGTGTAGATGTGAATGGGTTTCCCAGGTGGTGCTAGTGGGAGAGAACCCACCTGCCAATGCAGGAGATGTAAGGGAAGGGGGTTTGATCTCTGGGTCAGAACAATCCCCTAGAGAAGGTAATGGCTACCCACTCGAGCACTCATGCCAGGAGAATCCCATGGACAGAGGAGCCTGGCAGGCTATAGTCTATGGGGTTGCAAAGAGTTAAACATGACTGAAGCAACTTAGCACACACAAACACACAGCGGGTGTGAATCGGGAGAAACACTGTACCCCTTCAGCTCTCCCCAGAGAACCCTAGTAAGACCCACGAATTCCTCCACCCTCCAACACAGAACAGAAGTGAGCGATGGGCTATGTGGGATGAAATTTGTTCTTTGGAACTCCCTTCAGGAAGGATTGCATGGGTGGTCTGGCCTCTCTATTTTTTAAAAAATAATTGTTATTATAGTATAGTTGTTCTGCAATGCTGTGTTCCTTTCTGCTCTATAGCAAAGTGAATCAGCCATATGCTTACATATATCCCCTCCTTTATGGCTTTCTTTACTATTCACATCACCACGGAGCGCTGAGCGGAGTTCCCTGTGCTATACAGTAGGTTCTCATGAGTTATCTACGTTATACAGAGTATCGGTAGTGTATATATGTCAGTCCCCTTCCCCCAATTCATCTCATCCCCCATTTTCCCCTTGGTGTCCACATGTTTGTTCTCTATGTCTGTTTCTCCATTTCTGCTTTGCAAATAAGGTCATCTGTACCATTTTTCTAGATTCCACATATATGCGTTAATATACGATATTTTATTTTCTCTTCCTGCTGTACTTCACCCTGTATGACAGTCTCCAGGGCCATCCACATCTCTGCAAATGACAGTTTCATTCCTTTTATGGCTAAGTAATATCCCATTGTATACATGTACCACATCTACTTTATCCAGTCCTATGTTGATGGACATTTAGGAGAGGGTGTGGAGGAAAGAAAACTGTCTTTAAACCCTTTAAGCCCTCTTTTACACTGTTGATGGAAATGTAAGTTAGTGCAACCACCATGAAGAACAGTATGGAGGTTCCTTAAAAAGCTAAACATACAACTACCATATGATCCAGCAATCCCACTCCTGGGCATATATCCAGAGAAAACCACAATTCAAAAAGACTGTGTCACCTCAATGTTGTACCCCATGTTCAATGGTGCAACCCCATGTTTCACCCCAATGTTCATTGCAGCACTATTTACAGCAGCCAGGACATGGAAATAACCAAATGATCCTTCTCTTTAGATGCATAAGTGCTTAACCCTCTTTCACACCGGCTGCATCCCTAAGACAAAAAGGCATTCTGTGCCACCACTTTTTTCATTCTTTATTACTTTTTAACCCCAATGAAAATTTTAGTCAACTTCAAACAACCCTCCAATCTTTCTCAATGCTATACTAAAAATCGAGTTCTTAGCAGAGAAAAACAGGCTTTGAAATTTTAAATGTACATAGCTGCTCATGCAAAGTGCCTGTTCTAGCTGATGTTCTGGTGGACTGGTTAATCAAATCAAAATCAAATCTTCCACTACCTACAGAGAACAATAAGATGGAAATAACACATTCATAAGATTCTAATTTATAAAACCACTCCACTACTTACAAAATATTACCCTAAGAGGTATAATTCCATCAAGCTTCAATTTGAACAAATGTACAACTACTTAAACAACAGCTGTTAAACAAAAAAAGAATTTAAAATGTCTTTAGAAGAGTGATAGAAACATTATTAACACGATTGCCCTGGCGTGAACTTTCACAAGGAGACTCTCTGGAAGGCTAACTCAGCCATAGAACACTCACACCTCAGAAGTCACTCTTGGGCAAAAATACAAGAACACTCCCCTGGTGGGTGGATATTCCTCTGTGCTACTAGGGGATGAAAAGCCAGGAAAATTCCCTGCAGGAAGTAATCTTGGGACTTCATACAGGTTTATTGATGAGGTCCTTTCTCATGAATGGATCCCTTCCCAGAGTGGAACCATCACCTGGATGATGAGTTTGAAGAAAAGTGCCTGCAGCTACTTCATATTCCAGTGACAGAAATGGGTCAGGAGGGCCTAAATTATCAAAAACATCCTCAGATGAGTCCCACCAGATGCCATTTTTTAAAATGTGGACTAACTGCTCTCTCAAAGCTAGCCCACTAAAACTCACAAGTCTTGTTGGTGCAGAAAGAGGACCAACATCTGGAGCAGCAAGGGAGTCTGTCTTGCACATGTAAATAAAGAGCTGGACCAGGATATGCACAAGCTGGTGTACGCTCTGTCATCCTGGCTCCGGAACCCGTGGACACGATGTCTGATGACACAGGGCAACACTGAACCCTGCATCTCTGAACGGCCCTAGTTTGAGAAGACAAACCTCCTCTCTTGAGGATCTGATATCCAGATGATTTCATGGTTCTCCTGGGCTTCGGCCTAACACTCTTTTGACTCATCGGCATCTTGTGGATCCTTTTCTAAAATCTCAAGTGTTGTATTGTCTGCATTGATTTCAGTCTTCCGCGTGAAGAGCATTCAGCTGGCTTTTCAAAGGACAAATAAATCAGTCTAGTTCTGTCAGAGATTTTTATCTTCTCTACTTAATCCAATATATATTTGGTTGCCTCCTACTTCAACGGTTTATAAGCAAGCATTTAACTTGATAGCATTGATCAGTTTCTGCAAAGGTCATATTGACTCATCATCTAAGTGGTTCTAGTTTTCATTGTCTCTTTATGTCCTTTTCCTGGTGGTATCTTTTTCAAGGACCGCAGCCAATCTGCTGTCTTCAGGAAACGTTTCGTCAGTTTTGATCTGATGTTGCTTCTCATGTAGAATTTTTCCCATCCATGTTTTAGAGCAGTAATTCTCAAACCGTAGTCTGTGAGAGCCAGGGCATCCCCAAGATTCTTTTGGCAGATCTGTGAGGTCAAAAGTATTCTCAGAATAATACCAAGATACCATTTCCTTTTCCACAGTTGACATTTACACTGACAGTGTAAGAAACAATGATGAGTAGAGCTGGTAACATTTTAGTATGAATCACAGCAGAAGCACCAAAATGTCCTAGTAATCATTGTATTCTTCATCATCTTACAATCTTGGCTTAAAAAATAAATAAATAAAATAAAAAGCAGCTTCTGCTTCATACTGAGTCTGATGATTATCTGGATGGAAAGCATGTGTGTAATTGACTGAGTTGCAAGCTGAACTAGCCACTTTTTCATATAACACTATTTTCATTTGAAAGAAAATCTGACAAACCACACAGATTTAGGGATTTGGCAGACAAGCTATTGCAAATAAACAAAGCAAGCCTGTCACTTCAAGGAAAACAGTTGATAGTGTTTTTGCCCGAGATAAAATTCAAGTTTTCAAGTGAACACCAGAATTTGGGGGAAAAAGAATTTATCAGTCATCATGAGTTTGACAGTATCCCAATACTAAAAGCCTTTTCTGGCTAATCAGTGGTGTTATTAACAAATATAATGTCTTTATATTTTTTAATGAAATACATCAACATTTGGAGGATTTAAATAACTCAGTAAATCAGTATTTTTCAAGGGGCAATGCATGATATTATAAAATCATACAAAGGGAAAAGAGTTATTCAAAATACAAGATAGACTGATTAATTTTAATGTAGCAGAGTATGGAAATTTCACTGATATGATGTCAGATTCCACATCACAACTACCCTTTAATAAACAACTATCAAGTTTTAATACAGTAACAAAGAATACCCACCAGTACCTAAAAAAACCTGCTAGTATATTCCTCTCTTTTCCAATTATGTATTTGTGTAAGAAAGAATTTTTTTCATATATCCAAATTACAGAAATACATTGCAACATATTGTATGCAGAAGCAAATATAAGAATCCAGCTACCTTCTATTAAGTCAGACATCTTTTAAAAAATTTACAAATCTGTAAAATAATGCCAGTCTTCTTAGTAATTTTTGTTGTTTGGGGGAGGAAAATTGGCAATTTTTTATTAAATGTATTATTTTAAATATTAGGGGTTTACAGAACTAGAACAAATAATTTCATAATTTGTATGGAAATACAAAAAACCTTGAATAGCCACAGTAATCTTGAGAAAGAAGAGTGGAACAGGAGGAATCAATCTGCCTGACTTCAGACTATACTACAAAGCCACAGTCATCAAGACAGTATGGTACTGGCACAAAGACAGAAATATAGATCAATGGAACAGAATAGAAAGCCCAGAGATAAATCCACGAACCTATGGACACCTTATCTTCGACAAAGGAGGCAAGGATATACAATGGAAAAAAGACAACCTCTTTAACAAGTGGTGCTGGGAAAACTGGTCAACCACTTGTAAAAGAATGAAACTAGAACACTTTCTAACACCACACACAAAAATAAACTCAAAATGGATTAAAGATCTAAATGTAAGACCAGAAACTATAAAACTCCTAGAGGAGAACATAGGCAAAACACTCTCCGACATAAATCACAGCAGGATCCTCTATGACCCACCTCCCAGAATATTGGAAATAAAAGCAAAAATAAATAAATGGGACCTAATTAAACTTTAAAACTTTTGCACAACAAAGGAAACTAAAAGCAAGGTGAAAAGACAGCCCTCAGATTGGGAGAAAATAATAGCAAACGAAGCAACAGACAAAGGATTAATCTCAAAAATATACAAGCAACTCCTACAGCTCAATTCAAGAAAAATAAACGACCCAATCAAAAAATGGGCCAAAGAACTAAACAGGTATTTCTTCAAAGAAGACATACATATGGCTAACAAACACATGAAAAGATGCTCAACATCACTCATCATCAGAGAAATGCAAATCAAAACCACAATGAGGTACCAATACACGCCAGTCAGGATGGTTGCTATCCAAAAGTCTACAAGCAATAAATGCTGGAGAGGGTGTGGAGAAAAGGGAATCCTCTTACTCTGTTGGTGGGAATGCAAACTAGTACAGCCACTATGGAGAACAGTGTGGAGATTTCTTAAAAAACTGGAAATAGAACTGCCATATGACCCAGCAATCCCACTCCTGGGCATACACACCAAGGAAACCAGATCTGAAAGAGACATGTGCACCCCAATGTTCATCGCAGCACTGTTTATAATAGCCAGGACATGGAAGCAACCTAGATGCCCATCAGCAGACAAATGGATAAGGAAGCTGTGGTACATATACACCATGGAATATTACTCAGCCATTAAAAAGAATTCATTTGAATCAGTTCTAATGAGATGGATGAAACTGGAGCCCATTATACAGAGTGAAGTAAGCCAGAAAGATAAAGACCATTACAGTATACTAACACATATATATGGAATTTAGAAAGATGGTAATGATAACCCTATATGCAAAACAGAAAAAGAGACACAGATGTACAGAACAGACTTTTGGACTCTGTGAGAGAAGGCAAGGGTGGGATGTTTCGAGAGAACAGCATCGAAACATGTATATTATCTAGGGTGAAACAGATCACCAGTCCAGGTTGGGTGCATGAGAGAAGTCATCGGGCCTGGTGCACTGGGAAGACCAGAGGAATCGGGTGGAGAGGGAGGTGGGAGAGGGGATCGGGATGGGGAATACATGTAAATCCATGGCTGATTCATGTCAATGTATGGCAAAAACCACTACAATATTGTAAAGTAATTAGCCTCCAACTAATAAAAATAAATTTTAAAAAATAAATAAATAAATAAATATTAGGGATTTATAATTAAAAATAAATAACAAATCATTGCATAACTTATTATTTTGATAATAAAATAATGAATAAATACCATTCTCAAAATGTTCCTATTTTAATTTCTGATACAGTAAAAGCCAATGGATAGAGCCCACATGGCCAAAAGCCCTTGAGTGAAAGTTGCTCAGTCATGTCTGACTCTTTGCGACCCCACAGACTACACAGCCCACGGAATTCTCCAGGCCAGAATACTGGAGTGGGTAGCCTTTCCCTTCTCCAGGGGAACTTCCTAACTCAGGGATCAAACCCAGGTCTCCTGCACTGCAGGCGGATTCTTTACCAGCTGAGCCACAAGGGAAACCCAAAGCCCCCGAGGATCCTCAACAATTTTTAAGAAAGCAAAAGGGTCCTGACACCAAAAACCTTGAAAGCTGTTGCTTTCAAGTCATCAAATTTTTGTTTTTTCTGTTCATCAGGTTTATGGAGTTCTCCCCTCTGCACCCTTCAGCTCTTGCTGAGGTAGCGTTACACTTCCCTGGAGATGGTCCACACCTTTCTTTGGCGCCATTGAGTATACAGCTGGTCTCGCGCCCCTGATGGGACCGCAGGGCACTTGGAATTCAATGGCTCCCGACAAGCACCTTCCAGTGATGGGGCATCCTGTGAGAAGCCCTCCCCAGCACTCATCCTGGACTTGCAGGAGTCTCTTCCCTTCATTCTTTTACTGGCAATTCTGTGTTAACCTCAAGAATGAAAGTTTATTTATTTTTTTTTTTTTTTATCATTTGCCTCCAGGCTCAGCATTTCTGAGGATTTCATGACTTGGTCTCAAGGCCGGCCTCCTTCCAAAACGACTCCAGGTCTTCATAATCTCACTTAATATTCCTGAGCTTGGAGACTTGACTTGTTCTTTATCAAGGCCAGAAAACGTTATGCTGAACTCTTTCTCCCGGCATTTAAAGGCTGGCTTTTGTCTACAGGAAAGCCTGTACCACCATCTCCCAGGTAGTGGGTAGCACCACCAAGGTCTGGACCAGTCCCCACACTTCCCCCTCAGCCCCACACAGCATTTCTGGGGTGGCCTAGGCTGAAGTCATCACCAGCTCCCCGAGGGCACCAGTAGCTTCCACCAAACAACCTCAGGTTGTCAGGGCCCTGCTGGCCCCAACAGACTAGAGGGGGCTCCGTAGAACGTAATTGTTTCATAGATTACTTCTACATATGTTATAATCCCACAATACATCTTTATTACGCTTTTAAATGACCAATAATCTTTTAAAGAGTGTATACATGTATGAACAGATATATATACATTGCTTCTGGTGAGAAATCTGCCCTTATGCTGTAAGTAATAAATCTTTTCTTTCAGCTAATTCCATAATTTCCTCTTTATCTCTGTTTTTTGGAAGTTGACTCTCTGCCTATGGTTTACTTTGAATTTATCTTGCTTAGAATTCACTGAAATTCTTGGACCTGTGGGTAATTATATTTCATCAACTTGGGGAATTTGTGGCCATATTTCTTCAAATATTTTTTACGCCCTGTTCCCTCTCTCCTCTTATTTCAGGACTCCATTATATTTATATTAGATCACAGGTCTCAGCTGTCCCTTTTGGTTTGGCATTCTTCTTTCTTCTTTGTTTTCAGCTTCTGTAATCTCTATTAACCTGTCTCCATGCCCACTAATCCTTCCCTGCTGTTAGGTGCATCAATTCAATTAAAAAAGTCAATTCTGATACACATTTTTCAGCATTGCCATTTGGGTACTTCCAACATTTCCCTTTTTTGCTGAAATTCTACCTATGTTTACATGTGTTATTCATCTTTTCCACTAGATCCTTTGATGTATTTATAATATCTATTCAAAAGTCCACACCTGCTGTAGAGAATGAACAAGTGGACATGGTGCAGGGGAGGGGAGAGTGGGACAAATGGGGACAGTAGCTTTGACATATACACTGGCATCGTGTATACACCACCTTGTGTGAAACAGACAGCTAGTGGGAATCTGCTGAGCACAGGGAGCTCAGCTCAGTACCCTGTGATGACCCAGAGGGGTGGGATGGGAGGGTTGGCATGGGAGGGAGGTCCAAGAGGGAGGGGATATATGCATACATATAGCTGATTCACTTCATTGTACACCAGAAACCAACACAACAGTGGTAAAGCAATTCCACTACAATAAAAAATGGTTTTTTCATCAAAGTAAAATTAAGCTTAATTATTAGTAGCTAAGAGCTAATGAAGATACCTGATTAACGTAAAAGGCTATTCCTATATCTGGTGCTAAACTGGCTATTGCTTTTTGTATATGATCATTAGAGATTAGTTAATTGTTACACTGTGTTTTTTTAATGCTTATTTTATTTTATTTTTTTTCATTTATTTTTATTAGTTGGAGGCTAATTACTTTACAATATTGTAGTGGTTTTTGTCATATATTGACATGAATCAGCCATGGATTTATATGTATTCCCCATCCCGGTCCCCCCCTCCCACCTCCCTCTCCACCCGATTCCTCTTGTCTTCCCAGTGCACCAGGCCCGAGCACTTGTCTCATGCATCCAGCTTGGGCTGGTGATATGCTGTGTTATTTAATAAATTCAACCATACATACCCCCCAAAAGAGTCTGCATCTGCTAATTCCAACCTCTGTGCCATACTTCAATCAAATCTTTCAACTCTTCTCTCTCTGGTTTATTGATCATATTTTCCTACTTTTTCTCATGATGGCTATTTTTGTTATATGCCCAAAATTGTGTGCAAGGAAATAATAGAGCCTGAAGTTGATAAGACTTAACCCCAGAAAAGACCATGCCCATGGCTCTGTCGGCTGCTGACGTGTGGGTAGCCTGGCAGATGGGGCTCCAAGGAGGTAGGGCACAATAGTGAGTGTATTGAATCTTTAGAGTTGAACTGAGTTTGGGCATTGTTGGCAGCTCATTTGGTTCACGTGCTTTGGGGAAAAATTCGGGCATTACCTTCAGCAGGACTTGGAGTCTGAGCCTCAGCGAGACTCTAGAGACCTCTCTTTGCATCTCTGTGCCCAGATGTCAACTTTGGGGATTGCTGGCAACTTCTATTTGCTTTGGCACCAATGTCTTCATTTTGCCTTTAAAAACTGGAAATCACTTAAATGCCCAAGAGAAAGAAAGTAGTTGTGTACATCATGAAAAACCAATACTGAATTAATTGTATGCACTGATTTATAAAAGAGCTCTGAGGAAAAGACAAATGCTTCACATATAATGTTAAATTTTTAAAAACAGAATATTAAAGTAATAAAAATTATATTAAAAAATTATGTATACATATGGACAGGGCTTCCTAGGTGGCACAGTGGTAGTAAAGAATCCATCTGACAATGCAAGAGACTCAGGAGACACAAGTTCAATCCCTGGGTTGGGAAGATCCCCTGGAAAAGGAAATAGCAGCCCACTCCAGTATTCTTGCCTGGGAAATCCCATGGACAGAGGAGCCTGGCAGGCCACAGCCCGTGGGGTTGCAAAGAGTCGGACAGGACTGAGCAACTAGCACAGCACACATATGGACACACACACATAGTATGTATGGACAAGTACTAGAAAGAAGTCCCTACAAGTGAAATGTGTGAGCCATCACTGTGGTAAGATCCAGCGCAGCTTTGCCTTCACGCTTTGTTGCGATTTCCACCAACAATTCTAATCACATTGAGTATGCAGTAAAGAACAAACTGTAGACAGATCTGAAATAATAACAATTTCTTAGTCTAGGAAAGATAACCCAGAGCAGAAAGGAGCCAGCTAGGCTCTTCTCCCCTAAGGCCCAAACAAAAACAAACTAATTTAAAATACAGCAGGAGGACTGGGTTAGGAAGCAAGGATGAAACAGCCTTTGGACTGTCAAGGTTGTAAACCAAAGGCTGACATCAGAGGGTTAGAGAAGAATAAACTTAGAAAAACTCAGATGCAAACAATGCGGTTCTGCCCATCGGTTCTTCATTAATTGACAGCAATGCCGTGAGACACCTCAGAGTTAACCATCCTCATTTCCATCACTGTTATTATGGACTGGAACTGGTTACCAAGGGAAGCTGTGGAATTTTTCCCTGGAGGCCATTTAAAAGCAGATATAGACAACCACCTGTCTTCAATAATTCAGGTTCCATTGAACTAAATGACCCCTAAAGGTCCTTTAACCCCATGACTCTGGATTCCTGTGCTGATAACATTAAGAAAATCTTATAATCTTTTTTTCCTAATCCTTTACTGTGTACTCTCTGTTTACATTTTCTTCAGATTAGAAAGGGAAACGTCCTACAAGCAATCCGTTCATTTCTCTCCCTGACACGAGGCTGAAATTTCAGGCTTGCAAGTATCACTAGGGAATATTTCTCAGCTGCAGTCGATTATTTCTTCTTTCTCTGCCAGGTATCACTGTGCCCGAAGAGAATTCATTTAGCAAGGAAGGGGCTAGGACAGTGGGTAGCAGAGGGGTGAAACAACACGTCCAAGAAGCTAGGGGGTGGGCCTGGCAGGAAGAGGGGAGGTGGGCAGAATTTATGGAAAGTCAGTGACAGACACAAAGCAAGAACCTAAAATTGAAAATAAAAAGGTTAGTAAGGCATAGTTCTGCATTTGTGTGTGTGTGTACATTTAAAGTGTTTTAGAATGAAAGGTTGCCACTTGCAGCAACGTGGATGACCCTAGAGATGATCATACTAAATAGGTCAGACAGAGGAAGACAAATACCATATGATATCACTCATATGTGGAATCTTAAAAAAGGATACAAATGAACTTTGTTATAAAACAAAAACAGACTCACAGACATAGAAAACAAACTTAGGGTTACCAAAGGCAAAAGAGGAGGGAGGGATAAATTAAGAGTTTGGTATTAGTGGACACAGACTGTTACATATATAATGGGCTTCCCTGCTAGCTCAACTACTAAAGAATTCACCTGCCATGCAGGAGACAGAGGTTCAATCCCTAGGTCAGAAGACCTCCTAGAGAAGGGCATGGCAACCCACTCCAGTATTCTTGCCTGGAGAATCCTATGGACAGAGGAGCCTGGTGGGCTATAGTCCATGGGGTCGCAAAGAGTCTGAAGGGACTGAACATGCACATATATAGTAGATAAGCAACAAGGACCAACTATTTACAGCAAAGGGAACTATATTCAATATCATGTAATAACCGATAATGGAAAAGAATCTGGAAAAGTAATATATGTGTGTGTGTGTGTGTGTGTGTGTGTGTGTGTGCGTGCACGTGCATGTGCACGTGCGTAACTGAATCAATTTGCTGTACCCCAGAAACTAACACGACATTGTAGACCAACTATGTGCGCTTAGTCGCTCAGTCGTGTCTGACTCTCTGTGACCCCGTGAACTCTAGCACGCCAGACTCCTTTGTCCCTGAGGATTCTCCTGGCAAGAAGCTGCCATGCCCTCCTCCAGGGGATCTTCCCAACCTAGGGATCGAACCCAGGTCTCTCACATTGCAGGTGGATTCTTTACCATCTGAGCCACCAGGGAAGCCCAATTGTTAGGGGAAGGACACTGACTGAAACCCGCTCACCCTGGATGGGCACCATAGTTGCCATGTGCATGAGTTGGTTTTACAACAGGAGGTCCTGGTAAGAAACACGAACTAATAAGCCACCACCAACTGGAAGAGTTCAGGAAAGGTCAAAAGGTGACACCACGTGTCCAACCACCTCCCAGAGTCTTTCTCGCTGGTGTCCATCTTAGCTGAGTAATGCATGCGCCACCAGGAAGGATTCTGAATCAAATGATGGGACAACCCAGAAACTAATCTCATCACCATAAAACCCAAGACTGTGAGCCATATGGCAGAGCAGTTCTCCTGGGTTCCCTTACCCTCCTGCTCTCCGCCTGGGTGCCCTTTCCCCAGCAAAATCTCATTTTGCTTTTCCCAAAGCAAAATCTCTTGCTTTGTCAGCACATGTGTCTCCTTGGACAATTCATTTCTGAGTGTTAGACAAGAGCCCACTTTCAGGCCCTGGAAGGGGTCCCCTTTCCTGCAACACAACTATACATCAGTAAAAAATTAAAGTAAAAAAAAAAAAAGAGAGAGAGAGATAGTTACTTCTGCAGCTTCGAAGACACTGTCAACTGAAAAAAAAAAAAAAAAAAATGTTTTAGGACACAAAATCTTACACCGCCCAAGCAAAGCTGTTATTTGGCCATAGCAACTAAAAATATTAATGATTCCACACCAAATGCTCCATAAGAAATCATCCCCAACTGCCAGAAAGGGTAAAATGCATTAGGCAAGATTTACATACTCTTACTCATAATGAGAAAGTAGTGAGCTTAAAAAAATAACGATGTGGTTATTTTTTAAAATTCAAAACTTGAATTTTGCCCCTCAATTTCTCATCTCTCCTAATTTGTCAGTGACCATTTGTGGGGTTCCTTTTGAGGACTGCCTTTTGTCCTACTTTGGGGTGTGATATGCACCCAGAGAAGAGAATGGGGCAGGAATTATTGAAGCCCCATTTTGGATCAGCATTAACAATTCATGGAGCTCATCTCCAGTTCCACCTGAGGTGCTGGGAAGGACACAGACAAGCGGCGAGGGCTTGCTTGTTCAAAGTGTCTCCTAGTCTGCTTTGAAATGCACAGTGGATCGGGGGCCAACTCAAGGTCAACACCTCGTCTTCTTCTGTGAGCTGCCTGGCTGCTCTTCTTCGAGAGGAAGTGAAAAGAGAGACTGCACACCCACCGGGTGTCTGGCTGGCCGCTGAAGGGTCTTTTGAAATGCAAACCTCCAGAGCTGAGGGTTGGAAACTTGTCTTCTATTCAGGGCCACTGTGACACACAACAGGGGAAAAATAATCACCAAAAAGTAATTTAGGCTGAGTGGTTTACAAAGTGAGATGAATCAAAGGGTTAACTTACACTATTTAAATATTGAGAAGAGGGAATATTCAACATGAATAAGTGCGGGCAAAGGCAGTTCAGTTTCAGATGCAGAGTAGGTAAGGCGGGCTTTGGTACTTATACCTTCACCAAATATCATGCAGGTCCAACAAATGGGTCCATATCAAGGCTAGCCTAAGGCAACGTGTCCTCCAGGCAACGTTAACCTCTTCTGGCTTCTGAGATGCCAAAATCTTACTTTCCTCTCCCTTCCTAAACTCTCCTCCTCTGAGTCATTTGCCGAAGGGCATGGCCACCCACTCCAGTATTCTTGCCTGGAGAATCCCATGGACAGAGGAGCCTAGGCGGGCTATAGTCCCTGGGGTCACAAAGAGGCAGACACGACTGAAGTGACTTAGCACACACCTCCCCATCTCAGACCTGGAAGTTGTTGGCTCCTGACTTCGTCCTGAGTCTGCTTTGATTCCTCCCACATGCCTTCTACCTGGACTATCCCTTTTCATGCCCTGATTCCTCTCCATGTCTAATTCTTTTTTTTTTTTTTTTAAAGCTCCAGGCCCAGTTGGAAGTTTGATGTTAGCAGCTGCAAACAGGTCTATATAAAATGGATAAACAAGGTCCTACTGTATGGCACAGGGAACTCTATTCAATATCCTGGGATAAACCATAATGGAAAAGAATATTAAAAATGTATATATCAAAAGAATTTTGGAAAATTTTCAGCAATTAAAGATGACAAGCAAAAAATTTTCTAAAATAAAATAAAACAGATTTGTGGTTGTCAAGGAGGAAGGGGGATAGAGTGGAGAACAGGATTAGCAGATATAAGCTATTTTATACAGAATGGATAAACAACAAGGTCCTACTGTATAGAACAGGGAACACTATTCAATATCTTGCTGAAGTGGAGCAGGATCCTACAGTCCTTCCCCGCCATGTCCTCGGCCTACCTTTTGTCTGTGGGAAACCTTTAGTCAAAGAATAAATTTAATCAGAGTAGTGAGAAAATGAAGAAACAAAGCAGTCAAATAGGACTAAAAAATAAAAATAATAGTTTAGTTATTAAGCAAAGTCAAGGACCTTTAGTTCCTTCTCAAGGGCTAATATTCTGAGCCATATCCTGTGAGCTGTCTTGTAAATACTGAAACCCCAGCAGGTGGAAGAAGATATTAATAACTGCATGATGACCAGACGGTAGCCATGATGTAAGCTGTCACAGTCCCAGGAACTGGCCTCAAGGAAATGGGAACAATCCGACCCTGGAACAGAATACCAACTGTATAGAAACAATCGAGATGACACTGGTTAGACGACTGATGACCAGTTTCAAGGCGACCCTCAGAGCTGACTGCGCTGTTTATACATGGAGCCCGCTCCCTCTGCCTATAAAAGTTCTTGCCCACTGATTGGGGTTGGGGAGGAGTCGGCCTTTGGATATGAGGCCGCTGCCCTTGGCTGCCAGCCTCCAAAATAAAGCAAACTTTTCTTTCCCCTAGCCTGACCTCTTTATTGGCTTTTCAGCAGCAAGCAGGGGGACCCACTTTCGCTATCAGATTTTGGCGCCAACGTGAGGCCGCGCTCTCGCGATATCTGGCTCCCGGGGTTTTCTCCATTGGTGCTGCTGACATGACGATATGCTGGGAAGGCTGTGAGGATCCTGGCTGGCCTCAGGAGGAGGTTTGGGGAGGGTATTCCTAGCAGCTGCCTAGACCACTGGTTTCGGGGATCCTCCCTGTTTCTCCACTGCTGGGCACTGGCTGCCCATATGAGCTTTTCCTTGGTGGAATGAGAAGACATCTCTGGACAAGCTGACGAGCTCCCAGACCCTGTAAGTTCACCAGTGCGCACCTGGCAACTTCTCTTTTGAGCTCAAAGTGCTATTTGGGTGTTTTGCCAGTTGGTTCTGACGTGTTTCTGATGTGGAGGCCCGTTTGTTTTGGGAAGTACACTTAGAGAACACTGGCTAGATAAAATGCTGTTTTCAGAATTTTGACCGCAAAGAGAACAAAAATATGCCTAGGAGAAAGTTTGAAGTTAACTCTTAAATCATGTCCTTGAAATGTTAATACAAACACAGTCCACTCCTCGTAAGAATTCAGCCTTAGGTTAACTGGTAGAACTTCAAGAAAAGGGGAAAAAAGGTGGGGGGAGAAGCCTTTTAAACTCAAGTGAGTAAATTCAGTTTATTCCAACTATTATTTATAAACTGATAACTTCTCTATTGAAATATCTGGTTTGAGATTTCTGTCTGAATATTATATGTCTATATGTAACATTGTCCAAAATGAAATCAGAAGCTTTTGGATAAACTCTTTGAAAATAATTATGTTTCAGGAATGTCTACCTAAAAAAGTTTTTTCCAGATTTTTGGTAACTTAAAACCTTACAGTTTTGCTAAATTAAGTTAAACTATGAAAACTAATTGAATATCTAAATAATTTTTAAGACAAAATACTGGAACTTTGCTGAACAAATGTAAGTTTGCCTACTTTTGCCTTCTTACATATTAAGTCTGTTCAGTCATTTCAGATCCATACGGAGTGTAGCCCACCAGGCTCCTCTGTCCATGGGACTCTCCAGGCAAGAATACTGGAATGGGTTGCCATGCCCTCCTCCAGGAGATCGTCCTCCAGGAGATCGTCCCCATCCAGGGATCGAACCCATGTCTCTGATCTCTCCAGCATTGCAGGTGGGTTCTTTACTGCTAGTTCTGCCTAGGAAACCCTTAGGAGATAAAAAAAAATCACTAAAGATGTTTAGGTTTACTAAACACATATCATGTACTACATTAAAGAGAACGTATGCTATGTGGGGAAAAAAAGTATGTTTTTAGAGGTTATGCAGTATGTTCTTAAGTTTGCCAATCAGTAAATGCTGGTATAATTGTTCAATTACTTGATTCTTGGTTTTGTTAAGACTTTTAAGGACTAAAAATTATAATATATAATTAAAGCTACTAGAAATGACAAGGGAAGCATTGCAGTGTGTAAAGCAACTAGGATATGTCTTGCAAGTGAGAGAAGGTATAAAGAATGGAGATGTTTTTGTTGCAGAAAAATGATAATTTTGTCATAGAGCCAATTTGCTTCTGGATAGGGAAAAATAATGGAAAAACCATATGGATACAAAAAGTGATATAAGGTTTGTAAAAAAAAGAGAACTTTGAGAAAAGAAATTTGTATGTTGTCAGGAGTAATTAAGATCAGATTTAATTAGGTAAATGAACTTTGTTATTAATGGTAATCTGGTTTAAGACTGGAATTTGGTTTTCTTTCTTCCTATTATGGGAAAAAATTTTTCCTGGAATATTGAGCTGCTTTTGATAAATGATTGTAAGTTTCTTTCTCTAGCTAATTTTGAGTATTCCAGAGGGCCCCAAGGTAGCTATTAATAAGAAGCAATATTAAAGTACCTAGGATTTTTGGTATGTTAAACTATTTGGAACACATTTGATAAGTTTCAGACCATACTGCTGAACTGGGTAAGAAAGTTAAAGAATTTTAATAGAAAGCTATTGTTTTGCTTCCGAATATATTTTTGACTCCAATGTTCAGGATGCAGAAATTGTCTAGTAAAGTTATCATGAAGTAAAATTACTTATGATGTGTATCATTGCTGGCTTTAAGTTCACCGCTAAAAGCACACATACATTGTTTGTGTCACAACTGTGCATAAGTGATAAAATGTATGCCTATGAAATGTTTCCCTGTTAACATATCTCTCTGTATTTGTTTGTTAAATCTGATTAGTTTTCTCCCAACATGGATAACTAGGCCAATATTTAAATAAAAAATTGGCCTAACACCAAGGGATATGAATGGCCCCAGAGCAGGAAACTGAGTCACTCTGGCAATGATGAAAAAATATGTTGTTTATCACTTTTCTGTGGAAAGATTTGCCATTATTAATAAAAGGGGAAAATGATGAAGGGAAATTTCACATATTGAGGTATGGAAAAGTCATTCTGGTCTATACATGTCTTAAGTTGAACTTCAGACTAACCAAACAGCCTCCTGGTGGCCTATTAAACACACATTGTAACACTGTAAATCAAAAATTAAAAAATAATAGTAAGCAACACTCACATACATACATTGTACCTCTGTACATTTAACCATTAGGGAAAAATACATTCAGAGAATAATACAAAGATGCATTTTGGTTGTTATACTCATTGTAATATGTCTACTAATTTTCAAGCATTTGTCTAAGTGCTATGACAAGGTAATCAAAGAGAGGTCGTGTTTTCACAATACAAAATATTGATGCTAAACTTGGAACTTGAAATTATTTCCAATTCTGTGTCCATTCCCCAAATTAGGTAGGACTGCATCCCATTTCAGCAGAAAGTAACCAGAGCAGTCAACACCCTCAAAGACTTGGGGAATATTGGAACAAAAGTGGAACTAAAATTGAGTTCCTCTGCCAAGTTTAGGATTAACTTATGTATCAAAAGCTTGATTCCATTTCTTGTTCAGTACCCATCCCTCCTCAAAATTGAGATTTAAAGAAAAGGGAGAATTGAAATGGAGCAGGACCTTACGGTCTTTGCCTCCCATGTCTTTGGCCTGCCTTTTGTCTGTGGAAAAACTTTAGCCAAAGGATAAGTTTAATCAGGGGCTTCCCTTGTGGTTCAGCTGGTAAAGAATCCGCCAGCAATGCAGGAGACCTGGGTTTGATCCCTGGGTTGGGAAGATCTCTTGGAGAAGGGAAAGGCTACCCACTCCAGTATTCTGGCCTGGAGAATTCCATGGACTGTATAGTCCATGGGGTCACAAAGAGTCAGACACAACTGAGCAACTTTCACTCCCTCACTCAAGTTTAATCAGAGAAGTGGGGAAAAAATGCAGAAGCAAAGGAAAGCAGTCAAACAGGACAAAATATTAGTATAGTCATTTAATAAAGTCAGGGACTTTTAGTTCCTCCTCAAGGGCCATAGGTAATATTCTGAGCCATATCCTTTGAGCTGTCTTATAGATACTGAAACCAACCCCCACCAGGTAGAAAAAGCTAACTAACTACATAGTGACCAGATGGTAGCCATGACATAAGCTGCCTCAATTCTGAGAACTGGCTTCAAAGAAATGAGAACAACCCTGAAACTAAATATTAACTGTATTTAAAATAATCAAGATGATGCTGATCAGACCACTACATGACCAATTTCAAAATACTGTCAAAGCTGTCATTCAAAAGGATACATGCCCCCCAATATTCATAGCAGCACTATTCATAATAGCCAAGACATGGAAAAACCTAAATATCCATCAACAGATTAATGGATGACAAAGATGTGGTACATGTATACCATAGACTACTATTTAGGCATAAAAGAAAAAGAAAGAATGCCATTTGCAGTAATGTGGATGGACCTAGAGATGATCGTACTAAATGAAGTAGGTCGGAAAGAGAAACAAATACCTTGTGATATCACTTAGATGTGGAATCTAAAATATGACACAAATCAACATATCTATGAAACAAAAACAGACTAACAGATACAGAGAACAGATTGTGGTTGCCAAGGTTGGCGGGTAGAGGAGGGAAGAATTGGGAGTTTGGGATTAGCAGGGACAAACTATTATATATAGAATGGATAAACAGGTCCTACCCTAAAGCTCAAGGAACTATATTCCATATTCTACAATAAACCACAATGGAAAAGAATATAAAAAAGAATATATATGTGTATATGTGTATGTGCTAAGTCACTTCAATCATGTCCACCTCTTTGTGACCCCAGGGACTGTAGCCCACCAGGCTCCTCCATCCATGGGATTCTCTGAATACTGGAGTGGGTTGCCATGCCTTCCTCCAAGGGATCTTCCCAACCCAGGGATCAAACCCACGTCTCTTATGTCTCCTACATTGTCAGGCGGGTTCTTAACCACTAGCACCAAGGGTATAACTGAGTCACTTTGCTGTATGGCAGGCATTAGTGCACTGTAAATTAAGTGTATTTCAGTTAAAAAATTTTTTGAAGACAGATGACTCCTCCTATAAAAGCTCTTGCCCACTGATTGTCAGAGGTGGGGAATCAGCCTTTGGACAGGACATATTCTACCCTCCTCCCCAGTTGCTGACCTCAACTTTCCTTATCAAACTTTCCTTCCCACCAGTCTTGCCTCTTTACTGGCTTAAAGCAGTGAGGAGCTGGACCCCACTTTTAGTAAAACTTTCTCAGTGAGTGTAGGTCCATCTACTCCATTTCAAAAATCAGAACATGAGGAGTCAGTTTTGAAACCTCTTTGTCCTCACCTCCTATCTATTGCATCTTCAAATCCAAAATACTTCTGCTTCTTCTGCTCCTAAAGTCCCAGCTGCTAGCATCTCTCTGTCCAAAATGGCAATATGTTATTATCCAGTTTCTCTGAACCCATTTTTTGGCCCCTCCAGTTCATTCTGTATGCACTAGCCAGGGTAGGTCTCTGCAAGGCAAAGCAATGCCTTCTAATGCGTTTAGGATAAAGACTGACATCCTATCGTGGCCCACACAGCCCACCTCTGCAGCCTCACCTCTAGATGCCTCCCGCCCCCTGGGTGTAGTCTGAAAACCACACAGGACTTGCGTTTCCTCCAGCTCGCCCAGCTCCTCCTCATGTCAACACCTTCAGAAGGGCTCATTTTCTCTGCAAGCGCCTGCTTTCTCCCAGTGAATCTGCTGAGTCAATTTCCTTCATCCTTTCAGTATCAGCAGAATTACCGCTTCCTCACCTCAAACTAACCATCCTGCATCCCCAAGGTCAAGTCAGAACCTCCACTTTGAAACTGAAGGGAAGAGGGCGGGGTACAACTTTTAAAAGTAGGACAAAGCCATGCAGGATATGATATACACTGGTTAGAACCTAGCAGGCCCAAGATGGTAGATTTGTCTACTGGTAGACCTTGAGCCTCATTACATACTCATTATATTATCATGCTAAATGACACACCCACAGGCACCATGACAGTTCCAAGGCCACCCAGAAAAGGCACAAACGTGGGTGGTGACCCAGTTCCTGGAAATTCCCACTGCTTCTCCAAGATAGAATACCCCTCCCACTTGTTAGCTTATGGAATTAGCCAGCCTGTGAAAACTAACCATCCCCATGCCTAGGGCTGCTGTCAGTTTCCAAGAGGACCCCATGCCCTGAGGCCACCTCTCACGTGAGATGGACCACATTCTGCCTATGGGATGTGCATCTCTGCTTTCTCTCTACTACCATTCACCCTTGAGTTTTTCCTGCCTGAAGTCCAGGACCCTCACTTGGTGGCCTGTCCCAGGAACCCTCCAGAGACTGCAACATGACCATTCTCTTCCACTCCATTTTTGGTAACATCTTTACAAAGGAAGAGGAGGAGGGTGGTCTTTTCTTCTTCTCCACTTTGCCTCGGTTTAATAAATTTACTTCTCACCCATCACTTTTCCTCTCACTGAATTTCTTCTGCACCAGCACACTCAGAACCTGAGCTTCTTTAAGTCCTAAGATAAGTTGTACAGTTTCAGTTGAATTATTATGGGTTTAAGTCCAGTTTGAGGTATGGTTTTATTCCTAGACCCCCTCCCCTGTCTCACCCTGCTCCTCCCCCCAGCACCTTCAGAAGGGCCTCATTTTCTCTGCAGCTACCCGCTTTCTCCTGGTGAATCTGCTGGGCCAATTTCTCTCATCCTCCTAGTGTCAGCAGAATTACCACTTTCTCACAGCAACTATCCTGCATCCTCAAGGCCAGGTCAGAACCTCCACTTGTCCAGTTTCATAGTCTCCTTGACTCTCCTTTTGTAGGATTTGTCATGCTTTCTAATTAACCCACTCTGAATAGTTGCTTGTTTCCTGTTTTTTGCATTGTTGTATGTCTAGCGCTTGGCACTATATCCTGCACATTCGAGGAAACTGTCCTGAATGAAAAAGTGAATAATAGAAGCTGAAATAAAGTCACAAGAAAAGAGAGAATTTTTCTGGAGCTAAGTTAAAATTTGTTTGTTTTTATTCCTGTAAACTGAGATGCTCTTCCTCAGTGACTCACATTGAAATCCGTGATCAGCGTAAACCCCAGTGGCTTTTTCCACATTAACTGATGTTGAGTTAGGTGTGCCTCTGTGCTGAAGTAATTGTGTTTCATCGGCACATAAAATTCTTAACTTTGGAGAAAAGTACAATTTTTAAACCAAATTCTGTCATCCAAGATATTAACTGACCTTACCAGGTATCATTTGAAAATACTGTAATTATGACTATCATGCCTTTTTTCAACTTGCTAACAAGTGGTCTGTCCATGTTAGCCCCCAGAAAACCCTACAAATACACCTACAGTCCTCTTTCTCAGTGTGGCAGACATAATTGGTCAACTCATCCAATAGCCATTTCTCCAAACTTTATTATTCCTTGCTCTCTTTTAATTATAGAGGCTGAGAAAAGCCAAAAACCCACTATGCCAACTTTCCTACAGCTAGTTGTGGCTAGTGAGGCATAAAGAGACATCAACAAGGAGGAAGGAGCATAGGGAAATATTCTGCTCCCATTTTTTAAAAAAAGCAAAGTCAGTCTAAGGTGTCCTCTCTTACACTGATTATTCCATTATTTCTACCTTTGAATGTGATTTGGACGCCTGGAGCCATAGCAGTTGTCTTGCAACCATGAGGTGACAGGCATAAAGGCAGAGGCAATATTAAGATGGAGAAACTTTGGACTATTGTGGCTATAGCTAGAGTTCTTGTTATGACAAATAACTGTCTTTATTGCTTAAGCCAGTAATTTTTAAAATATTTATTTATTTGGCTGCATTAGATCACTGAAGCACATAGGATCCTCAGTCTTCATTGAGGCATGTGGGATCTTTAGTTGCAGCATGTGAACTCTTATTTGCAGCATATGAACTCTTAGTTGCAGAATGTGGGATCTAGTTCCCTGACCAGGGATCCAACTTGGGCCCCCTACATTGGAAGCCTGGAGTCTTAGCCTCTGGACCACCTGGGACATCCCTTAAACCACTATTAGTTAGGTTTTCTGTGCTTTACAGTCAAACATGGCTTGAATCATACCTTTAGTTAAAATGTCACCATGAATCAATATTAAAAGTATAGTTGATCAAACAGACACAATTCTGTCTAGCCACAGTGAACTCCAATGCTAATTTTTTTATTTCATCCATGAAGGTATCATGAAAGACTATTTCAATTTTCCCCTCAAGTCACAGTATACTGATACTATGATATTTCCCTCCTTTGACTGTCCTATAGCTTTACTCTTTAACCACTGCTCTTGGCCTGGAAAGAATGAAGATAATAGATGTGTTGTGTCATATCTTGTTTCTGTGATATTTGATCTGGATTAACATTAAGCCTCTTAAGACTTTTTTCTCTACAAGCTTCATCTTTCTCTTTTTCATAATTATTTTTTAAAGTGGGCAGGCATTTTTTCCTTCTGAACACATAAAGATGAAAAAGCCAGTGAAACAAACAGTAAGGTCTCTGTGCTATTCTTCCAAACTCTTTCATGGTTCCACATCCTGGAATATCTTCAAAAGTAAACAGAATCTTTCCAGTAAATAGAATTGTCCACTATTCTCTGACACTAGTGAGAATATTAGTTGGGCTTGTGTGTCATAGACTCAAAATAACACTGGCTTTGATAAAAAGATGATTACTTCCAGCCTAACAGTTCAGACATTAGCAGTCCGGGGTGGTGTGGTAGCTCCATTCTGTCAGGCGCCCAGTTTTCTTTCTCCTCTAGCATATCTGGTTGGATTTTCCTCTTGGTCCAAAATGGCACCTATCACACCCACATTCAGGGCAGCAAGATGGAGAAAGGAGAAGGAGAAATGTCCTTTTGGGACTTCCATGGTGATCCAGTGGCTAAGACCCCACCCATGTATGTGGGGCACAGCCACAGAATTAAAAGCAAAATAAGGTTAACTTGCATTTTAAAAAATGTCCTTTCCCTTTAAGGCATGACCCAGATTACACACATCACTCCTGCCCATGTATAACTGACTACAGCTTAGTCACAGGGTCATGTCTAGGTGTAGGAAGGCAAGGAAATGTAGTCACTTTTCTGGGAAGCCAGATGCCCGGCTAAATAGCAGGGCTTTGACTACTATAGACAAAGGGAGGAGAGATTTCAAGGAATAACTTACGTCCTCTCTCAGACTTTCCCCTCAGAGAGATATGAATTCCTGGACTGAAGTTGCAATAGCAAGCA
Source organism: Odocoileus virginianus (assembly GCF_023699985.2). NCBI lineage: Eukaryota > Metazoa > Chordata > Mammalia > Artiodactyla > Cervidae > Odocoileus > Odocoileus virginianus. Next base: position 4,180,250 of record NC_069699.1, read on the forward strand.
GTAATGTAATGATGTATGTGAAATCAAGCCAAAGGCTTGAAGCTTTCTCTTGAGCCAGACAGAGATCAACCACTTTAATGAGCGAGTCCCAGTATTTTTGAAGTTTCTCTATCACATTGGTTTGAAGAGTGGCTGGGACCAACAACACCAGCATCACCTGGGAACTGCTAGGCATGCAAAGTGTTGGACCGCACTGGACTTTCTGAGGCAGAAATTGGGGGGGTGGAGCAGGGAGCCTGTATTTTAAAGAGCTCTGCAGGAGATAGTGATACACGTCCAAGTTTGAGAGCCGCCATGCTGTAAAGTATCACATTCACAGGTCTGTGATGAACATTTATAAATTCCTACAAGATGACACCTGGTACCTGAAGAGTTCTTGCACTCAGGTGGGCAATAAACTATTCCATTAAGAAAATGTTCTGATCATAAAATGGATTCCAAATAAAATATGTATCCTTATATTAAGGAGTCTGACTCTTAAGAAAGGTTCTGATTTGTCATTAACCTTTTCAAAACCAATTGTTGTGGAGCAGTGGATTTAAAATGAAGAAAAGGGCAAATCCTCTTCTTACTAAACGATCACACAAAGACATGGACCAGCTCCGTTTCTAAAGCAGCCAGTATCATGAACGACATATCCAGTGGGGACACCTCGCCTCCAAGGTTGAGGGGCCCATGACTGATTCACTAGATGAAGGTTGTAGGAATCTCTGGGGGCATCCCTTCACACAGTGCTTTCTTTTTCTAGCTCATAGATGTGAATAATTACTTATTTACACAGTCTTTCCTTTCTTCTATGGCTTTATTAATTATACAACATAATACATGGCCTTTATAATCATTTTCAGCAAAGCCTCTTAAACTTTGATTGGCAGATGAATCCCCTGGGGATCTTCATAAAACACAGATTCTGATTCAGTGGGTCTTGGATCGGGCCTGAGATTCTGCATTTCAAACTGGCTCTCAGGTAAGGCTGATTCTGATGGTCCAAAAACCACACTTAGAGTAGTAAGGATGTGTAGAATAACAGGATAAAGAACAGAGGAACTGTTAGTGAGGTGAAAGGCACTCAGTCGTGTCCGACTCTTTGTGACCCCATAGACTGCATAGTCCATGGAATTCTCCAGGCCAGAACACTGGAGTGTGTAGCCTTGCCCTTCTTCTTCCCACCCCAGAGATCAAACCCAGGTCTCCCTGGAACTGTTAGAAGACCTCCCAAATTTAGCTAAATAAGTTGATACCCAGGAGGACTGTTCAAATTAAGCACCCAACGATGGGGAGGTTAAAAGAGAAAAGTTGCCTATTTACTGGGAATACTGGACAAAGAGAGGAAGAAAGAAGGGGGCACATGGGGCAGTTCCCCAAGGATGCTCCACCCTTGCTTCCAGGGAAGGATGTCTTCACAGCCCAGCTATTTTCCCTGGGAATCGTTGTGGTTGATGGAAGCTATTCACTCATGTGTTCATTCATTAAAAACGGCCTTACTAAGCACTGAGTATATGGCAGAGCTCACCTGGAGTCTCATGAGATCAGTCAGAGGAGCAGAAGCTCGCTGTCCTGGTCCCACACTCTGACTAGGTTCCTGTCACTCCTGTCTGTCTGGGCGCTGACTAGTCTGCTAAACTTCTCCCCAGAAGTAGTCTTACTTCTCATTGAGTTGTTTAATACAGAGGTCCCCAACCTCCAGGATCTGCCTGATGACCTGAAGTGGAGCTGATGTGATAGTAACAGAAATAAAGTGCATGAGAAATATAATGTGCTTGAATCAGGCTGAAACCATCCCCCCACCCCCACCCACATCCGTGGAAAAACTGTCTTCCGTGAAACCAGTCCCTGGTGCCAAAAAGGTTGGGGATTGCTGGTTTAATAGCTTTGAGTCATAGGCGCTTGTTTATATTGGTTTCTTTACTTTATCTTGCAGAAGCCCATGTTCTCAGGTTGAGGAGACAGTCTGTCCAGGAATGCCCCCCTGGGTATCTGGCTCCTCTGTCTACTCAAAGAGCCAGTACTCAGCATCTCCCCGCTCAACTGAGAAGCCTTTTTTAGTCAGGTCTTAAGGACAGAAAAGTGTTTCCCCGGTGGCTCAGCAGTAAAGAATCTGCCACAACGTAGTTCAGTCTCTGAATCGAGAAGATCCCCTAGAGAAAGACACGGCAACCCACTCCAGTATTCTTGCCTGAAGAATCCCGTGGACAGAGGAGCCTGGTGGGCTGCAGCCCCTGAAGTCACAAAGAGTAGGACTTGACTGAACTACTGAGCATACATGCACGCAAGGACAGAAAAACTCTTATCTGTTTACTTTTCTACCCTAAGCCCAAACATTCTCAGTGTCTTAACCAAGAAATTAAATGTGCTTCTTCCTTCACTGTTCTTCAAGGCGAGATGAACTTCTGGAAACTCCCCAGACACAAGCTGACCCTGACTGTCCCTTTCTCATCCCCCACAAAAGAACATTAAGAAAATTTTAAAAACCTTTCTATTCAAGATAAGTCAAGTGACCATGAAGGCACTGGGGTAAATCAAGCATATTTTTTCAAGCCAAAAATTAAGAATGTGCCTGGATATTCAAAAGTACTTATGGGGACAAAGAAAAAAATTTAAGAATAGGCTTGTCCTAAAAAGTTTCAAACATATACTCATCTTGGCACTGGTAACCAAAGTGTTCTAGAGCTGACATAGAAGGGGGAAAAGGATGCAGAAAGGAACAGAAACAGAGAGAGACTGTGCATTCCATCTGTTTACAATAGCCAAGACATGGGAACCACCCAAGTGTCCAACAGACAATTGACTAAGATGTGATGTGTGTGTATGTATGTACACACACACACACACAATGGAATAAAAGAGAATGAAATGTTGCCATTTGCAGCATCATGGATGAACCTAGAGAACATTATACTTAGTGAAGTAAGTCAGAGAAAGACAAATACTATATGATATCACTTTTATGTGGAATCTAAAAAATAATACAAATGAATCTATATACAAAGCAGAAACAGACTTACAGACATAGAAAACAAATTTATAGCTACCAAAGAGGAAAGAGGGGGTTAAGTTAGGGGTACAGAATTAACAAATACTACTATACATAAACTAGGTAAACAACAAGGATTTACTATATAGCACAGGAAACTATATTCAGTATCTTGTAATAACCTGTAGTGGAAAAAAATGAAAAAATGTAAAATTGAAACACTTTACCGTACATCTGAAACTAACACAATATTGTAAATTAACTATACTTCATTTTTTAAAAAAGACTATGTTCTTCATAACTATATCACTCAGGATAAGTTAGATCAGTTTTCTCAATCTATTTTTCATTATCACCTCCCCAGGGAGTCTTTTTCAGACTTTTTTCTTAAACTGCCCATGAAATTTAATTACCACAGATACTTTATATATTTATTTATTTACTGTATGTATAGACTATATTTTCACCCATTCCAAGAGCCAGTTTTTACCTCCATGGAAGTGATATAGTTCCTCTTAAGAATGCATAGGTTAGATGCTGCTTGGTAACAAACAATCCAAAATCTTCAGTTCAGTTCAGTTCAGTTGCTCAGTCGTGTCTGACTCTTTGCGACCCCATGAATCGCAGCATGCCAGGCCTCCCTGTCCATCACCAACTCCCAGAGTTTACTCAAACTCATGTCCATCGAGTCAGTGATGCCATCCAGCCATCTCATCCTCTGTCGCCCCCTTCTCCTCCTGCCCCCAGTCCCTCCCAGCATCAGGGTCTTTTCCAATGAGTCAGCTCTTCACATGAGGTGGCCAAAGTATTGGAGTTTCAGCTTCAGCATCAGTCCTTCCAATGAACACCCAGGACTGACCTGCTTTAGGATGGACTGGTTGGATCTCCTTGTAGTCCAAGGGACTCTCAAGAGTCTTCTCAAACACCACAGTTCAAAGGCATCAATTTTTTGGCACTCAGCTTTCTTCACAGTCCAACTCTCACACATCCATACATGACCACTGGAAAAACCATAGCCTTGACTAGACAGACCTTCATTGGCAAAGTAATGTCTCAGCTTTTTAATATGCTATCTAGGTTGGTCATAACTTTCCTTCCAAGGAGTAAGCGTCTTTTAATTTCATGGCTGCAATCACCATCTGCAGTCATTTTGGAGCCCAAAAGAATAAAGTCTGACACTGTTTCCACTGTTTCCCCACCTATTTGCCATGAAGTGATGGGACCAGATGCCATGATCTTAGTTGTCTGAATGTTAAGCTTTAAGCCAACTTTTTCACTCTCCTCTTTCACTTTCATCAAGAGGCTTTTTAGTTCCTCTTCACTTTCTGCCATAAGGGTGGTGTCATCTGCATATCTGAGGTTATTGATATCTGTCCCAGCAATCTTGATTCCAGCCTGTGCTTCCTCCAGTCCAGCGTTTCTCATGATGTACTCTGCATATAAGTTAAATAAGCAGGGTGACAATATACAGCCTTGACACACTCCTTTTCCTATTTGGAACCAGTCTGTTCTTCCATGTACCTACTTAACAACAAAGTTTTTTCTCACTGACTTTCCCTGTATATCAGGGGTCAGATGGTAGGGGTGGGAAGGGAATGGTGTGGGGGCTGCTCCCAAATCTCTTTACCCCAGGATCTAGGCTGACAAAGCAACCACCAGTTTTGTCATCGCTGGATACCAGTGGCGGAGGGAAAACAGTGCCTAGGAAGGTCTCACACCTACTGCTAAATGCTGCAACTCAGGAGACTTGCATCTCAGTTGGTTGGACAGAAATAAGCCATATGGTCCCCACAATCACAGGGGACCAGGAGGCTTAATTCCACTACATGCCCAGAACATGGAAAGCAGGAAGACACAGTAGGCAGAAGCCACTGAAAGCTCGTAAAACAATCTTGTCTTTGGACATCCTAGCCTCAAAGAGTACACGTTGCTAGACCTATCGGAGAGGCTCTTGGGACCACAGGATGTTCACTTTCCTTGTCCAAGACTCACCTGAGTTCGTGGTAGAATTACCCCACACAGACATGCCGCCTTCCCCATCCCCCAGCCAGTGTCGGGTCCATTCATCCCCAACTGTACTGTAGCCCCAACAGCATGTTCCCTCTTCTCCCCTTTTCTCTTCTGCTCCAACTCCACAACTAAGGATCTAAACCAGCAAAAGAAAGTTAGAAGGCTGTCTATTAGAGAAACTTTCGAGATTGCAAAATGCTTCAACCACCAGCACCTTTTGGGAAAGCCACTGAATTATATACAGAGAGTTTAACACCAGAGAGTTTAAGACCTAAGCATCAAGACGAAACAAAGTGAGTGCTCAATAAACACCTGATAGCTCAATGAATGCAAGGTTGGAAAAATTGATGAATGAAAAGCATGATGTGCAACCCGTTTTCCAAAGTCCTCAACAGGACATTTCCCCCTTTATTGTTGTGTTCCTGATCTTCATGTGGACCAGTGTCATATCCCAGTCTTAGCCTCACAACAAGCTTTGTTTCCTTGTGGCCCCATCGTTGGCCTGACAGCTGGGTTCTGTGTACCTGTGTTTACGCTCCACTTCCTCTTTCCTTCCCTGCTGTTTGCAGGCAAGGCCCTGTGACTTGGCCCCTTCTCTAGACTGTCCTGTATCCTGTTTGACCTCTGACTATTCAGGTCTCATGCTAATCCCCAACAAATTCTCTAGAAAAAAAACCTCCTGGCATAAACACACTGGCTGTGAAACAATGACACTGACAAGCAGAAAGAAACTGGATGTTGTTGCAAAATGTTAGAAACGTGCGCACAGACCTGTGTAGGTTCAGCCAAGAATTGTTTTATGAGGTTGTTGTTTCTCATTTTGTTGGAGGGCACGTCCTAGGCTAAGTCAGTCAGGCAAAGACAAATACTATATGATATCACTTATACATGGAATCTAAAAAGGCAGCATTCTAGTGAATATAACCAAAAAGAAGCAGGCTCACAGAGATTGAGAACAAACCAGTGGTTATCAGTGGAGAAGTGGGGAGGGGCAATGTAGGGATGCAAGAGTGTGATGTACAACTATTCTGTCTAAAATAAGCTACACGGATGTATTGTACGATGCAGGGAATACAGGGGATATTTTATAATAACTGTAACTGGGGTGTAACCTTTAAAATTTGCATACAAGTTGTTTAAAGAAACAGAGAAAAAAGAAGACTGTATGAAGACATAGCAACACTGAGACACACCTAAAAAATACCATGTTGAGGATGAAAGCAGAGATTGGAGTAATATATCAGCACACCAAGGAACACTAGGGGTTGCTGACAATCACCACCAACTAGGAACAGACCAGGAAGGCATCTCCCTAGAGCCTGTGTGGCCCTGCGAACACTTGACTTCAGACCATTGGCCTCTGGCCTTCTGATGAATTCTCTACAGTGAGAGAATAAAGTTCTGTTATTTTAAGCCACCAAAAATAAAATAAGATTAAAAAAATATTAAATAGAGAAAATAAAATGTAAACTAACAAAATAAAGTATAAATAAAAATAGAAGCGAAATAAAGTACTAATGAAGCAGGCATATAGCCATCAGTAATAGTCATCTTTACATACATAGTTATGTGGTCAAGCATTTGCTCTCAGAAATTATGATGAAAAGAACAAATCAACTGTCCATATTTAGGCAATTAATGTGTCCAAGTGGAGGCTTGTCCTGTTCAAATCAAAATATCTACTTGGAAATGTAAAAATCTTATTGAAGCTCCTCTTGGGAGTCAAGGGCTAGGGTGAGGATGTGGGAATGGGAGTCAGATTTTCTGTTTTTTTTTTTTTGCAGAGGGATGCAATTTATTTTTAAAAAATTACCCTTTCAGGAAGGGAGAGGAAGAGGACGTTCCTTGGTTGGCAGGAAAGTTTTGCGTCAGGAATTCTAGACTCAAGCCCCCGAAAGGCCGGTATAGACTTGTTGTGAACACAAGTCTACTGTCATTAGCACACTAGAAAGCTATCCAGGTTGCCTTTATCATGTAACATCCTGTCTCTAGTCTGTCTCTTGCTGTGTGCTTCCGAGACATAGATTTCTGTTTCCACTGCCAGTCATCTGGTATTCTTAACAAACAGTGTCACGGAGAGGAGAGCGTATGACAGGCGTAGAAGGAAAGGATCTCACTTTACGCCCTCGATGCAGGCAGCCTGCTCAGCGTCCCACACATACCACCAGAGCAGAACACAAGACACGAGAGGTGGTGATGCGCACGGCACAACCTGGTCCCTGACCTCAAGGAGGCAACATTTTAATGGAGAAGAACAGACAACGAGGAAGTGAATGAACAGATGAGCAGGCACTAACATCAGATCATAAGTGTGAGAAGAAAATTAAAACAGAGGACTTCCCTTGCAGTCCCGTGGTTAAGACTCCGCCTTCAGTGCAGGGTATGCAGGCTCACCTCTGGTGGGAGCCAGGAAAACCAAAACAGGAAACTTCCCAGGTGGCCTGGTGGTAAAGAACTCACCTGCCAATGCAGGAGCCACAGGAGACTCAGGTTCAGTCCCTGGGTCTGGAAGATCCCCTGGAGGAGAAAATGGCAACCCACTCCAGTATTCTTGCCTGGGAAATCCCACAGATAGAGGAGCTTAGCAGTCTGTAGTCCACGGGGTTTGAAGGCGTCAGACACAACTGTGCAGCTGAGCATGCACAAAGCAGAAGCGATATTGTAACAAATTCAATAAAGACTTTAAAATGCTCCACATCAAAAAAAAAAAAAAAAAAAAACCTTAAAAAGAAAGAAAAGAAAACAAAATAAGGTGAACAAAATCTTGAAAAGAAAAGGTGATTTTTTTTTTTTTTTAACTAACTCAGATGTTGGCTGTTACTTCACATAGAGCAGTAGGTGAGAGTTTTCTAAGGTCATGTCATTTGAACTGAGACCTAAATGATGAGAATGAATATGTCCAAAGACCCGGGGGGAGTCATGAGCCTGGTGCCTTCAAGGAGCAGAAAGAGGGCCAGGTGCCTGTGAAGTGAGGAGGAGGATGCTGAGAGGAAACTGGAGCAGTAAGTCAAACCTGGATCGCCTGGGGTCTTAAAGACCAGGTTAAAAAGTGTGAATTTCTCCGTGCTCGTAGAGGGTGGTCATCACAAGTCAGAGTGAGGAGAGCTGGCCTCGGTGGCCTCCCCATATCTCTCCAGCCCTACTGTGCACGAGCTGGGTAAGCGCAGGCTCACAACTAGTCAGTGCAAACAGATTATTGTCCTAGCTGAAATTTGCTAGATGTGGACCCCGAGGCAAGGACTCGTGTCAAGGCACTTAATAAGGAAGTACGCCCTGAAGAAGCCAGTAAGGAAGAGAGGGGAGGAATGCAGAGTTTCAAGGATGGGAGCTTAAGCCTGCTCCCTGGAGGTATCTCTGAGGGAAGACTGTGCCACAACACTTCACAGCTGTGCCAAGTTACCACGAGAAACCTGACCTTTCATAGTCTCGTATCTGGCAGGTATTGGTTAAAGACCACTCCAGGAAAAGTAGGCTCCATTGTTCTGAGTGTGGATCTCCAAGAAAGAGCTGCAGGTGATAAACAGCTCAAGCAAAAGCATACAGCATAAACATTCACACACACACACAGCAAAATCAGATGCTTGAGGACTGGAAGAGTTCCTGTATCATCCACAACACAGACTAACTAAAATACCTAGTTTCAAAATAAGTTTCCACCACTTACTACCTCTGTGATCTCAGTCTTCTGCTCTGTAGCAGGGGTCCCCAAACTCCAGGATCTAATGCCTAATGATCTGAGGTGGAGTTGATGTAGCAAAATAGAGATAAGTGCACAGTAAATGTAATGTGTGTGAATCATCTCGAAATCATCCCCCACCCTGATCCATGGAAAAATTGTCTTCCATGAAACTGGTCCCTAGTGCCAAAAAAGTTGGGGACCTCTGCTCTTTAGAATGTATATAATCATAGCCCCCACCTTATGGGGTTATCCCAAAGACTTAAATAATGATAATGGATTTAAATTCTAGCACAATACCTAGCATATAGTAGACACTCAACAAAATTTTTTTCACCTAGTCAAACATTCCAAAATTTTCACAGCGATCTAATGGAATATTTTCCCATTCATTGCCTTCTCCACACTCATATGAGATCATAAAAGCTCCACCAGTTTCCATAAGCATAATAGCTTTATAATAAGGCCAGTTGGCAAGCTAAGGGACTATCCTCAGAACTTTCAAAGAGAAATATGATTGCATTCCCACCTAATTATACATCAAGGCATTCTTAAGAATCTCTCTTACCCCTGGGGGGGTCTAGGAATATTCTTAATGATAACCAAGGACTGTCATTAGCTATCACAAATAGATTCTGAAGTCATAAATGCGAAAGACTTCAATCAAACTCTTTATATTCAGGTCCATTATGAGTGATAATAGACTTATGTCTGCTTCATGAATTCTTGGATGTATTTCACTGCTTCTACAATTGCACTTCAAATGCTATCCTGCTTCCTAATAATAAAGGCACATGTTCACTTCAACAGAATTTTTGTAACTTGATTAAAGGACCCAATGTCAAAGAATCTCTGTTTAGCACTCAATGGGACTTTGAACCTTTGAGGATATGAACTTATGTCTTTCATCAGCCCACTTCCCAGACCTACATTTTGAGCTGTTTCCAGGTGGGCCTGTGTCTTTCTATCCATTACAACAAGCCCACAAAAAGGAAAGGATGATCTAAAATATAGAAATTCAGAACCCCAGGGTCCCATATAGGACCCATATCAGTGGTAAGATATCACTTAGCTCAGAGTCTGGTTGGAAAGGAGAGTAATACATACCATTCTTTAAAGTCAACACAGTCTATTTATATGGAAATTAAGGGGACTCGATTGATAAAGATTGTTTGTGAAGAGTAGTTGTCTTAAACTTCTAAGTAAGATGGATAATCCTCTATGGTTTTCTCCCTTTCCAGCCAGACTCCACTGAAATTCCAGCAAATTAATTAAAAAAAAAAAAATGTGTTAACCCAAGAGGACGAGTAGAAGGATAGAGGAGCTAGCAAAGGAATGAAGTTAGAGGTGGGACTGAAAACAGCAGTTAACCCACATTCTGAACTACAAGAACCTCTTCCCTCTTCTTCTACCTGTCCCAAAATAACAGCAGCCAGGCAATTTACTGTCCCTTCATCTAACTCCATCTGCAAGCTGGAGGCTCCTCTATAGAGAAACTAAGCACAAATATAAGATCTTTTGAGACAGGTAAAGTCCCCCAGTAAAAATGCCCCATCATTACCTCCTCATCTTCAGATGAAGCCCACTGGTGAAAAGGTTCCCTTCCCACAACACACAGATTCTAGTCTTCTTTCTGTATTTTCCTCTCAATTATACATAGAAAGCCAAAGATGACCCATTACAAGAGCAGACTTCTGGCATGAAAAATATCAAAACAATCAGAAAAGGAGGATCTGAGGGAAACAGAGACAGTGAATGAAGTTTGAAAAACCTATACTGTGTATTTTTAGAATGCTAAGATATTTGTATTTGTGAAACAAGACTAAGAAGCTGGTAAAAAGTACCAGTCAAAGTACAGTGAGGAGCAGCCTGCCTCTCTTGTGTCTCCTGCATTGGCAAGCTATTTCTTCACCATTGCACCACCTGGGAAGCCCTATGTAAAATTTAACTGAAATTAAATTTTTGATGGAAAGGGTAGATGATAAATTTGAGGAACTTGGAAGAAGGGAACTTACCAAGAAAGTAGAGCAATTTTCTGACAACAGAAATGGGGGCGGGGAAATGAAACAAAATTAGATAATCAGTCCAGGCAGTTCAATGTCTAATTAATATGAATTCAAGAAATAATAGAGGAAGACAATGAGTAAAATTATTAAAGTAGCAAAGAAGATAGTCTATGGCTAAAGACATGTGTCTCTAGTTCCATAAGTGACAAATACAATGAATTATTAGTGTCTAAGCCAAAGTCACACCCTCATGAAAAATCAGAACAGCTGGGATAAATGAAGACTAAACACTTTTACAGTGAGAAAATACGTCACACACAAATATTGAAAGCAAGCATGGCAACCACCTAGGTGCCTCCAAATTTCTCAGAGTTCTTATTCTGTTTTTTTTTTTTTGGCCGTGCAGGTTCTTCACTGGGACATGAAGCTTCTCTGTTGCTGCATGCAGGCTTTCTCCCGCTGTGGTCTCTGGGCTTCCCTGGCTGTGGAGCACGGGCTTCAGCGCGAGCAGGCGCAGCAGTCGCAGCTCTCAGGCCTCTCTCGTCGTGGCACACAGGCTCTCTACTTGTAGTGCGTGGCTTTAGTTGCTCCAAGGCATGAGGGATCTTAGTTCCCCAACCAGGGATCAAAACCATGCCCCCTGCATTGGAAGGTAGATTCTTAATCACTGGACTGCCAGGCAAGTCCTTGAGGGTCATTATTAATCTAAAATTCTATGCAAAGTCTGACCACTGATCCAGTATAAGGAGAGAATGCATTTTCAAGCATAAAATCCTCAAATAAGCAAACCTCTAATGCACCCTTTTGATGGGAAACTATTCAAAAAATATGCTTCGGTAAAAGAAAGAAGAAGAATAGAGTTTTAGTACATATCCTTTCTTCTTCAACCAAAGGAAATAGTGAAGGGAAGTCACAAGCAGATTGTGAAGGGAAGACTCATGTTGATAGCAGAGTGGAGGCCCTGAGATCAACCATTTCAGATGCAACAGGAAGATACTGGGTTAGCCAAAAAGTTTGTTCGGGCTTTTCCTCCAATCTTACAGAAAATCTGAATGAACTTTTTGGCCAACCCAATAGACAGAGGTAGGAAGATCTGAGTAGGGTGGGGAAAAAGAACCAAATTGTTTAATGTGTTTTGTTGTTGTTGTTGTTCAGTCACTAAGTTGTGTCCAACTCTTTGCGACCCCATGGACTGCAGCACGCCAGGCCTCCCTGCCCATCACCAACTCCCAGAGTTTACTCAAACTCATGTCCATTGAGTCGGTTTTGCCATCTAACCATCTCATCCTCTGTCATCCCCTTCTCCTCCTGCCTTCAGTCCTTCCCAGCATCAGAGTCTTTTGATCATCTGGAAAATATATGTATATATATTGCTACCTTTAACAGATCAATGAGAGCATTTGGGGAAAAAATAGAAGTCTGTAGAAAACTAATCAAAAGTGAAAACAGGCAACTGTGGATGTAAGAGGTGGGGCAGGAGGTGAACACAATTGGTGAAGGGGGTCAAAAGGTTCACACTTGGAGTTATGAAATAAATAATCATGGAGCTGTAATATGCAGCGTGGTGACCATGGTTTGTAGTGCTCCGTGGCATAAAAGATGTGTCAGATCTTGCGTCAGCATGTGGGCTCTTTGTTGTGGCCCACAGACTCCAGAGGGGGAGGGCTCCATAGCTTAGTTGCTCCATGACATGTGGGGTCTCAGTTCCCCGACCGGGGATCAAACCCACACACCCTACACTAAAAGGCAAATTCTTAACCGTTGGACCGCCATGGAAGTCTCTGTATGACATATTTAAAAGTTAGTTGCTAAGAGAGAAAATGTTAAGGGTTCTTATCACAAGAAAAAAAAATTTTGTAACATGTATGAGGACAGATGTTAGACTTATCATTTCACAGTATATACAAACATCGAACCACTGTGTTGTATATCCAAAACTAATAAAATGTTCTGTGTCAGTTAGACCTCAATTTAAAAGACCAAAAAATTTAAAAAGCCAAAGAAGGGACTTCCCCAGTGGTCCAGTGGTTAAGAATCCGCCTACCAATGGAGGAGACAAGGGTTCAGTCCCTGATTGGGGAAGATTCCACATGCCTTGGAGCAACTAAGCCTGTGCGCCATAGTTACTGAGCTCAAGCTCTGGAGCCCGTGCTCTACAACAAGAGAAGCCACTGCAATGAGAAGCCCGTGCACTGCAGTAAAGAGCAGAGAAAGCCTGAATGAAGCAACAAAGACCCAGTGCAGCCAAAAATAAATAAATAATTTTTTTTTCAAAATGCAGAGGCAAATATTAAGACAAACAAAAATTGTATTAAAATGCAACCACAATATATTACATTTCTTAGCAGTGAATGACTTTTATAAACTGAAATGGTGTAAACAATCCTTAACTGAACTAAAAGTTGGGAAAGATTGGGTAGATGGCAGAGAGAAGTGGAAAGAGAATTGCAGAGAGTAGTATAAGACAGAGAAATTCTCAACTATCTAGCAGGAAATAAAAAAATAATCTGAAGAGATTCTTTAACATAAGAATATTATTTAACATGTGGAATTACAGATCAGACATATTTTCTAAAAAGGACTGAAAATGGTTATTACTGGGGATTGGAGGTATGGAATGAAAAAGTTTTGAACAGAAGGTCACTTATTTTTCTAATAAGTATTTTGACACTACTTGAATTTTTTACATATGAAACTTCCATATAAATAATTTTTTAATTGTGAAGAAGGATCATTTGCAAACCAAATCCAACAATATAAAAAAAGGATCATACACTTACACTCAAGTTGGATTTTATTCCACGGACCCAAGGATGCTTCCATATCTGCAAATAAATTAAAGTGATACACCACATTAACAAAAGGAGGATAAAAATCAAATGATCATCTCAAAAAATGCAGAAAGGGCATTTGACAAAATTCAATATCCATTAATGATAGAAAATCTCATCAAACTTGGTAAAGAGGTAACATGTCTCAACATAATAGAGACCATTTATGACAGTCCCATAGCTAACATCACACTCAGTGACGAAAAGCAAAATAAGGGTGTAGGATTAAGAGATACAAACTACTGTGTATAAAATAGAGAAATGAGGTTACATTGTACAGCACAGGAAATTATAGCTGTTATAACAACTTTTAATGGAGTATAATCTGTTGAAATACTGAATCCCTACACTGTACAGCTGAAACTAATATTATAATGCAACTTTACTTCAATAAAAGTGAAATAGGGAACAAATTAAAATAATAAATAAACCAATAAGGAAAAAATAAAGAAAAAAGGTCAAAGGCCTCTGTGATCCAGTCTCTAGCAACAAATGCCCACAGGTAGAAAATTGTTCTTGTTGAAATGGTGCCCAGATCAAAAGTCTCTAAGGAAACCATAACCTACTCAGACTTTTAAAGACTAAGCCAGTTTGGAACTAAAAAAACTTCCTTAGCTTCCTAGAAAACAGATTCAAGTCAAGTAAATAAAATATCAAGTTCACTTTATGTTGAAGTCCAAAAATATATCCATGTCTTTCAGTTTTAATTCTCTTTAATCATTTTAATGTGTATGTATATATATATATATATATATACATATATATATGTATATATATATATATACACACACACACACACATATATACACACGTATTATCCTTTATTCAAACCTCCATAAGATGTGGATTCTTATTTTTCATTCTTCACTTTTAATTATTTTGATTAAGTGGCTAACATTGCAATCCAGTTACTAGAGTTTCTTTCTTATAAGTTAGAGTTTCCAGATAAAATACAAAGATGATCAGTTAAACTGGAATTTCAGATAAAGCACAAGTTTTTTTAGAGTAATGTTTTTCAAATACTGCATGAGACATACTTACCCTAAAATTATTCCTTGTTTATCTGAAATTCAAATTTAAACGGGCATCCTAATTTTTGTTTGCTAAATACGACAACCTTATTTTAAGGGTTTCCTCTGTTGAACTCATCTCATGTCTGTCTCTGAGTCAGCCTAAGCTGCAGTTGCTGTTTTCAGTCCATCTGAAGCCATCATTCTCTGTGCCTGTTCATTCCAGGACCTCCCAAGCCCTTGTTCATCCTAAAGTGGTGCAGTCTCTGCCTTGCTGGCCTCAGCTAGTGGCATTTCCCATTGCTCTTTTCCCCTTGACACCCGCCATACACCACTAACAGAGTCTGTGTCTTTGTAAAAGATTTGGTGACACTCAACACAGACTTTTGCCGACAAAGGTCCTTATACTCAAAGCTATGATCTTTCTAATAGTCATGTACAGATGTGAGAGCTGGACCATAAAGAAGGCTGAGTGCAAAAAAAAACTGATGCTTTCAAATTGTGGTGCTGGAGAAGATTCTAGAGGGTCCCCTTGGACAGCAAGGAGATCAAACCAGTCAATCCTAAAGGAAATCAACCCACAATATTCATTGGAGGGACTGATGCTGAAGCTCTAATGGTTTGGCCACCTGATGCGAAGAGCCAACTCATTGGAAAAGACCTTGATGCTGAGAAAGATTGAAGGCAGGAAGAGAAGGGGGCAACAGGGGATGAGATGGTTGGATGGCATCACCGGCTCAATGGACATGAGTTTGAGCAAACTCTGAGAGATAGTGAAGGACAGGGAAGCTTGGCGTGCTGCAGGCCATGGGGTTGCAAAGAGTTGAACATGAATTAGCAACTAAAGCACAACACCACCACAGAATACTAAGTATGACTTAGAGAAAATAGAAATGGAAAAAAAAGGTGGAAGAGACTTCACTTGGGACCTTCTCAGGGAAAACTCTGGTTCCCAGACAGCTTCCTTCTCCTGTGGTCCACGACCATCACATCCTCCTCTGGTGATGAAACCACGTCCCTCAGTCCTTTAGACTATGACTTCCTTCTCCCTTTTAGCAGAGCCCACTTACTACCCAGAGGTGTGACCTCCCCCTCCCCTTACCAGGGGAATTTATAGGGATTAAGAATCCCCCAGGAGTGGTAGAAATGTTTCACATCTTGACTGCAGTGGTGATTGTGTGAGTACACACGTTTGTTAAGGTTCATGAATTCTACACATTGAATGCGTGCATTTAATGATATATTAATGATGCCTCAATGAAATGGATTTTTGAAAAATATCCCCTGGCAGTGCTTTTACAAAAGCATGAATTAATCATTCTTTAATCTAAAAGAACACTACAGGGATTTCACCAGTCCAGGACGTTGCGTCTCGAGTTTGCATTTCCCCAGGTTCTGGCACTGGGGTGAAGATGTGCCTCCTTTGGGAGACTTCCCTGCTGGTCCAGTGGCTCAGACTCTGCGCTCCCAATGCAGGGTCTCGGGTTGGATCCCTAGTCAGGAAACTAGACCCTACATGCCTCAGCTAAGAGTTCCCATGCCACACCTAAGACCTGGCGTGACCAAATAAATAAATAATTTATAATAAGATTTATTATAATAAATAAATAAATCTTAAAAAAACTGTGCCTCCTTTAGTTTCTTGTGGTGGCCTTGTCTCTTGTGGGTACCTGTAAATAACACACATGCAGACACCTTAGAGGTGGTGCAATATAGTTCATCTAAATATCTTACAGGGAATTCCCTGGCAGTCCAGTGGTTAAGACTTGGCACTTTCACTGCTGTGGCCTTGGGTTCAATTCCTGGTCAGAGAACTAAGATCCCACAAACCACGCAGCATGGCCAAAAAGAAAGAGAGGAAAAAAAAAACAACAAAGGGAAAATTGTTTACTAATGAACTCTCTATGTGACCTGGAGACACAAGCAAGATGGTGCTTGGTGGAACAATTCCATCAAGACAAAAGCATTCCATCTCTACACAAATGCTCGCATGTGAAGCAATATTAAAAATGGAATCATTAAACAGGGATATCCTCTGAACTAGTACATGTGGAGTAGTGGGGGTGGGGTTGGGGACATGTTTAGTGTTGTTTTACAGGAATTGTCTTGACTTCCAGGATTTTTCTACTCAACAAAGGGAAAATTCCATTTTCAGCTCAAACTCTAATCAGGAAATTATTCTTCAAAAAAAAAAAAGATGTGTGTGGGGGGCGAGGAGAACAGCTGAAAAACTCTTCATTACTCCACGGCCCAGAAAATACAAACAGGACAGAGAAACCGGAAGAGTCCCAGCTCCAACCAGATAATAGCCATTTCTGGGTAAGGAATAATTTAGGACCAGACACTATGCAGATAATATAGGAGAAAACAAATCTCTTAGGTCAAGAGTGGGTACTTAAGTGAAACCTCTGAAAGCACATAAACAAACTTGGACAACCTTCCATAAACTTTAATAAATAAGTGTGGGACTTCCCTAGCAGTCCAGTGGTTAAGAATCCACCTTCCAGGGCAGGGTTGTCATTCTATCCTTGGTTGGGGAGATAAGATCCACCGTGCCACAGGGCAACTAACCCAGTGTGCTGCAACAAAGACCCAGTGCAGCCAAAAAAAAAATTATTTTTTAGTAAAATAAAAATAAATAAATGCTTTGATACCAGAGAGAGAGAGAGAGAAGAAAGAAGAAATAAAATAATAAAATAATAATCCAATACCAAACCAAGACAGAGCCATGAGTCCCCAGTGAGCAGAGTGTCAGAAGAAACCAAAAGAGGGTTATGACCAGAAATAGCATAATAAGAATAACGTTGACAACTACCTTAAACAGCCCCTTTGCAGTCAGGACTGTTTCCAAGTGTTTTATATGCATTTGGTCCTCACAACAGCCTTGTGAGCTAAGACTATTATTCATCCCACTGTGCACTTGATGAAACTGAAGCATGCAGACCTCAAGCTATTTGCACAAAATCACACTGCAGTTGAGTAACAGGGTCCAGATGCAAATCCATCTTCATCTATTTGCAAATCCTTAATCCTTGAGTGCTGTGCTATAGTCCCTTACTGCTCAAAGTGTGTTCCGTGGACCAACAGTAGCACGAGCAACCCTCTGGAGCTTGTTAAAATGCAGATTCTCAGGTGGCACCCCCAGAGCTGCTTAATCTGAACGTGCATTTGGTGGTGCTAGTGGTAAAGAACCCGCCTGCCAGTGCAGGAGACGTCAGAGCCTCGGGTTCGACCACTGGGTCAGGAAGATCCCCTGGAGTAGGGCATGGCAACCCACTCCAGTATTCTTGCCTGGAGAATCCCGTGGACAGAGGGGCCTGGCAGGCTACACTCCATAGGGTTAAACGGAGACACGACTGAAGCAACTTAGCACGCATGTACACACAGGTGATGCTATGAGTATAGAGATTTGAAAAGCACTACTCGAGTCCCTTTCAGAAGACAGATCAGTCCTACCTGGTTCAGATTGATCACAGGTTCCTTCTTGAGAATGCACTGAAATGGACATCAAAAGCTGTTGCATAGAATTCATCATTATTTTAAATAAATTATGCTATTTTTTGTGGTAAGTGTTACAGGAAGGGCCACCCCATCCAGGACCTGAGGGTGGGCTTTTTCCAACACTCAAAAGTGAATTGTCCAAGGAGTCAACGGCGCTGACAGAGCAAGAGACATCAGGAAAGGGCACCTGAGTGGAGAGCAAAAGGATAAGGGGGCTCAGGAGAACTGCTCTGCCACATGACTCGCGGTCTGGGGTTTTAAGGTGATGGGGTTCGTTTCCTGGTTGTCTTGGCCAATCACTCTGACTCAGGGTCCTTCCTGGTAGCGTGCACATCACTCAGCCGAGAAGACTTCCAGTGAGGAGGATTCTGGGAGGTGGTAGGATGTGTGGAACCTCCTTTTGACCTTTTCTGAATTCTTCCAGTTGATGAGGGTTTGTGAGTTTCCTGTTCCTTAATAGGACCTCCTGTCATAAAATAGCTCAGGCACGTGGTTACAATCGTGCCTGGCCAGGGTGGGCGGCTTTAGTCACCCTCTAACAGAAGTAAAACAGCACATAGCTTGCTAAGTTCTTTCAAGTTGCAGAGACTAGGCACACCTGAGTTAATTTACAGCCACACTCTTAAAATTTTTCCACCAAACACCCCAATAGCTGAGGGCACACCCCAAAGGTTCTGGGAACCATATCCTTTTTTATTTTTTCCCTATCTTCCTTTTACTTTTTGGTAAACAACTTTACTGAGATATAATAAGATTCATCTGTTAAATTTGCAATTCAGTGATTTTTAATAAATTCACTAAATTCACAGAGTTTTACAGCTATCACCATAATCTAGTTTTAGAACATTCCTGTTACCTCAGTAAGACCCTTCATGTCTCTTTACAGTTAATCCCCATTCCCATCACCAACCCCTGTCTCTATAGATTTGCTGACTCTAGACATTTATGTCACTGGAATCATGGAATATGTGGCCTTTTTCATCTGGCTTTTTTCACTGAGTATAATCTTTTTGAGGAGTATCCATACTCTTGCCGACCCAGGGATCAAACCAGGTCTCCCACATTGCAGGCAGATTCTTTACCGTTTGAGCCGCCAGGGAAGGCCCATTGTAGCCTGTAGCCTTGATTATTTTACTACTACATTGTCCATTGCATGGCGTTGAGGCAGGCTTTAGGTGGGCTCCAGGCTAGACATTTACAACTGGCCTCCTGTTTACATTTCATGGGGCAGGAAACAAGTGGGCTTCAGGCCAGACACTTAGAACTAGCCTCCTGCTTGCATTTCCTGAGACAAGAGATAGGTGGGCTTCAGGTTAAGCATTTACAATCAGCCTCCTGTTTGCTCTCGAAATGAAAGTAACAGAAACAGTGTACACAGCCAGGCTTTGTCTCTTTTTTTTGTTTTTTCCATTTGTTTTTATTAGTTGGAGGCTAATTACTTTACATCATTGCAGTGGTTTTTGTCGTACATTGAAATGAATTAGCCATGGATTTACATGTATTCCCCATCCCGGTCCCCCCTCCCACCTCCCTCTCCAACCCGATCCCTCTGGGTCTTCCCAGTGCACCAGGCCCGAGCACTTGTCTCATGCACCCAACCTGGGCTGGTGATCTGTTTCACAAAAATATGGAACGCTTCACGAATTTGCGTGTCATCCTTGTGCAGGGGCCATGCTAATCTTTGTATCGTTCCAATTTTAGTATATGTGCTGCCGAAGCGAGCACCAGGCTTTGTCTCTTAAAGCGAACACTTTAAGATAATAGTCATGGCAGAAACAGATAGAGGCTAAAGCCTGTTTGAGTAAAAGATCAAGAAGTCATATATTTCCCATCCTTGGAGCAAGGGAGGCATTACACATGTGCAGAAAGGCTCCTTGGGGGTCAAAAGGAGAGGACACCACTCCACAGTATGTGATGCCAAGGCTCCCCCATAGACCTCTGGGCTGGAATCCATCTTGGAAAAAATTGTGCACACATGTTGGGGATGGTCCTAGGGCAAGTGAGGTGTGGAGAAAGAAACCAGATAATTGGCCAAAGGTCAACAAAAGCCCAGAAGAACTGCCCTATGTAAATGATTTAACCACCTGTCTTGCACTTCTCCTCGTTAGATCACCCACACCCTTCCTCTGGGTGTACCTCTCTGCCCCGCTCCCACCTCATCTAAACAAGCTGACCCTTTGTGTGCGCTCCGACTTGCTGTGCTGTGTCTCCAATGATAAACCTCACAAAGACACAACTCTCGAGACTCTCGCAAAATCTGCTGGCGCGTCTTCCCATGTGTACTCTGCTTTTCCAATAACCATTTTCCTTTTCTCTTTACCTTCTGCTTCCTCATCAGAGTTCATTCTTGTCAAGGCAGGCAAGGCCTGGGGACTCAGGCCCTAGCCGTTAGCCTCTGTGGTCTAGCAGTCAGGACTCCTGGTTAGAGAACTGAAGTCTCGCTTTCAGCTACTGTTCTCGGCTGCTGTTGCTTACTACAAGCTGCTGCTCACCACTGCATGGCCCATGGCCACTTTTATTGTTTAACAAGCTTGAAAAAAAAATATTTGATGCCTCAATATGTGTCTTTAAAATTCATTCCAGTGTTACACATGTCTATGTTGGCCTTAATAGAAAAATGTTTTAAATAATGTATTCATTTCCTCCAAATTATTTAAAAAGTTGATCTTTGCTCTAGTTCATCATAGACTCCATCAGGGTGAGACATATAACCTCGGGAGATGGAAGTTGGTAACGGGGAAGCACATGAGGAAGAGAGAAAGGTGTGGTCATCAAAGTCTTTAATCATCTGAGTCTTGAGTCACTGAAAACTCACCCTTCTGTAATTTGTTCCAAGTCCCAAGATAAAGATGCCTACCAGGTGCTAGCATACAGAGACAGCAGAGTGATACAGACGTGATAGTGACATTACCATCATGACAACTGCAGTCAAGATTTTGAGACTATGAAAAACAGTGTGGAGGCTCCTCAAAAAACCAAAATAGAGCTGCCATATGATCTAGCAATTCCACTCCTGGGCATATACCCAGAGAAAGCTATAATTTAAAAACATACAAGCACCTCAGTGTTATAGCCAAGACCTGGAAGCAATTGAGTGCTCATTAACAGATGAATGGAGAAAGATGTGGTATATATACACACTGGAATACTACTCAGCCATAAAAAAGAATGACACGATGCCATTTGCAGCAATATGGATGGACCTAGAGATTATCATGTTAATGAAGTTAGTCAGACAGACAATAACAAATACCATATGATATCAATTATATGTGGAATCTAAAATATGACACATTGAACCTATCTATGAAGAAGAAACAGACTCACGAAGAGAACAGACTTGTGATTGCCAAGAGGGGAGGAGGGAATGGGGGAGAAAAGGACCGGGGAGTTCAGGATTAGCAGATGCAAACTATTATATGTAGAATGGATAAACAGCAATGTCCTACTGTATAGTACATGATAAACCAAAATGGGAAAGAATATGAAAAAGAATGTGTGTGTGTATGTGTGTGTAACTGAATCACTTTGCTATACTTCAGAAATTAATGCTAATTATATATCAACTATACTTTGATAAAAAATGTGTGAAAGATTTTGAGGACTAGAACATGAAATAAATAATAACAGTTCATTCAGTTCAGTTGCTCAGTCATATCCGACTCTTTGCGACCCCATGGACTGCAGCACGCCAGGCTTCCCTGGCTGTCACCAACTCCCAGAGCTTGCTCTAACTCATGTCTGTCGAGTCAGTCTGCCATCCAACTATCTCATCCTCTGTCATCCCATCATTCTCCTCCTGCCTTCAATCTTTCCCAGCATCAGGGTCTTCTCCAATGAGTCAGTTCTTCACATTAGGTGGCCAAGATATTGGAGCTTCAGTTTCAGCATCAGTCCTTCCAATGAATATTCAGAACTGATATCCTTTAGGATTGACTGGTTTGATCTTCTTGCAGTCCAAGGGACTCTCAGCATCATTCCTTTAAAAATATTGCTTATTGAAAGACTTTTTCTATCATGCCAAACAAGTAACTACCCCTCACCCTAATACCCCAGAAGCTTCCTTTTAAAGGAAAGCCATTTCTTGGATGTTCTAAAGTTATTTTTGCTGGCTTTGTCAAATCTTGGAACAGCCATGTAGGACTGTTAATTAACTCACAGATGATCACCTCATTGTTCCCTAGCTGAGGTTCTATTAAAAGCACCATCAAGTCACCTAGTGCAAAAAATCTTGATTTCTTTCTTTCTTTTTTTTTAACATGTTGTCCATCTTAATGAAGTGTTTATTGTGCTTTGTTTTGTTTTGGCTGTACCACAGCATGCAAGATCTTAGTTCCCCAACCAGGGATCAAACTCACACCCCTGAAGTGGAAGCTTGGAGTCCGAACCAGTGGACCACCAGGGAAGTCCCCAAAAGTCTTGGTTTCTAATATTTTTCCTATAAAATAAACCAGAGTTCCTTGGCGATATAGTTGATTCTAGGACTGGGGCAGGAAATATATAAGATGATCTTGTGGTCCTGGAAAGTAAGAAAGTATTCCCCCAGAATCATAATAATGAAGATATATCAAAGGAATACAAGAGCTGAGCTGAAAGAGCTGCCAAGGGCCAAAACTGGGACAGTTTGAGAAAGAGAATAAATAATGTAGGATTGAATTAAAATCCAAGGCAGTTATCCATGAGACCACACTGATAAAAGGTACTGAATGAATAAACACATGGAGCAGAAAAGATGATCTCCCACACAGAAAGTTCCAAATATTTTGTGTAGGGATTTCCCTGGTCATCCAGTGGCTAAGACTGCGCTCCCAATGCAGGGGACCCAGGTTCAGTTCTTGGTCAGGGAACTAGATCCCACATGCTGCAACTAAGAGTTCACATGCCACAGCTAAATATCCCAAGTGCCACAACTAAGACCCAGTGCAGCCAAATAAATAAATACATATTTTACAGAACTTTATAAAGCCACAGGTATTTTGTGTAGATACTCCTCTTGAAGGAGCTAGAGCTTAATTCCCCACTTACTGGGCTTGGATGCATTCAGTGACTTCCTGCCAATGAGACGTGTGTGTAAGGGAGAAAAAAGTTACCCCACCAAGGAGGAGCCTGGCAGCACGGCCTTGGCCAAGTGACCAACGTGGACATCATCTGTGATAAGTCACTTTGTAAATACGGACACTTTAACTCATATGGTGAGAAGAGCAGTTTACCTCTGTGGCCTTCTTCCCAAGAAAGTCATAATCCTAGTCTAGCCATGAGAAAAGCTTCAGGCAAACCCAAACTGAGGACAGTACTACAAAGTACAAAATACAAAGCACGCCCTACAAGCGCTGACCACCACTCCTGCCAACAAGGGAGGTCTGAATGTCTGAGGGCTGCCGCAGCCCAGAGGAGCCTCCAGAGACATGACCAGCAAACGGAGTGGCATGGAGAAAGAAGCTGGGAAAAACTAACGAGACCCAAATAAAGTGTGGAGTTTCGTGAATAGTGATGTACTGGTGTTGGCTCCTTAGCTGTGACAAATGCCCCCCTGGTAATGGAAGGTCTTAATATTAGGGGAAACTGGCTGTGGGGTAAGGGAACTGTCTCTACAATCTTTATAACATCTGTAAACCTATGCTATTCTAAAGCAAAAGATTTAATTGAATATTTAAAATTTTTTACTTTTTTAAAAATTGGAGTAATTGCTTTACAATGTTGTGTTTATTTCTGCTGAACAATATTGTGATTCAGCTATATGTATCCATGTATCCCCTCCCTCTGAGCCTCCTTCCCACCTCCCCCCATCCCACCCCTCTAGGTCATCACAGAGCTAAGCTCCCTGTACTATACAGTAGCTTCCCACTAGCTATCTATTTTACACAAAAAACATTTATTAAAAAAAAAAAATAAAACAGTAGTTACAACCAGAGTTATTTCAGGAATCTCCCTACAGAGAAATATGCAGCCAATTAGACTAACCAATCAGCAACACCTAATAGGCAACTGATGGTTATCTGAAGAGAGACTCTTTTATTCTTTTTATTTTTGGCCACACTAGACAAGTTGATCTTGGTTCTCTGACCAAGGATTGAATCTGAGCCCTCAGCAGTGAAAGCACAGAGTCCTAACCACTGGACGGCCAAGGAGCTCCCTCTTTCATTTTTTAAGGAGTCATTCATGACCAGGTCAATGTCATCCACAGTGCAAGGCTTCGAGGTACATGACAATTACTCATGAAGCTGCACAGCCCCTGTCCCCAGCCCCGACTCAAATACACAGAGCCCAATAAGCTTTCCATGTCGCCGTCACCCAGGCCCCCAAACACAGGTCTGTACTTACTGATTATTATTATAACAGTTTGAACATCCAACACAGACTCATTTTCCAGAAAGCTGATGTTTTTGAGTGCAGCATCCCGGCTGGCCCTGGTGATTTGCTCAGCCTTTAAAATGGATAAATACATGTTATAAACCATACATGGAAAAGGTCCACTGGCAAATAACCCAGTCATTCCTAAGTGGTCAGGGCAGTTCTTGGGGTCAATCACTGAAAATAAACCGAAGCCAGTTTTTCTGATGTGGTAGTGATGAGGTGGGAATAAAGATTATGAATAACCTCTAATCTCTCCCTAAGGCTTCAAAATCGGGACACTGGGACCAGAGGCTGGGCCAAGGATGGAAATTCAGCCTCTCTCTTGCATTTATTTTCCATCTTTCATACATTCTTTCAGCAGTTATTTATTGAGCCCCTGCCATGACCTGGTGACCCTGGCTATTGCCTAATGCCAGGTGGTCTCTAGATGAGCAGAAAAGAAGACAAGTGAGGGGAGCCAAAAATGCAATAAATCAAGCCCAGAACGGCCGGCATGCACAAGTCCAAAGTTCTTCCCATCATCCAACAGTAGCTGGCTTACAGCAATTGCTTAATAACTACTTGTTGAATGAGTAAGTGGATGCATCAAAGCATTCCTTAAATACCAGTGAGTATACCTAGAGGAGACGCAAATGAAAGAACTTTCCTGAAGAATCTACTTTCTATGTGTCAAAGGAGGAATCACTTATCCTTCCCTATTTTTCTTTATGACTAGTGACTTTCCCTCACACAAGCCCAGGTACTTTGTAAAACAAAAATAAAATAACCATATCTAAGCAGACTGAGGGAAGCCTTTGGAATGATAACATGCAAGAAGGAATGGCAGATCCTTCCTCCCCAACACACTTATCCTGGAGCCCCTGTGACACGAGGGGACAGATTGAGTACAAAGACCTGGTTCCCAAGCTAGACACCTAATTAAAGTATTACAACGTTGTTCCTGTATTTCCCAGGTCTCTCTGATCTTAAAATTAGCTGAACAAGATCAAAACATCCTTAATACAGACTGAATAATCATTTGTGAACAAATCTCTTAAAGCAGAGTAATAAACATGATATCTTGGAAAAAGTGCTGAATTAAGAATAAGCAGCTGCACTGCTTAGCTCTTCGTAGAGCTTTAGGTCTAGAGCTGTAGACTGAGGTCCACCAAGTTCCTCTGTCCATGGGATTTCCCAGGCAAGAATACTGGAGTGGGTCACCGTTTCCTTATCAGGGGATCTTCCCGACTCAGGGATCGAACCTGGGTCTCCTGCATTGTCAGGCTGATTCTTTACCAACTGAGCCAGCAGCGAAGCCCAGGTGATTCTGTTACCTTTCCTTAAAAAAGCGAGTATGAGGGACTTCATGGTGGCCCAGTGGCTAAGACTCCAGGCTCCTAACGCAGGCGGTTCAATCCCTGGTCAGGGAGCTAGGTCACACATGACACAACTAAGACCCAGGTCAGCCAAAATAAATAAATAAATATTTACATTTAAAAAAAGAGGATGAGGTGAAAAGTTAGAATACTTTATCTCTAAGGTTCCTAGGGTTCAAAACATTATAATTCTAAGTGAATTGCTCAAATAACAATAATAGTATAATAACAGTTACTCATTGGTTGTATTTACTGTGTGTCAGGCACTGTTCTATGCGTTTTTCAAGTCTTGTTTCATGTAACCCCCAAGAACTGTATTGGCTAGCTGTCAGTATTTCCATTCTCGATGAGGAAACTTCCATTCTCGATGAGGAAACTGAAGCACAGAGGGCTAAGGCCCCAGGAGGTCTTCACGGTACACAGGCACATGGGCACAGGTCTGATGTGTACGTAGTTCTGTTAACACAGTATCTGGAAAATTAATGACTGCCTGTAGTCAAAGCTATGGTTTTTCCATTAGTCATGTATGGATGTGAGAGTTGGAACATAAAGAAGGCAAAGCACCGAAGAATTGATGCTTTCTAACTGTGGTGCTGGAGAAGACTCTTTAGAGCTCCCTTGGACAACAAGGAGATCAAACCAGTCCATCCTAAAGGAAATCAACCCTAAATATTCACCAGAATGACTGATGCTGAAGCTCCAATACTTTGGCCTCCTAATGCAAAGAGATGGCTCGTTGGAAAAGACCCTGATGCTGAGAAAGATTGAGGGCAGGAGGAGAAGGGGATGACAGAGGATAAGATGGCTAGATGGTATCACCGACTCAATGGACATGAGTTTGAGCAAACTCCGGGAGATAGTGAAGGACAGGGAAGCCTGGCATGCTGCAGTTCATGGGGTCACACAACTTAGTGACTGAACAACAATACACGAACTCAAGCAACTCAGCTTCAGAGTCTGCACACGTAGTGTCCACCCACACCAACGGTTCTCAAAAGACAGCCACCAGCCCAGAAACATCAGCGTCATCTGTGAATTTGGCAAAAGTGCTAATTCTTGACCCCAGTCAAGGCCACAGAATCAGAAGCTCTGGGGCTGGGACCAAGCGCTCTCACCGAATAAGTCTTCTGGGTGATTCTGATGCAAGTCAGCGTATGAGAATCGCTGCTCCATCACTCTGAGGAGCCGTGATGGTGGAAGTCAGGGAGCAGGAAGCCTGAGGCTGGGGCATCCTCAAAGTCATCTCCTCTAGATGAACTGAGGGTTTCTTAAACCTTAATAAGAAAATTTGCACAAGTAGTCAACTTTGCAGGCTAGTTACTTTGGTTGTTGTTATCATGCTCAGTCATGTCTGACGCTTTGTGACCCCATGAACTGTAGCTTGCCAGGCTCCTCTGTCCATGGGATTCTCCAGGCAAGAATACTGGAGTGGGTTGCCATTTCCTCCTCCAGGGGATCTTTCTGACCCAGGGATCGAACCCACGTCTCTTGCATCTCCTGCATTGGCAAGAGGATTCTTTACCACTGTGCCACCTGGTTACTGTTAGAGAAATCAGGTTCTTTTATCATAGCACCTCAGTCAATGAAGAATAAGAAAAAACTCCATTTCTTCTTTTAAAAATATCATCCATAACCACTTTTTCCAGGTTGAGGTATCCTCAGGACTTATTTCTAAGTTTCCAAAGTGCTTTCCAGGGATTAGCAGCAGGAGTCTGATTAGACTCTGCAGGAGAGTTCCAGCCGGAGCCAGATGATGCTCTGAAGTCTTCACCTCTCATGGACCAGCTCCCATTCTCAGACACAGCACTCAATGGTCTGAAAGTGGTGGAAAGCATTTGACAACCCTTGTATTTCTGTTTGGGCCCAATATTTTTGATTCACTGGCTCTGTTTCTAAGAAGCACACCAGCTTGCTTTCTTTAAAAAAAAAAAAAATTGTCCAGGGTAAGATATTCAAATCGCTGAGCCAATGGTATCATGGGAAGCCATTATAAAACCCCCTCCAAGTTAAGTCTGCATGCCTCAAAGAGCAAAAAATTAATATACTGTCATTACACAGTTGAGAGGGGAAATTAATTTATACGGAAACCTTTTCGAAGGCATGTTCATACTGCCTGGATACTGCTCCAAATGGGAGCATTATCTGCCTTCCCAAAATAATACACCATATGCCCTAATCTGGCAGACACAAAGATAATTGCATGACTCTGGCAGAGCCAATATGCTTGCTAATAAATGGAAAAATGAGGACAATGCAAATGAAAGCGAAGTTCAATGGTTATTCAGAACACTGGGGAGGAAGCTACCTGCTACAATTAAACATGGTGACAGGCAGAAAATGGGTCTCTTGCATAGATTAAAGGAGCCCAAGCTGCTGGGAGGAGACCCATTTCTATCAAGGAATATTAACAGAGGAAGTGGGGTTGTTTGTGAGCACCTGTTGTAGGATTCCAAGTCACCTGGTAATTTCCCTTCTATTAGTCGGCTCTTAAGAGAGGCAATGGGAAGTTTTTAGCAAAAGCAAAGCTCAAAAACCAAATTCTGCACAACGATCTGCAAATTTAAAGCAAAGGGAACAGAAGGCCAAAAGGTGGTGCAGAGATTGAGTTTGCATAAACACAGATGATGCGATGGCCCCAAACCATGGAGAGCGCTAATCCACAGCAAAGAAATCTGACATCATAGGCATGCTCTTTAGAACACTCTCCCTTTTAGGTAAGCGATTTTTTATTCTTCATCATATTCTTGAAAAACTGCTTGGAATTCTCATGTCTAAGCTCTGGATTCTTCACGCATGTGTGCTCAGTCATGTCCGACTCTTTGCAACCCCATGGACTGTAGCCCACCAGAACATGCGCTGAAAAGTGCTAAGTAACTGAAATTATCAAGCTTGACTCCACATGGCTACGAATGAAAGATACAGATACAAAACAAACAACAAAAAAGTGTTTCCTTTACCTTGAAAAATACCCAGCTTTGCTGAGAAAATGCTTTTCCTACCACTTTTCTCTTTATCTTGCCCTCCATAAGCCCTTGGTCATAGGCACAGCAAGCCTTCCTAGCTTTGCTTTTTTTTTTTTTTTTTTTTAAGTGAACAATAGTCTTTTTTTATTCCAGTATTTCTTTATTTGGCTTCACAAGGTCTTTGTTTTGGCACACAGGATATTTAGTTGCAGCATGAGGGATCTAGTTTCCTGACCAGGGATGGAACCCAGGCCCCCTGCATTGAGAGTGTGGAGTCTTAGCCACTGGACCACCAAGGGTGTCCCTTACCTTTGGAATAGAAGGAAAAACACTGCTCTGGGGATGAAAGAGGCATTGATGTGAGAGACTGTGATTGAACACATTTAGTGTTCGATGCACTGCTATGTGCAATAACCAACCAGAATCATAAGACACAGCTAGGGTGAGATGTGGGGACACGGTAAGCCCTGGGCACGGGGCTTCAACTTAGAAGCCCCTCTCGCCAACAACAGGAAAAGAAACACCAGACGTTGGGACTCTGAGCCCTTGGAGAAGGAGTCCCGCCTCGAGTGCTAACAAAGACAGCCCCACGAGTGTCTCTTGCCAACTAAATTCCAGGAGAATGACAGTGACAGATGTGGGGGTGCCTGTGGATTTGCGCTCTGTCAGTACAGATACCTTCACAAGGGAACCTGCATTGTACAGAGGAAGGCAGCAGTGATGAAATATTTACATATTTATAAATATCTAGACATTAACAAGCTTGTCAGTTTCCTGCCATGCATTCTAAAGAGTTGTCCAGGGAAGAAAGAGGAGAGAGACAGGGCCTTGATGGAGGGATGATCTCGGGTTTAGCAAGATCTACCCTCCAGGAGGGTACCCACTATGGTCACTGATTACTGCAAGCCCAGAAATATACCTAATACAACATCTCCTAAAGCATCTTCCACACTATTTCTGAGAGGTGAATGGGGGATGGGGGAGGGGAGCCTCATTTTCATCCAAACTTGGGAAACGTTTTATTCTTAGAAATCAAGATATCCACTGGGCTAGCAAAGGCTCTGAAAATTCCTGCAGTAAAGAAAGCTGTTCGGTGTGGTTTAACCCAACACTTCCCTGATGTCTTAGGTTATAAGGCTCCTTCTCTTCACTGATACCTATGTCTCATACAGTCCAAATTATCCTTCACCACACTGTGTTATGTGCTAGAATTTAACTAGGAAATTTTTCATTTGCTTATTAAGTAATGTCAAACAATACTGCATTTCTTTTCCAATAATCTAGACTAAGACAAGTATTTTTTTTTAAATAAGCGGAAAAAAAAAAAGGGAACATGATTGGAGAGCCTCCGAGGTTCTGTTTGATTTAAATCTTTATTTATTATTCTTGTGTCTAAGGCCAAGGTCAGACTTGCTTCTCTCTCTAGACAGACATAAAAGGCACACCCACCCTTTGGATCATCATCTGACACTAAAACAGCTCTAGAAAGAGTGAGGATAGATCATGGGGGGAGTATTTCTGAGAAGTAACTGGGTTTTTTTTTTTTTTTTGCCATCAAATCTTTTATTGACTTGAAAATTTTGGAAAAAATACCCCAATTAATTTAGTACAGTTTATAGCAACTCTTCTATGATATTATTGATTGTATTGTATAGTACATTGTATTACTGTGGTATAGTAATATCTTTTTAGAGTTGTTTTGGTTTGTTATGGTGTGTAGTTGATGTACAATATTATATAAGTTTGGCTTCCCTGGTAGCTCAGATGGTAAAGAATCTGCCTGCAATGAAGGAGACCAGGTTCAACCCCTGGGTTGTAAAGATCCCCTGGAGAAGGGAATGGCAACTCTCTCCAGTGTTTTGGGGGCTTTCCTGGTTATATAAGTTACAGGTGTACAATATAATGGTTCAGAATTTTTGGAGAAGTGACTGATTTTGATTGGTTTCTGGTCCAGCGTGTGTGCTTCCTATAGTTTGGGGAAAGATGCTTAAGTCTTTTGTAAAAGGAGCCACTGAGTTGTTGCATACCCAGATTCGTTATCATTTAAAACAGATTCTGAATATGAAACCGCCAAGATGAGTCCTCTTTCCTCCTCCCAGCCCCGTGCGGGGCTGACTGCCCTATCAGCAACATGGTGTGGCTGCCTTCACCCGCCAGCTCCAGGTCTGTCACAGGCTAGGGTGCGCCCTGTGTCCTTGCTTTGACTGCGCCCCTGGTTCCTCTCAGTATTAATCAGCTAGTCACAATGATGCACATAACACAGTACCCCAAACTCAGCATCTACAACAGCAAACACGTATTTTTGTCACCCTCAGTTCTTGGGGATGGCTCCTTTTGGCACCTGGTTGGCTGGCCAAGCCCCATGCTGTGCATTGGGCTGCGGTCTGTTCTCTACATCTCTCTATCCCCAGCTGCAGGCTAAGGAGGCAGCAGAAGACAGGTATCCTCATCCCACAGAAAATCTGGGAGCAGAAGAGAGTCCAGTAACACCATCCACATAAGGGCTCTGTCACACCCTACCTGCTCACATGTTGTTGTTTAGTTGCTCAGTCATGTCTGACTGTTTGCGACCCCATGGACTGTAGCCCGCCAGGCTCCTCTGTCCATGAAATTCTCCAGACAAGAGTAGTGGAGTGGGTTGCCATTTCCTTCTCCAGGGGATCTTCCCAACCCAGGGATCGAACCCGAGTCTCCTGCTTTGGCAGGTGAATTCTTTACCACTGAGATACCTGGTAAGCCCACTGCTCACATGCTACAGGCCCAAAATGTTACACAGCCAAGCCCATCCTCAACACGGTGGAAGATGAGGGCCAGGTGAGAATATCCGCTGAGTAGGTTAAACCACATCATACATTTCTTGCCCTGCTTCTCCTGCTGCACATTTTAAGGCGCCCTCTCGCACAGCTTCTTGTCTGGCTTTCAGCAACTAGATGATTTTAACCACTCATATGCTCCCTGCTTTCTAACACCAAAACTGGATCAAGTGGGGTGAAGAACATAAGGAATCCTAAGTGGAATGAGAGTGCCTAGAAGCCGTGCTATTAGGGTGACAGGAGTAACATGGGGAAGCCCATCTTACAGGTCAGAGGATCCTAGCACAGACGATAAGAACAGATGAGCCGCAGGACTTCCCTGGCGGTCCAGTGGTTAATACTCTGTGCTTCCAGTGCAGAAGGCCTGAATTAGATCCCTGACTGGGAAACAAAGATCCCCCACATCATGCAGTCAAAAAAATTAATATAAACAAAAAAAATTGGGTCTTTAAAAGTACTTTTTTAATTAGAAAAACAAAAATCAGATGAGCCGCAACAGTCAGAAGTTGAATTGATAGGCTGCAGGTTCTTCTAGATGGTTCCCTCTTGGCCATCAGTCTTTTTCCCAGCTTGTGGGATCTTAGTTCCCTAATCATGGATTAAAGCCAGGCCCAGCACAGTGAAAGCACAGAGTCCTAACCACTGAACCACCAGAAAATTCCCCATCAGTCTTAATTTGGATTGTCCCAGGCCAAATTTGTGACTGTGATTTCCTGCCCCAGGGCAGCAGGCTAGACATGGCCCCTCCAACACCTCACTCACCCCTCAGGCTGCACAGCAGACACGGGAAGTGGCTTTGGAGCTCCTGTTTCAGCCTCAGCTTAGCCTTCCCTGTGATTGGCAAACAGACCCCTACTACATCTCTCCTAGTGATTTCCCTTTTCACCAAAGCCAGAGATGCCTAGACTTTGCTTCCTGTTGGAATCATCTAGAGATCTTTCTTTTATTGAAGTATAGTTGATTTACAGTGTTGTGTTAGTTCTGGGTGTACAGCAAAGCGATTCAGTTAAATATATGTATATTCTTTTTCATTATGTTTGATTACAGGATATTGAACATAATTCCCTGTGCTACACAGTAGGACCTTGTTGTTTATCCACTCTATCCATAATAGTGTGCTATTCTCAAACTCCCAATCCAACCCTCCCCCACCTTCCCTTCTTCTTGGCAACCACAAGCCTATTCCATCTAGAAATTTTAAAAAGTGGTCCCTCCCCCAGACATTCTAATGTAATTGCTCTGGGGTACAAACAGGGCACCAGAATTTTTCAAAGCTCCTCAGATGATTCTAATGAGCAGTGCAGCAAAGTTTATGCCCACAGATCTGAAGATCTAATCTAGCCAAGAGTTCATTTTAAACCTGCAACACTTTATTGGACAGGCAGAAGATGGCCCTGTTCTGGGTTTGTACATAATTACTAGAGAGACCCCATCTACTCTGCATAGGAAAATACAGGTCCATAATCCCTTATTCTGGGAGAAGGAAATGGCAACCCATTCCAGTATTCTTGCCTGGAGGATCCTGTGGACAGAGGAGCCTGGTGGGCTGCTGTCCATAGGGTCGCAGAGTCGGACACGACTGAAGCAACTTAGCATGTATGCATGCATTGGAGAAGGCAATGGCAACTCACTCCAATATTCTTGCCTGGAGAATCCCAGGGACAGAGGAGCCTGGTGGGCTGCCGTCTGTGGGGTCACACAGAGTCAGACACGACTGAAGCGACTTAGCAGCAGCAGCAGCAATTCCTTATTCTGAAGTCCCAAAGACTCGGAAAAGCTTTAAGTTTTTTCCAAACTCAGTGGTAGCGAAATCTGACCTGACTTGAACTCACTTGGTGGCAAGACTCAACTATTTATAGTCTTAATCCATCACACTTAGCATGAATATTCATGCATTTTGCCAGGAAATATTAATGTGTTTAATTACAAGTGCTTTCTCAGACTCTGCTGGAGCTATTACATAATACAGAGTATGTGTACCTTTTCTTACTCGGAAAGGATCAGAATTCAAAAAACAAATGTGTGGCCCCAAGGGTGTAGGCGAAAAGGAAGATAAACTCATAGAATTTGTTTTATTTCTTCTTTGATATAAACATCAGGAAGGAGAAGGGGGATAGAAGAAAGTAAAATGAACAGACAACACGGTGCTTGTAAGACTTATCAGTGAGTGTCTCATTTGGGTGGATTAGGGGAAAGGAGTAAACACAGCCCTTCTGTAAGACTCACAGCTTGACACGCAGATCGCGTGCTGGGTTTTACCCTCTCACCTCTCTTGGCCAGATTCTTTCAAGCAGTGCACAAACCGCACAACCGTACAAGCGGCCTGGCCAAGCCATTTTGATAGCAGCTGGAACCTGAAGTACAGAAATGGGCAAAGCCTTCTCTCAGTACAAGGATGCTTTTTTTAATTTAATGCTTACCTGTTTGTCGCTGTGCTGGGCCTTCACTGCTGCTCGGGGGCTTTCTCTGGTTGCAGTGAGCAGGCTTCTCGCTGCGGTGGCTGCTCTTATGTCAGAGCGAAGGCTTTAGAGTGTGGGCTCTGTAGTCTGTCACGTGGGCTTAGCTGCCCCACAGCACGTGGCTTCTTCCCGGACCAGGGATCGACCCTGGGTCCCCTGCATTGTCAGGCAGATTCTTAACCCCTGGACCACCAAGGGAGCCCTAAGTATTTCTAATATTCAATTTCAGTGTCTGTTCGTGAAATGAAGAGCTTGAGGGTCAAGAGCATTGGAAGGCCTACATAGAGTGCATGGGGACTCCCCATTGGTTCAGGGGCTAAGACTCCAAGTTCTCAACGCAGGGGGACTGGGTTGGATCCCTGGTCAGGAAACTAGACCCCACATACTGTGACTAAGAGTTCACATGTCACAGCTAAAGATTCCATCTGCCGCAATTAAGACCCGTTGCAGCCAAATAAATAAATATATATATTAAAAATATATATATCTATATACACAGATAGAGAGAGAGAGTACATGCATGAGGCAGCTTGGAAGGGGCCCAGTCCATAAGATGTAGCACTGGGCTTTCCACAAACCATTGAACAGAATTCAAAACAGTTACATCCAACTACTAAAAAGCAGTGCCAAGTGTGACTCCAGCCTCTTTCTGAGCTACAAAATCATTTCAATGAATACCTAATAGGTTGAATATAATATGCATTATCTCAGATGAGCCTCACCCCAAGTCTAGGGGAGGAAAGGAAGCTAGGCGTGATTAGGTCATTTCTTCAAGTAAAAATAAAAAGTGACAAAGCCAATTGTTTGATCTTGATCTTTCTGGTGCCAAAGCCAGTGTTTATAACCACTGCTCTGTGCTTACATCATGCAGCTGTCAGAGCACTGGGCATGTTATCTGCATAAATGCGCTCAAGGCTACTCTAGCAGAAGCAAAGATTGGTGCCCACCCAGCACTCAATGTGGGAGAATCTTGTTAAAACTATGCCTTAAAACTAAACCACAGGAATCGGGTGGAGAGGGAGGTGGGAGGGGGGATTGGGATGGGGAATACATGTAACTCCATGGCTGATTCATGTCAATGTATGACCAAACCCACTACAATATTATAAAGTAATTAGCCTCCAACTAATAAAAATAAATGGGAAAAAAAAAAAACCTAAACCACAGGGACTTCCCTGGTGGTCCAATGGTTACAAACTCTCACAATGCAGGGGCGGGGGTTCAATCTCTGGTCAGGGAACTAAGATCCCACATGCTGTGGAGCAACTAAGCTCATGAGCCACAACTGCTGAACCCACACACCACAACCAGAGAATCAGGAGACCCCACGTCTGCAACTAAGACCCAGTGCAGCCAAATAAATAAATAAAACTGAGTGTCACTCAGTCATGTCGGCCTCTTTGCGACCCCATGGGCTATACAGTCTATGGAATTCTCCAGGCCAGAATACTGGACTGGGTAGCTGTTCCCTTCTCCAGGGGATCTTCCCAACCCAGGGGTCGAACCCAGGTCTCCCACATTGCAGGCAGATTCTTTACCAGCTGAGCCAAGAATACTAGAAAGGGAAGCCCAAGGGAATTGGATAAAAGCAGTAAAAAGGCACAAACTTCTAGTTATAAGAAAAATAAGTACTACAGTGGGTAGCCTACCCATTCTCCAAGGGATCTTCTGACCCAGGAATTGAACCAGGGTCTCCTGCTTTGCAGGAGGATTCTTAACCAGCTGAGCTACTATAATAAACACCCTACCAGACTAACACAAGCATGTGAAACACTTGAGCAGTTCCTGTATACTAGCCGACCTCATTCACATTTATATAAGCTCTACAATACAAAGGTACCCACAATTTCAGCTATAATTTAAAGAGAAATGTTTTGTTTCAGGCATTTCATTTGTAGGAGCCATTCAACTGAATATCTCCAGTAGTTCCCTAGAAACCAAATACACTCTCATGTAGGCAAAGCTGAAAAGATTCACAGCACTGCTTATCTGCAAAGGTGGTTTCCATTGCCTGTGCCCATGTGAATATCAACAGACCACCAGAAATTCATCCAATCAGGAACCAGTGACCAGCCACATGTGGTTCTGTTTGCATAAACTCCTATCAGAACCCAGCAACCAAATTGCACTGGTGATGGATATGGCACTTAGTAAGCAACATAGTTAAATTGAAAATATAAATTTCCTGCTGTTTATGACTGTAGCAGAGACCCCTGATAGTCTACTATGGCAACAACTAACTATGCATCAAAAATATGTCCTCCCCAAAGGGACTTCTGCAGTGCTGGTTATGCTCTGCTTCTAAATCTGGAGCTGGTCATACAAGTGTATCAAGTTTGTGAAAATGCATTGGACTGGTAACTAGACTCATCATGGTGAGCATTTTGAGATGTACAGAAATATTGTAGCACTATATTGTGTTCCAGGAACTAGCATAGTACTGCAGGTCAATTATAGGTCAAAACAAACAGACTTAAAGAGAAAAAGATCAGATTTCTGGTACCCAGAGTCAGCAGGTAGAGGGCAGGGGAATTGGATGAAAGCAGTCAAAAGGCACAAACTTCCAGTTATAAGATAAATAAGTACTAAGGATGCAATGTACAACATGATGAATTTGATCAACACTCTTTTATATTACATATGAAAGAAACATAAGAGAGGAAATCCTAGGAGTTCTCATGATGAGGAAAAATATATTTTATTTCTTGGATGGTGTATCTGTATGACATGATAGATGTTCACTAAACTTATTGTGGTGATCATTTCATTATGTACATAAGTCACATCATTATGTTGTGTACCTCAAACTTGTATAGTTCTATATGTCAGTTATATTTTTAACAAATACAAAGGAAAAGAAGAAAATGCACTGGACTGTACAATACATGGCACTTTTCTGATGGTGTGCCACAGTAAAAAGTACCTAAAAAACAATTATCCAGGGAATTCTCTGGCAGTCTAGTGTCTAGGACCTCACACTTTCACTGCCAGGGGCCTGGGTTCAATCCCTGGTCAGGGAACTAAGATCCACAAGCCATGCGGCATGGCCAAAAAAAATAAAATAAAATTAACTAAACAATAAAAAGAACAATTATCCAGTCTACACAGTATAGGCAACTAAAAAGACTACACTGAGGAAAAGTGTGTTCTTTTCCAGGTAAGTGTATTTAGTAGAAGCAGACGGCAAAAACAGAGACTACATTCCCCAGAACCAGTTGCTTCTGGATGGAGACATGTGACTCATTCTCACCAATAGAATGTGAACAGGGGTGATGTGTCATTTCTAGGCTGTAGTGGCTAGTCACTGTGTACTTTCTCTCCTCTCTCTTCTCCTCTGCCTAATACATGAGGATGCCAGTGCCCTGTAGCATAACTGATCAACAGAATGGAATGCTGCCCACTGACCAGGAAAACCCACGCTAGACTTTTAGTCACCTATAAATAAAATTCTATAGTGTTAAGCCATTGAAATTTTGGGATTTCCTTGTTAAAGCAGCTAGCATCACCTTAACTTGTATGTGAGTGCTTAGTTGCGCAGTTGTGTCCAACTCTTTGTGACTCCATGGGCTGTATTTGTCCATGGGGATTCTCCAGTCCAGAATACTGGAGTGGGTTGTCATGCCCTCCTCCAGGGGATCTTCCCAACCCAGGGATTAAACTCTTGTCTCCCACATTGCAGGTGGATTCTTTACTGTCTGAACCACCAGGGAAGCCCTGACTTGTACAGGCACCCCAAATCTGTTCCTTCTTGCTTTCTATAACTTCTCTATATTCCTTTGCAGAATATAGAGAGGTTACAATATACAAAGACACCTACTTCTGCTTCATTGACTATGCTAAAGCATTTGACTGTGTGGGTCACAATAAACTGTGGAAAATTCTTAAAGAGATGGGAATATCAGCCCACCTTACCTGCCTCCTCCTGAGAAACCTTTATGCAGGTCAACAAGCGACAGTGAGAACCAGACATGGAACAATGGACTGGTTCCAAATAGGGAAAGGGGTACGTCAAGGCTGTATATTGTCACCTTGCTTATTTAACTTATATGCTGAGTACATCATGCAAAATGCCAGGCTGGATGAAGCACAGGCTGGAATCAAGATTACCAGGAGAAATATCAATAACCTCAGATATGCAGATGACACCACCTTTATGGCAGAAAGTGAAGAGAAACTAAAGAGCCTCTTGATGAAGATGAAAGAAGAGAGTGGAAAAGCTCCCTTAAAACTCAACATTCAAAAAACTAAGATCATGGCGTCTGGTCCCATCACTTCATGGCAAATAGATGGGAAAACAATGAAACAGTGACAGACTTTATTTTCTTGAGCTCAAAAAATCACTGCAGATGATGACTGCAGCCATGAAATTAAAAGAAACTTTCTCCTTGAAAGAAAAGCTGACAAACCTAAATAGCATATTAAAAAGCAGAAACATTACTTTGCCAACAAAGGTCTGTCTAGTCAAAGCTATGGTTTTTCCAGTGATCATGTGTGGATGAGAGAGTTGGACCATAAAAACTGAGTGCCAAAGAATTGATGCTTTTGAGCTGTGTTGTTGGAGAAGACTCTTGAGAGTCCCTTGGACTGCAAGGAGATCAAACCAGTTAATTCTAAAGGAAATCAATCCTAAATATTTACTGGAAGGAGTGATGCTGAAGCTTCAGCTCCAACACTTTGGCTAGCTGATGTGAAGAGCCGACTCATTGGAAAAGACCCTGATGCTGGGAAAGATTGAAGGCAAGAGGAGAGGGCTTGACAGAGGACAAGATGGCTGGATGGCATCACTGACTCAATGGACATAAATTTGATCTAGCTCCAAGAGATGGTGATGGACAGGGAAGCTTGGCCTGCTGCAGTCCATGGGGTCACAAAGAGTCGGGCATGACTGAGTGACTGAACAACAACAAATATTCCCTTGCAACTATTAATAGATATGGCTACGTGATTCAGTCCTAGTCAATGAGATATATATAAATGGAATTTGCCAGCTATGACCTCCTAGAAAACACTTTGTGTTCAGGTGCTCAGGCATGCCCAACTCTTTGCAGCTCCATGGACTGTAGCCTGCCAGGCTCATTCTGTCCATGGACTTTTCCAAGCAAGAATACTGGAGTGGGTTACCATTTCCTCCTCCAGGGGAAGTTCCCAACCCAGAGATCAAACCATTATCTCTTACATCTCGTGCATTGCAAGCAGATTCTTTACCACTAGCACCACCCGAGAAGGCCAGGAAAGCACTTTTTAATTTATTTTTCATTGAAGTGTAGTTGATTTACAATGTTATGTTAATTTCTGCTGTATAGATAAGTGACTCATTTATATACATATATACATTATTTTTTATATTGTTTTCCATTATGGTTTATTCCAGGAGATTGTATATAGTTTCCTGAGCTCTACAGTAAGACCTTGTTGTTTGTCCATTCTATATGTAATAGTTGGTATCTATTAACTCCAAACTCCCATCCATCCCATGCTCCCCACCCCACCGTGGTAACCGTAAGTCTCTTCTCTATTACCGTGATTCTGCTTCCATTTCACAGATAGGTTCATTTGTGCCATATTTTAGATTCCACATGTAAATGATATCACATGGTATTCGTCCTTCTCTTTCTGATTTGCTTCACTTAGTATGATCTCTTGTTGCCTCCATGTTGCTGCAAATGGCATCATTTCATTCTTTTGATGACTAATATTCCATTGTGTATATGTTCTCGTTGTTGTTCAGTAGCTCAGTCATGTCTGACTCTTTGCTGCCCCACAGACTGCAGCACGCCAGGCTTCCCTGTCCTTCACCATCTCCCAGAGCTTGCTCAAACTCATGTTCATAGAGTTGGTATATATGTACCACATCTTTTTTATCCCTTCATCTGTTAATGGATATTTTGGTCGTTTCCATGTCCTGGCTGTTGTGAATAGTGCTGCTGTGAACATGGGGTGCCTGTTTAGTTTTGGATTATAGTTTTTTCCAGATGTATGCTAGTAGTGAGATTGCTGGGCCACGTGGTAATTCCATTTTTAATTTTCTGAGACCCTCCACACTGTTCTTTACAGTGGCTGTATCAATTTACCTTTCCAGCAAAAGTGTAGCATTCATTATTTGTAGTCTTTTAAATGATGGCCATTCTGACCAGTGTGAAGCGACACCTCATTATAGTTTTGATTTGCATTTCTCTAATAAGTAGCAATTTGGGGCATTTTTTCCTGTACCTACAGCCTTCTGTATGTCTTTGAAGACACATCTGTTGAAGTATTCTGCCCATTTTTCTATTGGGTTGTTCAGGAAAGCCCTTTAAAAGACTCAGCTTTACCCTGTGTGGAGCAGAGACATGTTCCATGAGCTGCAGCAGCCACTTTGCAACCATGAGAGTGTGTTAAAGATGGTCATGAATTCCCTTTATGATAACCACCCAGTGAAGAAATTAAAAACTACCAGTAGCCCAGAGATCCTTCATGTGTCCCTTCCTGATCACAACCCCTTCTCTTTCCCTGGAAGTAACCAGTATCCTGCTCAGTCTCTCTTATTCATGGCATTCCCCAACCCCACACACATGCAACACACCTATGTTCAAACATACCTTTTCACAATAGCATTCAGATATAAAGACTAGGGACTCAAGAGTCTTCATGGCAATGACAATTGTGTTCTCAGATCTACACAGTCTCCTCTAATGATGAACATCTTATCCACAAGAGAGACTAGCAAGACCCACGTGTCCTACAAGTTCCCTTTTCTGCCTCTGTCTTTTTCTGTCTGACTCCCCTTTGCCCTAAACATCTCACCAGAGCAGACAGGTTTTCTCCTGTGTCATATTCTTTCTTCCAACCCCAGCCTCAAAGACAAGTCAAGATGGGGATAAATATTTCTTTCCTTACTTGAAAAGAGAAACTCTAGGAAGACTAGCATTTGTTATACTACAAATATAACTGAAGGAGCTTATGAAAACCCCCCATCTTAACAATGTCTAATGCCTAGAACAACTGCTTGCCAAAGAAGTCAAGAACCTAACCTTTCCTGCCTGGACCACCAGGCCTCCAGACTGGTAGTCCAAGGAGAATTGAGTGGCTTAAAATAACAACCCCTTATTCTGCTCATGTGTCTGCAGGTCAGCTGGGCAGGTTCTTCTGACCCTAGCTAAGCTCACTCACGCCTCTGTAGCCCAGCTGTGGCTGGGCTGCTTGGCTCTGCTGACCTTAGTTGGACTCTCTCGTATGTGCCCAGGGGTCACCTGACTCTCAGCTGTTCTGCAAAGGCCTCGGCTGACCCATAGGTCTCATCCTCTGGCTGACTAGGCTGGCTATCCTCTCATGGCAATCACAGAAGAGTAGGGGAGAAAGCAGAAATGCACCAAAGATTTCTCAAGCCTCTGTTTGTAGCAAGTCTGCTAAAACATCCTAACACCAATAGCAACACAGAAAACCTACATTCAAGTGACAAGGAAATGGATGCCATGTCTTTATTGAGAGATCATGAAGTCATAGAGCAAGGAGCTGCTGGCTCAGGCAGTAAAGAATCTGCCTGCAGTGTAGGAGACCTGGGTTCAATCCCTGTGTCGGGAAGGTCCCCTAGAGAAAGAAATGGCAACCCACTCCAGTATTCTTGCCTGAAGAATTCCATGCACATAGGAGCCTGGCGGGTTACAGGCTACGGGGCTGCAAGGAGTCGGACATGACTGAGCGGCTAACACTTCAGGGCAAACAGGATGG
Source organism: Odocoileus virginianus (assembly GCF_023699985.2). Lineage (NCBI taxonomy): Eukaryota > Metazoa > Chordata > Mammalia > Artiodactyla > Cervidae > Odocoileus > Odocoileus virginianus. The sequence continues at coordinate 4,221,909 of NC_069699.1, forward strand.
ACTAAGAGATGATCAAAGAGGGCTTCCCTGGCAGTCCGGTGGTTAAGACTTCACTCCCAATGCAAGGGGCACAAGTTCGACCCCTGGTCAGGGAGCTAAGATCACGCATGCCACATGGAACAGTCAACAAAGAAAAGGAAGAGAGGGTCAAAGGACTGGTGCTATCAAAGCAAGCAGTCTGCCATACCCACCAGTTCCTATGTGCTGTTGATTTAGGACAGTTCCTCAGCACCGCCAGACTGCCCCACAAGCCGGGGTTGAGAGGAAGCCCGTAGGCAGAGAACTGCTAAGACTGAGAGCAGCTCAGGGGTGATGATTACTGGAATGCTGAGTGATAAGGGACATGCGTGGGACTCATCCATCAATCCACAGTTCGGCGGGTGGTTTGTGATGGAACAGGCCCATCAGATTCTCACTCAAAAATTAGTCCTGGAGGCCTAGACAGATGTGACAGAAAAATTCACACAATTAGCAAGACAGAGAGAGTAGCTAAGATTAGCTAGGTCTAGTCCTAAGCTACTATATCTAGAAGTGTACAAGCATCCTTGTATACCTAAGTGAATATCTGTGTGTACGTTGGTTGCCAAAAAATGGGCCAGTTTCTCTGTCTCTCCCTGTTCTCCATGCCCCTTTGCAATGCAATTTTGTTGGTCTTTCAATCGAAGAGTACTGGAATTCCTCTTTATCCATGGTGGATACGTGCCAAGAAACCCCCCATCAGTGGAGGTCTGAAGCCACAGGTCACACCAAACCTTTTTTTTAAAAAAACTGTTTATTCCTATGCTTCTATACCTATGATAAATTTCACTTTATAAGTTAGGCACAGTAAGAGAGTATTCAAATTGCCAGCACCCCTAATCTTGCTCTTTGGCATCGTGGTTCAGTAAAACAAGGGTTACTTGAACTCAAGCACTGTGGATACCCAGACAATCAATCTGGTCACTGAGATAGTCTACTAAGTCACTAACAGGTGGGAGGTGCTGGGTAAAGTGAAGATTCACGTCCAGGGCAGGACAGAGGAGGACAGTGCAAGATCTCATCACGCTTCTCAGAATAGCACATGATTTACAATATAAATTTGCTCATTTCTGGCATTTTTCATTTAATCTTTTCAGACCCCAGTTAATCACAGGTAGCTGAAATCAGAGAAAGCAAAACCATGGGTAAGAGGGGACCATTTATATATCCATGTCCATACCTTCTGAATCTGGACTCATGTTGTCACATCTTTGACAATCCAATGCAGTGTAAGTGACGGTGTAGTAATTTCAAGTCTGGGTCTCAAAGGATGCAAAAGTTTTGTATCCCTGCTACCATCACAAAAAGAAGCCTGTTGGGGAATGAGAGAGCCCACTCGGAAGAGAACAGTCATTCCAGCCAAAGTTATTCTAAACCCTTGAGCAGCAGCTGATCCTCAAAGCACAGAAGGTCAGCAGAGCTGCTCATTCAACCCCAGCTAATCATAAACACTGGGGAGCGAGCTCAACCCAGGCTGGAAAAATTACACAACTCTAAGGGTCTTTCTTTGGTGTGCCAATATGGTGGATTATATCAATCGATTTTTGAATATTGAACCAGCCTTGCTATTCTCAGGATAAACCCCACTTGCTTGTGATGTATTATTCGTTTATCATATTGCAGAATTTAAGTTGCTAATATTTAGCTGAAGATTTTTGCATCTGTATCATGAAGGTTCAGTTCAGTTCAGTCGCTCAGTCTTGCCCGACTCTTTGCAACCCCATGGACTGCAGCATACCAGGCCTCCCTGTCCATCGCTGACTCCCAGAGTTTACTCAAACTCATGTCCATTGAGTTGGTGATGCCATCCAGCCATCTCATCCTCTGTCGTCCCCTTCTCCTCCTGCCTTCATTCTTTCCCAGCATCAGGGTCTTTTCAAATGAGTCAGTTCTTGGCATCAGTTGGTCAAAGTATTGGAGTTTCAGCTTCAGCATCAGTCCCTCCAAGGAATATTCAGGACTGATCTCCTTTAGGTTGGACTGGTTTGATCTCCTTCTAGTCCAAAGGACTCTCAAGAATCTTCTCCAACACCACAGTTCAAAAGCATCAGTTTTTTGGCACTCACACATCCATACATGACTACTGGAGAAACCATAGTTTTGACTAGACGGACCTTTGTTGGCAAAGTAATGTTTCTGCTTTTTAATATGCTGTCTAGGTTGGTCATAACTTTTCTTCTAAGGAGCAAGAGTCTTTTAATTTCATGGATGCAGTCACCATCTGCAGTGATTTTGGAGCCCAAAAAATAAAGTCTGTCACTGTTTCCATTGTTTCCCCATCTATTTGCCAAGAAGTGATGGGACCAGATGCCATGATCTTCGTTTTCTGAATGTTGAGTTTTAAGCCAACTTTTTCACTCTCCTCTTTCACTTTCAGCAAGAGGCTCTTTAGTTCTTCTTCACTTTCTTCCATAAGTATGGTGTCATCTGCATATCTGAGATTATTGATGATCCGTCAAATCATCCGTTGGATCGTGAAGGTTATTGGTCTATTATTGGTTTTTGGTCTTTTTCTTTTTTTGAAACTATACATTCTTTTTCTGAGTAACTAATAATTAATGATTATAACCGTATAACACTGAGAAGTATAGAACAAAATACGACTATGGAGTACAAGTGCTCTACAACGTTGTGTTGGTCTCTGCCACACATGGTCTTTCTTTTTTTTTTTTACTCTTTTTGGTTTTTCTATCAAAGGAATGCTAGACTCATAAATGAGTTTGTAAGTATTCCCTTCTTGTGTATTTTCTGGTAGAGATTCTGTAGAAATTGTGCTATGTCTTCATTAAATGTTTGGCGGAATTTTCCAGTGGAGTCTTCTAGACCTGGAGTTTTCTTTTTTTGCAGGTTTCTAAATATAAATTATGTTTCTTTGCTAGATGTAAGGCTGGTCATATGGTCTATTTTTCCTTGAATAAATTTTGGTGATTTTTTTTTTTTTTTACTTTCAAGAAATTGGGCCATGCTATTTCTGTTATTGAATTTATGTTCATAGTTTTCTCTTTATTATCTTTCTAAATCATGCAGAGTCTATAGTGATATCTCCCCTGTATTACTTCTGATACTGGTAATTTGTGTCTTCTCTCATTTTTCCTTCAAAGTATGGCTGTAGGTATACAAATTTTGTTGATCTTTTCAAAGAATCATCTTTTTGTTTTATTGATTTTTCTGCCTTTCTGATTTTATTTCATTGATTTCTGCTTTTGTCATTACTATTTCCTTCATTCTGCTTGTTTTGAATTTATTTTACTAGGTGTGTAAAGTGAAAGTTTAGATTATATATTTGAGGCTTTTCTTCTTTTTTAGTGTTTGCATTAAATAACACAATTTTCTCTAAATGCTGCTGTTGTTCAGTCGCTAATTCATGTCCAACTCTTTGTAATCCCATGGACTGCAGCATGCCAAGCTTCCTTGTCCTTCACTATCTCCCAGAGTTTGCTCAAACTCATGTCCATTGAGTCAGTGATGCCATCCAACCATCTCATCGTCTATTGCCTCCTTCTTCTCCTGCCCTCAATCTTTCCCAGCATCAGGGTCTTTTCTAATGAATTGGCTCTTCACACCAGGTGGCCAAAGTATTGGAGCTTCAGCTTCAGCATCAGTCCTTCTGATGAATATTCAGGACTGATTTCCTGTAGGATTGACTGGTTTGATTTCCTTGCAAGTCCAAGGGACTCTCAAGAGTCTCTTCCAACACCACAGTTCAAAAGCAACAGTTTGGCACTCAGCCTTCTTTATGGTCCAGCTCTTACATCTGTACATGACTACTGGAAAAACCATAGCTTTAACTATACAGACCTTTGTCAGCAAAGTGATGTCTCTGCTTTTTAATATGCTGTTTTTCATTGCTTTTCTTCCAAGGAGTATGCGTCTGTTAATTTCATGGCTGCAGTCACAGTCCACAGTGATTTTGGAGCCCAAAATTGGGTGGGCCAAAAAACATGTTCAGGTTTTTCCACAAGATGTTACAGAAGACCCCAAAAGGACTTTTGACCAATTCAATATTACATTTTTATTTTATTTTTTGAAAGCTAGTACCAGTTCCATTTTATTTGGTGTTGTAGAAAATTTTAGGTTACTTCTTAAAAACAAAAGCAAAGAAATTCAAAATTCCCAAAGTAATAAGGCAGGAGATAAGAATTCTATAATCCAGAAATGCTGGGTGAGCTTTCAGTCAGAGCGAGGAAGAGGTCACATCAGTAACTCACACAAGAGATGCTGAGGAAACCGCAGGGTAGTTTGGTGTAGAAACTGGAGGTTAAGCTCTTGGCCCCAGTAAGGCAACAGAGCCTTCAGCCTTGAGGGACCATTCATCAGTGAATGAGAAAGGGGCATGGGGGAGGGAAGATCGTGCCTAATTTTACATCAGTTGCCTCTGGTGTTGTCTGGCAGGTGGCTGAGGGTCGTGGACCCTCCTCCCTCCATGCGCTTCTGAGCCCCTGCCACCAGCAGAGCTGGAAACCACACACGTGTGCCACTCACCACCCACACACCCCCCACTCCAGGTCAATGGCTGTTCATGTGGCAAAGGGCAGACTTCCTTGCTCCTCCATTCCACTACACGGGGAGGCTGACCCACAGAAAATACAAGAGGTGTGCAGGACATCTGTGAAAGCCCAACGACAGAAATGATATGAAATAACTTGGCAAAGAATTGACATTTTTTCCTAGATGCTGACCTCCAGTGGAAGTTTATCACAAGGTATTTGGTATTTCATTGGATGCTTCCCTAAAGTACTGACTGGTCTTCTGAGGGGGAAGCCAGGCAGGGACAAGAAAGAGCTGCTCCTGCTTCTGCAGGGCAGCTGCTCCTGCTTCTGCAGGGCATGGCTAAACCAGACTCTCCTGGTGCCGACAGCTATGTGTAAGCCCTCAGACCCATGTTGGCTGCAGGAGCTCCAGCCCTCCAGTCCACCTGCCCCTGTGAACAGCTCAGAGCTGGCTCCAGCTTTCCCAGCTAAGATCTCCCTCACACTGGAGTCCTCAAGGATAGGTATTAACTGTCATCCTCGAGAGGTGCAGGAATGCTACCCAGGGAATTTTTTTCCAGCAGTTGGTAGAAACCGGACACTCTTGAAGTTGACTGTCCTTCATTCTCCAGAGTTCTCGAGTGGCATCTCAGAGCAGAGGAACTCGCTCCTCCACCCGATGACCCTCTCAAACACGGACCAGGTCCCATCCCCGAGGTCCTAGCACAGATCTCCCACAGCGAAACGGTCTTGGGAAGAACTTGGGTCTCCACGTGAGCTCTTCCCGGGAGAAACCACTCAGTGCCCCTGCCACCCGGTGCATGGTTATCACAGTCCAAGCACACTGACATCAAGTAAAAAGCATTGCATGAAAAATAAGTACACGTATATCTTCAGAGTTCAAGCGCACACCCAGTTTTCTTTATAGGGATGGAAATAAATCTCGTAGCGCTACAAAAATACAGAGTCATCTGAGAGGTTTACAGTGGTCCCCGGTACTGTATGTAGGAGGGTATTAAATAAAACAGCTATCAATAATCAAAAGTGAATTAGTTCAATCAAGTTACAGTATCATCCTTCAGACTAAAGTGGTCTGATATAACTAATGTGGCAGCAAACGTGATCCTGAAAAGGAATCCCACTGCCAGTCATCTTGCCTTTTAACTTCGATACAATAAGAACAGAGAGAGTTCTGTTTAATAACTGCTCTTCTGACTGTACATCTGTTTCTCTTTTTCTGTCTTGCATATAGGGTTATTGTTGCCATCTTTTTAAACTCCATATATATGCATTAGTTCACTGTATTGGTGTTTATCTTTCTGGCTTACTTCACTCTGTATAATGGGCTCCAGTTTATCCGTACAGAACAGACTTTTAGACTCTGTGGGAGAAGGCGAGGGTGGGATGTTCTGAGAGAACAGCATTGAAACAAGTATACCATCAAGGGTGAAACAGATCACCAGTCCAGGTTTGATGCATGAGACAAGTGCTTGGGGCTGGTGCACCCAGAGGGATGGGATGGGGAGGGAGGTGGGAGGGGGGATTGGGATGGGGAATACATGTAAATCCATGGCTGATTCATGTCAATGTATGGCAAAAACCACTGCACTATTGTAAAGTAATTAGCCTCCAACTAATAAAAATAAATGGGAAAAAAAAAAAAAACCTGCTCTTTCCTCAAGCCCTGCCCACCTCCTTGGCCTGTGACATTCTCTCCCAAGGAGAGATGTCGGGATTTGACGAGATTTTGTCTCAACTGGGACCAAAAAAAAAAAAAAAAAAAGAATAATACAGAAGACAGAATAATGTCGGGTTACTAACAATGAAATTACCTGAAGAGTCTGAGTTGTTTAGTTGCTGAATCATGTCCAACTCGTGCAACCCTGTGGACTGTAGCCCACCAGGCTCCTCTGTCCATGGGATTCTCTAGGCAAGAATACTGGAGTGGGTTTCCTTTTCCTTCTCCATACATTTTTATTTTCATTGAATGTTCCAAATATTTTCTAATTTATCTTGATCTTTCTTTTTAGGCCATAGATTTTTTTTTTAGCTTTTTATTTTTTATTTTTAAAATTTATTTATTTATTAATTTATTTTTGGCTGCACTGGATGCTCTTTTTTGCACAAGGGCTTTCTCCAGTTGCAGCCAGCAGGGGCTACTCTCCATGGAAGTGTTCAGGCTTCTCACTGCAGTGTCTTCTGTTTTTGCAGAGCATGGGCTCTAGGTGTTCATGCATCCGTATCTGCAGAAAGTATGTGCTTATAATAATTTTAAAATATTGGGAGATATTTTGAATATTTTTTGTTAGTGATTTCTAGTATTCCAGTAAGATCAAAGCTTATACTTGGAATAACTTCAATTCTTTAAAATTTGCTAAAGGTTGTTTTATGACCCAAGATGTGGTCTATCATGATGAATGCTCCACATGCACCTAAAATTAATGAGTATTTTGCTACTTGTTGGGTCTTTATAAACGTCAGTTAGGACAATCTGGTTGATGGTATTGTTTAAGTCTTCTTTACCACAGACAGAGGACCCTGGTGGGCCACAGTCCATGGGGTCGCAAGACTTGGACACGACTGAGTGACTAGCACTTTTCACTTTCACTTTCTTTACCCTTTCTGATTTGCTGTTTACCTTTTTTTTTTCATTCAGTTAGTGAGTGAGCAGTGTTGAAGTCTCCAACTATAATTGGAGTTGTCTGTTTCTCCTTGCAGTTCTATCAGTGTTTGCCTCTCTTACCTACCCAAACTGTCCTTAGGCACATACACATCAAGGACTGTTGTGTCTTCTTGGAGAATTGACCCCTTTACCATTTGTTTTCCATGATAACTATCCTAGCTCTGAAGCCTTTGCCTGAATTAGTGTAGCTACTCCAGCTTTCTTTAGCATTAACAAGGTATAGCTTTCTCTCTCTCTATTTTCAATTTATCTATGTCTTTATATTTAAAGTGACTTCTTATGGACAACATAGAATTAACTTCTATAGATAAATTACAGTTTGGTCTTTTTTTTTCTAATTCAGTCTGACAGTCTCTGTCTTTTACTTGGTGTATTTATTTAGACCATATACAGTTTAAATGATTATTAAAATACTTGGATTCATAGCTACCATATTGTAACTTTGTCACACATTAATTTGTTACTGAATTTGTTACTTGTTTCTACTTGTTTTTCTTTTGTGTTTCCCTCTTTTTTTTTTTTTTTTTGCCTTCACCAGTTTTAACTGAGCAGTTTACATGATTTTGTTTTCCTCTCTTAGGATGTCAATCATATTTCTTTAAAAAAAATTTTCCTGATTGACTTCAATTTTGCAATATACATTTACAACCAATCCAAGTTCACTTTCAAATAACACTGTATTGCTTCACAGGTAGTGCAAATATCTTATAAACACACTGGCATATTCCTAACCCCTCTCTCCTAACATTACTGCCATTTATTTCACTGATTCATAACCATAATCATTCAGTATATTGTTGCTAGTAGTATTTTGAACAAATGATTATCTACTAGATTAAGAATAAGAAAAATAAAAGGTTTTACTTTATCTTCATAATTTCTTCTCTAACACTCTTTCTTCATGTGGAGCTGAGTTTCTGACCTACATCAGTTTCTTCTGTCTAAAGACCTCCTTTTAGAGGGTGGGACAGATTGAGAGAGTAGCATGGAAACATATGCATTACTGTATGTAAAGTAGATAGCCAGTGGAAATTCACTGTATGATGCAGGTAGCTCAAATCAGGTGCTCTGTGACAACCTAGAGGGATGGGATGGGGTAAGAGGTGGGAGGGAGCTTCAAGAGGAAGGGGAAAAAGTGAAAGTTCTAGTCGCTCAGTTGTGTCCAACTCTTTGGGATCCCATGGTAGTCTGCCAGGCTCCTCTGTCCATGGAACTCCCCAGGCAAGGATACTGGAGTGGGTAGCCATCCCTTCTCTAGGGGATCTTCCCGACGCAGGGATCGAACCTGTGTCTCCTGCATTGCAAGGGGATCCTTTACCATCTGAGCCACCGGGGAAGCCCAAGAGGGAGGAGACGTATACATATCTATGGCTGATTCACGCTGGCGTACAGCAGAAACAACACAATATTGTAAAGCATTTATCCTCCAATTAAAAATAAATAAATTTAAAAAAATCAAGAGCTCCTTTTGATATATCTTACAAGGCAGGTCTACTGATGGCCAGTTCCTTCAGCTTTTGTTTGTCTGAAAACTCATTATTTCTCTTTGACTGTTCAATGATAATTTCACTAGATACAAAATTATAGGTGGAGAGTTCTTTTTTTCTTTCAGTACCTTAAATATTTCACTCCACTTTCTTTTGCTTGCATTGTTTCCGAATAAATGTCTGATGTAATTCTTATGCTAGTTTCTCTACAGATAAGATGAGCTTTCTTTGGTTTCTTGCAAGATTTTCCCCTTGTCTTTGATTTTCTGCAGTTTGACAATGATATGCTTAGGTAGATTATTTAGTATTTATCCTTGTTAATGTTCTCCAAGCTTTCTAGATCTGTGATTCATGTCTTTCATTAATTTTGGAACATTCTCAGTCATTATTTATCCTGGTTCTCTGTAATTTGACAATAATGTGCTTAGGCATCATTTTTCATGCATTTATTCTGCTTGTTCTCTAAGCCCCTTGGAATGTGGTGTGATGACCAACATTAATTGGGAGAAATTCAGTCACTGTTATTTCAAATATTTCTTCTATTCCTCTTTCTCTTTTCCTTCTGATATTCTCATTTCATATATGTTACACCTTTTGTAATTGTACCATGATAAGTGGATATTCTGCTCCATTTTTTTCCTTCTTCATTCTCTTTACTTTCCATTTTTGGAAGTTTCTATTGCCATGTCTCCAAGCTCACCGATTTTTTTTCCTTGCCCGTAACCAGTTTGTTGACAAGCCCATTGAAAGTATTCTTCATTTCTGTTATCATTGTTTTTATTTCTAGCATTTGTTTTGATACTTTCTTAGCATTTCTTTTTCTCTGCTTACATTATCCACCCAAGCTTGTATGTTGTACTTTTCCCACTAGTGTTGTTAGCATGTTTATTGTAGCTATTATAAACTTCCGGCATGATAATTCCAAAATTTCTTCTGTCTCTGAATATGGCATGGATGTGTTCTCTGAATCTCCAGTGTTTTTTTTGGGGGGGGGGAGGGGGGGGGTTGGGAGCAGCTTCCTGACTTCTAAGCAGTGTCAACTTCCTTCTGTTGCTTCTCCAGCCATTCCAAGGTTTTTACAACCAATTTTATATATTAAATATGTCTCTGGTTGGAATATTTAGAAAGGTCATATTAGACACCAGAGAAGGCAATGGCAACCCACTCCAGTACTCTCGCCTGGAAAATCCCATGGATGGAGGAGCCTGGTAGGCTGCAGTCCATGGGGTTGCTGAGAGTCGGACATGACTGAGAGACTTCACTTTCACTTTTCACTTTCATGCATTGGAGAAGGAAACGGCAACCCACTCCAGTGTTCTTGCCTGGAGAATCCCAGGGACAGGGAAGCCTGGAGGCTGCTGTCTATGGGGTTGCATAGAGTCAGACATGACTGAAGTGACTTAGCAGCAGCAGCATATTAGACATTGACTAAAATAGCCAGGTGGCACAGTGGTAAAGAATCCGCCTGCAATGCAGGAGTTGCAGAAGACGTGGGTTTGATCCCTGGGTCAGAAAGATCCCCTGGAGAAAGGAAATGGCAACCCAGTCCAGTATTCTTGCCTGGGGAATCCCTTAGAGAAGCCTGGTGGGTTACAGTCCATGGGGCCACAAAGAGTCAGACATGACTGGGCAAGTGAGCACAACAATGACAGAATAGATGAAATAAGGCTCTCATATGAGGTTTCAGGGGTGCCATGCATGGATAGCCAGAAGCGTTCTCATTAATAAAATTGTAGCAGAATCTATTCAGAAGTATATGCCTTGGGGAGCAGCAAAGACATGAAGGTTGTCATGGACTACAAATGAGAAAAAGAGACAAAACTTTAAACTCATAAATTTACTTGTGTTCTTATCCTGCTCTTAACTGCTGTTTGCCTTAACATGATATACACCACTGTTAAAATTAAATGTGGATTTTGTGCCATCTTGTAAAAATTGTCTTAAATTGATGTTTTTAAATAGATGAATGGATAAACTGTGGTACATCTGTACAATATAATATTATTCAGCACTAAAAAGAAATGAGCTGTCACACCATGAAAAAGCATGGAAGAAATGTGAAAACATATTACTAAGTGAAAGAAGCCAATCTGAAAAGGCAACATACTGTAGGATCCGACTCTATGGCATTTTAGAAAAGGCAAAACTCTGTAGAGAGGAAAAAGATCAGTGGTTGCTAGGGGTATGGAGGGAAGGAGAGATGGCTAGGCAGAGAACAGAGAATTTTTAGGACAGTGAAATTATTCAGTTTAATATCATGATAGTGGATATATTTTACATTTCTCAAAACCCATAGAACATCCAACACAAAGAGAAAACCCTAATATAAACTAGAGTCTTCGGCAGTAAAGGTGTGTCAGTGATAGTTGATCTGTTGTAACAGAGGACGACTCTTGTGGAGAATGTCAGTAGTGGTGGGGGTGGGGGGTAGATGGGAACTCTGCTTTCCACTTAAGTTTTGCTATGAACCTAAAACTGCTCTTGAAAAACAAAATTAAGTGTATATATACACACTGCTGCGGCTGTTTAGTCACTCAGTCATGTCTGACTCTTTTGCAACCCCATGGACTGTAGCCTGCCAGGATCCTCTTTCCGTGGCATTCCCGAGGCAACAATACTGAAGTGGGTTGCCATTTCCTTCTCCAGGGGATCATCCTGACCCAGGGATCGAATTTGCATCTACTGCTTGCTTGACAGGCGGATTCTTTACCACTGACCAACCTGGGAAGGTATATATACACATACACAAACACAATAATTACACTCAGAAGAATATTGTACAAAATATACTCAATTTAATGATAGAAACATTGGTTTGTTAATCCATGTAACAAGAAGAAAACCAACTTTCTTACAAATTTCCTCCTTTCCTACATTCCTATGAAAACCAAAATGTTAAAACGTTATTAGATCAGAAATAAGAAACATTGGCTGCATTATACAGGAACTAGAACTATTCCTTAGGCAGGTTTTAAAATCTTCTGTTTTGTAGAAATTAATCCTTCCAGAAACAACACAGAGACTGCAAGCTTAACTTCATGTTTCTGTAAAGAGGAGGAGAAAAGGGATCCTAGACTGACACGCACATGTCTTAGAATGCACGCTTGCAAACACAATCACATTTGCTTCATGCTGAAGCATGGTCACAGGGACATTCAGAAGTGAAACTAAATGAGGGAATGGTAGCAACATGCTTGAATGACTTATTATCTGTGCCAGTCTGGGAAAGCACATTACACTCCAAAGGAAGAGATAATAGTACAGCTGAATGACAGTGTATTTTTTATTACAAGAAAAATGAATTGCTTTAATACCATGAAACTACATTTGATAACTGTTCTTTCAGTCAACAAACAAAAACAAAACTTTTTTGTTTTTTCAATCTGACCTTTCTCCAACTGTGCTTGGCCCATGCTTCTGTCACGGTTAACAGTTGTAAGCCACAGAAGCTGGACTCGGGTTGAATAAGAAACAGAACATTCAAAGGACGTCACAAATCCTTTGGAGGACTAGAGACCCAGGTTAAACATGAGCTCCCAGAAACAGTTTTCAAATCCACACTGCAGAAAGAGTCTGACTAGAAAACAGTTACCACCACCAGTGCCAACAGGCAGTAATTATGCAGTTTGAACCACTGCGGTATCCATGCCTGGAATTCTCCCTCACGGCCTTAACCTCCAAAGAAAGTGAGCAAGCCCACCATCTGTATTACTTCACTGGTTCTCCAGAGAAAATGAACCAATAGGAGCTACACACAGTTGACTATTGAACAACACAGGTTTGAACTGCTTGGGTAGGTTTCTATGCAGATTTTTTTTTTTTTTTCAGCAAATAAACACTGCAATATTATATGATCTGTTGTTGTTGTTAATGGATTTTTGACTGAACAGGAGGTTGGTGCCCCTAACCTCCACCTTGATCACGGTCAACTACATACACAAAAGAGAGATTTATTTTAAGAAATTGGCTCATGTGGTTACAGAATCTCGGTTAGGTCCATGGTCTGATTGGGTAAGCTGGTAAGGCAGAGTTGTAGTTCAAGTCCAGAGGCAGTCTGCTGGTAAAATTCCCTTTCGCTTGAGCGAGGTCAGTTCTATTCAGGTCTTCAAGTAACTAGATGAGGCTCACCCACATTCGGGCTTCCCCGGTGGCTCAGTGGTAAAGAATATGTCTGCAATACAGGAGCCACGGGTTCAATCCCTGGGGTGGCAAGACCCCCTGGAAGAGGGGATGGCAACCCAACTCCAGCATTCTTGCCTGGAGAATCCCCATGGACAGAAGGGCCTGGTGGGCTACAGTCCCTAGGGTCTCAAAGAGTTGGACACGACTGAAGCAATTTAGCACACACCCACACTGGGGAGGGAAATCTGCTTTATTCAGTCCATTGACTTAAATCTTAATTTCATCCGAAAACACCCTCACAGAAACTCGAGAATGATCTTTGAGCAAGTATCTGGGTACCCTGGACCTACCTGGTTGACACATAAGCATTAACCATCACACCCTCCCAGCCCTCTGCTGTGACCAGCGTTTCCAGTCAAAGTTTGGCAAAGACATGTTTGGTTTACAGAGTGAACCAGCGGGAGTCCAGGCAGGAAAGAGACGGCACGCAGAGAAGGATGATTGTGTTTGTCTCAGGTACATAGCAAAGTGATTCATTTATATATGTATATATATATATATTCATTTTTTTCAGATTCTTTCCCATATAGGTTGTCACAAAATATCGAGTAGAACTCCTGTACTATACAGGAGGTCCTTGTTGGATACCTGTCTTATCTATAGTAGTATGTGTGTGTTAATCCCAAGCTCCTGATTTATTCCTTCCCACAGTGATTCCCCTTTGGTGACCATTAGTCTCTTTTCACCAACTGTAAGTCTGTTTCTGTTTAGTGAGTATATTAATTTATATCATTTTTTAAAGTTAGACTCTACAGTAAGAGATATCATATGATATTTGTCTTTCTCTGAATGACTTCACTTAGTCTGATCATTTCTAGATCCATCCATGTTGCTGCAAATGGCATTATTTCTTTCTTTTTTATGGCTAAGTAATATTAAATTGTGTAAATATACCACATCTTATTTATCCATTCCTCTACTGATGGACATTTAGGTTGTTTCTGTGTATTGCCTATTGTAAACGGTGCTGTAAAGAAGGGTACATGCATCTTTTCTAATTATGGTTTCCTCCGGATATATGCTCAGAAGTGGGGTTGCTATATATGGTAGTCCTATTTTTAGTTTTTAAGGAAGCTCTGTGCTGTTCTCCATAGTGGCTGTACCAATTTACATCTCTAGCAACAGTGTAGGAGGGTTCCCTTTTCTCCACACTCTCTCCAGCATTTATTGTTTTAGACTTTTTGATGATGGTCATCCTGACTGGTGGGAGGTGATACCTCATCCTGGTTTTGATTTGTGTTTCTCTGATAATTAATGATGTTGAGCATCATTTCATGTGTCTTTTGGTCACCTGTGCATCTTCTTTGGAGAAATGTCTATTTAGATCTTCTGCCCATTTTCTGATTAGATATTTTTTTGACATGGCACTGCATGTTTGTGTGTTTTGGAGATTCATCCCTTGTCAGCTGCTTCATTTGCAAATATTTTCTCTCATTCCAGGGGTTGTTGTTTTGTTTTGTTTCAGTGTTTGGGGGAAATTTACCGAGAAGCTTTCAGGTACCGAAGGATGCTGATCTTTTCTCCATCACTAGCAGGTGTCACGGCTGGTGGCTTTTTCATGAGAACTAGCTGGAAGGCCAGACTGCAGTGGCCACAATAGCCGCAAGCAGCAATAACAGTCACCAATCATCCCACGAAATGTTGACTTTCTAGCCACCATATTCACACACCTGGTTTCAGTGCAGAGTTTCTCATCTGTGTTGCTCATCTGTATTCTCCACCAGGTCGGCAAGGTCATCAGTGACCTCTCTGGCTCGCTCTCATCCCTACTGTGTTCCTGGTACAGGAAGGACAGTGGGAACACTTTATGGAACAGATGGAACTGAGGGAATCTGGGTCCCACTGCTCTCTCCTTCCACTCTCCAGTCTCCTGCTGTTGGCTAAAGTCAGCCATAAGCCAGAGACAAGGAAACCACACAGGTCCATGCAGGTCAGCCTCTTGGGGGACAGAGCATATAGAGAAGGGCAGAAAGCAGATCCAGAGAAATAAATGAAAGAGCCCAATCACCCTGAGCCTCGGTCACAGGCCTAGACACCAGCTGAAAGTCTAGGAAGGTGAGGGCCGAGTGTGTGAGACCTGCCTCCTACCTTCAGGAAGTAGGATTTGTGAATGAGGGAAATTTCCAAAGTAGAAGAAAGTTGTCCCCATAATGCTGGGTGGACACACAAAAAAAGCAATTTAAACTCCATCACTTGGGTACCTCCACAAGGATCACAGACAGCTCCACACAGTAGCCACTGCGGCAGACCACAGTCTCCAACCTCACAGAAGGGGGAGGCTCCAAGGACCTCCTCATACTCAGGACTTTGTCTCCTCTTCCAGAACATCCTTGTCCTGCCACTCCATCGTCTGTCTCTTCAATCAAGCCTTCATTTCACCTTGAGGGAAATCGACACTTCTAATGTCATCTGAGAAAAAGAAGCACAAGACAAACATGCCTGTAACAAAAGAAAGAAAAAACAAAAAAATTTTCATTTCAGCAGGGACTCCCTGAATATGTAATTTAGTGCACAAGTCTCCAATTTAAATCTTAGAAATACTCAACTTGGTGTTAAAGGATGTGGGCCTGAATGGAGGAGAGACCTCAGAAGGTCATTTAGCAGCCTTCTGCCACCCTCACTGCAGCTTGGACAAGGAGTTACCAGTCTGTGGTTTGGGGTCAACGGAAACTGGTATCAGCCCTCCCTCCAGGTGTCTTCTTAAAAACACACACATCTATGCAAATATAAGCTTGAAGTCCAGAGCCAGAAGCCATACTTGTAAAACCAGACCACGGTCAAAGTTGCAACCTGGCCATAAAGTCAAGCCTGCCTTGCCGCAGTGAATCGCAGGGACTGTGCCTAACTTCATGTTGTATTTTTAGGTGCCAACATTTAAGAAGCATAAAATTCAAAATCCTACATCCATATTGCCAACTTCTCCTAAACTTTAGGTTGTTCTAGGAAAACTGCACCCATATTCCACTGTGGCAGCACTCAGAGGGAGCCAGGAAATGACTGACTCCTTTGCAGGACACAAGCTCTTCAGGCCTCCAGGGTTTTGTCCCCAAGAAACTGGGGCTGACCATGAGTGACTGACTGTATTTTCTAATCGTGCTTTTGTTTTGCTTATAGTGAAGTTAGGAAAATGATTTCTCTATCAAAACGTGGGGAAGGGACTTCCCTGGTGGTCGAGTGGCTAAGACTTCCTGCTCCCAAGGCGAGGGGCCTGGGTTCAGTCCCCGGTCAAGGAACTAGATCCCACATGCTGCACGTAAAGATCCCGTGTGCCATAGCTGAGACCTGGTGCAGCCAAATAAATAAATACTTTTTTTGAAAAAGTGGGGAAATTAGAGACAGACTAAGAGAACCACATGTTTCAAGAAGAAGGGCCGGGAGCCTGTTTCTGGGCTGAAATGAGCCAGCCTGTCTTGTTGTTTATGCTTTGTGCACAGTCCCCAGTGACACATGGGATTTTGAGACCTGGTTTGACCCCACTCAACTCCTCTAAACCCACCCTAGCCTCTCGGTTCCTTATTTGCTTTAACCGCCTTTTCAAACCCTAAACCTACAGGCCGCTCTCATTTTATTGCATTTTGTTTTATGATACTTCATAGATTCTGCATTATTTTTTCCTTCTTTTTTTTTTTTTTAAACAAATTGAAAGTTCGTGGCAACCCTGAGCCCAGCAAGGCTATTGACACAATTTTTCCAGCAGCCTCCGCTTGCTTCATGTATCTGTGTCACATTTTGGCAACTCTCGCAATATTTCAAGCTTTTACGTGATTATTTTCATCTTTGTTATGGTGATCTGTGATCTTTGATGCTACTGTTGCAAAACAACTATGACTTGCTGAAAGCACAGATAATGGTTAACATTTTTTGAGTAGTAGGTTTGTTTTGTTTTTTTTAAAAAGGCCACGATGTGCAGCAGCATGTGGAATCTTAGTGTGCTGACCAGGGATCAAACCTCTGCTTCTGTACTGGGAGCACAGAGTCTTAACCACCGAACCACCAGGGAAGTCCCTAGCAGTAGGTATATTTTAATCAAGGTATGTATATATTTTTTTTTTTACATAATGCTGTTACACACTTAACAACTACTGTACAATATAACATAACTTTTGTATGTGCTGGGAAACCAAAAAATTTGTGTGACTTGCTTTATGTGATGTTAGTTTTAGTGATATCTGGAACCAAGCCTGTATTATCTCCAAGGTGTGGCTGTAATTTTTTAACTCCAAAGTGCTCTCTGCCCCCCATAAACGTGGAGATGTTTGATTTCTTATTTATTCAATCGCTCAGCGTGCATCCAACAAATAATAATTAAGCACTTACAGGCAAGGCACCAGAGACAGAACAAGGTAGGCATGACCTTCGCCCTCATGGAGCAACCACTCTGTCCAACTCTTTTCCAGAAAGTTCCTGCAGTATATTACCATGGGGAAACCTCACTTTTTGGTGAGCAATTTCACAGCTTTCTCCTGAGCCTGTCCACTGACCTGTGAAAGTATCCTTGCAAACAGTAATGGGGGTTACTTTCTATGAGCAAAAACCAAAGACGTTGTTCAGTTTCTCAGTCATGTCTGACTCTGTTGACCCCATGGACTGCAGCACGCCAGGCTTCCCTGTCCCTCACTACCTCCTGGAGTTCTCCCAAGTTCATTTCCATTGAGTCGATGATGCCAGCCAACCGTCTCATCCTCTGTCGTCCTCTTCTCCTTCTGCCTTCAAACTTTCCCAGCATCGGCGTCTTTTCCAATAAGTTGGCTCTCCACATCAGGTGGCCAAAGTATTGAAGCTTTACAGATCACTGCCTTGTCATGGCAAAGGGGCTTGCATAGTTCAATGAAGCTATGAGCCATGCCATGCAGGGCCAGGCGGGACGGACACATCATAGTGGAGAGTTCTGGCAAAGTGTGGTCTACTGGAAGAGGGAATGGCAAACCACTCCAGTATTCTTGCCATGAGAGCCCCATGGATAGTGTAAAAAGGCAGAAAGAAGGAGATAGCGGGGCAAAAATCATTTTCGCTGATTACCAGTGTCCTTCAGGATAGACCACCCCAAGTCGCAGTGGCTTATTTCTCGTTCCTGCTGCCAGCTGTCTTGGATTGGCCACAGTGCTCTGCCAGTTGGTGGCACAGCCCCTGGCACCCAGGCTGTGGCCTAGGCAGCTGGTAGCAAGAAGAGAGCAGAATGGTCACCCTGAGATCTTCTGCTTGGGGTCTCACGTCATGGTTCTCTGGCTAAAGCAAGCCTCATGGCCACACTTGAGGGCTCAGGGCAAGGAGCAGGAGGGGGATCACACGGAGAGATGCTTGACATTGTGAACAATAATATGACCACAAAGAGCGTTACCATGCATGTCATTTGGTCCCTTGAGACCAAAATAAAGAGTTTGGCGTTAAAATCATATTCATCGAAAAATGACAGTCTCTATGGGATTTCCAGTGGTTAAGAATCTGCCTTGCAATACAGAGGATGTGGGTTTGATCCCTGCTTGGGGAACTAAGATCCCACATCTTAAAGCCCATGAGCTGCAAGGAAGAACTCATGTGTCAAAACCAAGACCCAGAACAGCAAAAAAATTGAGTCTCCAGTGAAAAAGCCAAATAGTATAATGAAGGAAGAAAATGGGAAGCCAAGCCAGCTCCATTCTGTGTTCCTTGCTGCTACAGCCCCAGGCCCATTTTCCCACAAAGCAGAGAGATGCTCACACTGGGTACCCTAACCCACTTTCCAGGGTGAAGTTTCCCCTGACTACTCATTATGGCTAAGTGACTGAAACAGGAAGCCCAGAAAATTGTTTTGGGAGGATATTAAATAACTTCCTGACTTAATTGATTGATGAATAATACAACTTCTAAAATTAGCCCTGCATTTCATTACTTAATGTCTGAAATGAAATCCACTCCGCTTACCTGAAATTCTGGGAAATGCAAATGTGGAACAAATGCCCTTTAAGTGCCCCAAACCATCTTCCTCTGCAGTTGTGCCCCAGGAGTTCCCTGGGGGGTGTGGGGGGGCGCGGGTGGTGCTCAGCCTCATCTGTACAGCCAAGATTTCCTCCACAGCTTCTAAGGGCACAGACGGGTTTACAGTCTTCATCATCAGAAAGGAATTAGTTCTTTAGATAAAGACTGGGAATCAAAAACTATAATTACTTGCCACCCATGCTAAGTTTTACCTTTCTCTCCAAAAATTCTCCAGCAGAAATTGCCAAAAGGAGCAGGCAGCTGTGTGATTCTAAAGTCCTGGGAAAAGATGCAGAACCTTACAGGCAGCAAGGGAATTCTCTCATTCCCAGAGTGGAAGATGTTTCATCCCAATAGGGCTGAGGAGGTCAAAGAAATCCAGAGGATCTATCTACAAACCATCCGTGAGTTCCCAGTTTATTTTCATTCATGTGCTTTTAGCCCCAAAGAGACAGAAATTGAAGTTACCCCAAATTATTCTGCTGTAGACCACAAAATGTTAATTCCATGGGAAAACGTGACTGAAACTAAGAAACACTGTTATTACAGATCTGAGACCCCTCTGTCAAGATTTGAATGTGGGAGAGTAAATGTGCTTTCCCAGATATAAGCTTCTTGCCCCACATGACCACTTCCTTTACCACTGCTTTCTAAACTCAGCAAGTATTCATCAAGCATCCTGGGGTGTAGAGTAACTAGTGCAGAACTTAACTCACCCACCAGGCAATGAAGCACCTCCCATCCACTTCTTGGCAGACAGACACAGGACAACTTGGTCAAATAAACGAGCTCCCACGGACTCTTAGACAAATCCCTCCCATAAAACATGAGAAGATGTGCATTTCAGCTGCTTGAGCTTATTCACAAAGAAACCTGGAAGAACCCTGATAGCATAGCCTAGGGGTAATATGTAAAATTTCCAAAAGCCACACCATAAAGATAGTTCTCTATGATGCAAAAATGAACACCTTCAGAGAGGTGAACGCTACAGTCAGAAAAGAAAGAATGGTGGACATATAGCCAGTCCTCCATGGTTGAAAGGTAAATGCTAGAGATACAGACATGAGCAAGATGGACTCCATTCCCATTCCACATGGAGCCTGCAGTCTATGGAGAAGGAAGGTAAATATTTGGAAATTTGATGACAAGTGTGAAAGGAGAGGTGCAAGGAGCTGTGGATTACAGAACAGAAACATTTACTCTGTGGAAGTCAGAAGAGGCTTACTTGAGGAAGTGGCTTAAAAGTTGAGATCTAAGAGTTTGTGGAACGTTAGTTAGAACACATGGCAGCTCCTATCTCTGCCCATGGAGATTTATACTGTTGTCAGATCCTCACTTTCCCATTCAAGAAGCTCCCATGAGGCACATCCCAGCATCAAAGCTCAGCAGCAACCGCCCACCTTCTTCCAGTAGACAAATGAGAAGACAGATCCATGGGGAAATAGGTTAAGGATGACTTCAGCTCAAAAAATTTCAAATGGAGAAACCCATGATTTATTAGATGGGTCATCACAGAAATGAGCTAATTTTTTATCCTATAAAACAGATAGTCACAAACTCTTGCCAGGGTCATAGTAACTGTACCTTCTCACAGTCAAGAGTGGTGACCCCACTTTCTCTGAGACAGTCTCTAAAAGATAATGTGATCTGAACTGTGGCTTTATAAATGGAAGAAGAAGAAATTTCTTGTTTGGCAAATGTATTTGAAAACTGTCCCTCAAG